>NC_084516.1:1484000-1828000 GCF_024500385.1 Phyllopteryx taeniolatus
TTGACGGCTTCTGGAACGTCGCTAACGGCACCGGGATCCAAACGCACCAGCCGGGTCACCTCGCCCGTGATGGCGTCGTTCTTGAACCTGGCGAGAAAAGCGCAGCTGTCGAGTTATTTTGCCTTTTTTTTTACTCCCTGAAAGTGGTTCATTCAAGTGTATTTATGCTTGAATCTAACTGAATAATTGGTTAGTTGATTTGTTGTGATAAGAAATAAAACTAGTTTACATTTTGCAATTCATTTTATTGTTAAATGAATTATGATTAAGTTAGTTAGAAATACAATTTAAGATATGAAATGTACTATATTACATATTGTATATTTTAACAATAGTTTGCCCACTCCTGATTTCCTGTAATATTTGTTGAATTAATTAAGCCTTTTCCCCCTAAAATTGTGTAATGAAAATCTATTCATTTTTTAAACAACTTGTTAATTGATTTTGTGTAAATAATTAAAGCTATATGGCAGATGTGCTAACCAGTTGGCCACCGTGCCGCCAGAATTCTACATATTTAACAATTTTTGATCAATTCTCATCGTTTGGTAAATTCATTGTAAATCAAAAATAATGCCAGATCAGAACTTATTTGTTTAATTGAAAGAAAGTACTGTATTAAATTTCCATTAAGTCTTTTAATCATGTAACCAATCCATTTAACCAATGTTTACAAAAGAAAAATAAAGAGAGACGTCCTTGGAAACTATGAGAAAATGCAGAGTAGATAATGAAGTTTTTTTCCCCCCTCATTGAAAATATCTCTATATTAGTTCAACTAATAATAAGTCAATCTAAAACTAAATTGTAAGGAGACTTTGTGGACACCCTGTATCTTGCATGCACATTTGAACTCCTTTTTCTCTCATTTACAAATGGATTGGCTGATCCGTCCGTTTTACAAATCCTATGATGTATTAATTCCGGCAACCTGCTGGGCAGCTGCATGGCGAGGTAGGGCGCGATGTTCCAGGCCAGGTTGACGTTGTCCTTCCACTGCTTCTCAGTCAGGCTGATGTACTTGGACCGCCAGTTGGCGATGCTGGTCTCCACCGACTGCTCGGTGGCGATGGCCAGCTCCTGGGTACACAGCGGGTTGTACCACGTGCTCAGGCGCTCGATCTCGCTCGCCTGGACACGTCAAAGGAAAACGAGGCGCTCGCTCAAGGAGGGAAACGAAAGAGCCGGTTAAAAAGCGGACGAGGACGTTCACCAGCAGAGCCAACAGGAGGGTCCTGCGCTTCATGTAGTATTTGTGGAGCTGCGTCCCTCTGTTGCTCTTCTTGGACGCTCCTGCGAGACATGTTTTTGTCACATGCTGGACTTCTTCTCATCAAAGACTCAAGTAAGAGCCTCAACTTCGACTTTCAAATCAGGGTTAAGGTTTCAAATTGGGATTTGGGTTTAAAACAAGGGTACAAATTTAAGACAGGGTTAGGGTCTTAAATAATTATTTCAAATTAGGGGTTGAGGCCAAGGTTAGGGTTTCAAGCCAGGGTGAGGGTTTCCAGAAGGGTGAATTTGAAATCAGGGCTAAGGTCTTGATTTTCAGTTTAGGGTTTGAAACTAGGGCAAATGTATCCGTAATCAAACCAAACCCTACCAGATTTCTTGGATGCGGTGGACATGCCGCTGGAAAGTGGGTACGTGTTGATCCATCCCTGGCTGCTCTGCTGCGAGCGAGCGCTGGAGTCGACGTTACTGCGCATGTCGGCGGCATTCATCACCGACAAACTGTTCAGCGACGGATCCTGGTTGTCTGTCAGTCATCACATGAACGCGCATTTAGACCAAAACACAACAACAACACAACAACAGTAACAACATGGCAGCATCCACATGAGTGATGATGGAGATGTTGGGCTTTACATGCTCGCCCTGAACCGCGCTTCCTCGACTCGCATGAACCACTAAACCAGTTCAATACACATTGGCATTGATTAAAAGAACTTTAAAGATATTAAATCGAACTGCGATGTTTGGTGTTCCACAAGGCTCTGCTCGTGAGCCTTTCAGGTTTAATGAACCACCAAACCAGTTCAATAAACCTTGGCATTGAATCGAAGAACTTTAAAGACATTCTATTGAACTGCAATGTGTTGTGTCCCACAAGGTTCTGCTTTAGAGCCTTTACGTTTTTTTTTTTCAGTTTTCCTCTGAACTCCGCCTCTCTTTTCAGGTCAAAGGGGACATTATGGAAAACTGACATTTCAATAGCTTGTATACAAATACGCTACCGTTCACAAGGTTTGGGTCACTTAGAAATGTCTTCATTCTTTGAAGAAATGCAATTTTTTTTTATCATGCATATAACATTAAATTAATCAGAAATACAGTCTAGCTATTATTAATGTGGTTAAAAAAACAGGGCTTTTCTTTCAAAAGTGAGGAATTTTTTTAAGTGACCCGAAAACTTCGTAGTAGTATGTTTTTCATGAAAGACAAAATTGTCTGGGTGACCCCAAACTTTTGAATGGTAGTGTACTGTCGTTGGGTCTCTGGAGTGCTAGCCCACAATTCTAGTGTGAAAATTAGACAACCAATTAAATCTTTGCGATGTGACCACCACATATGCCACACTAATTGACAAGTGTAATTGGGTGGTTTAGTGACAAAGTGCTGCCTCCACCAGTGAAAATACAAACACTTCTGTTTTACTAGCTTCATCCCGGACCACACACTCCCATGAACCATGACACCACTTCAAAAAATCTAAGCATTGACTCAAATAATTTTTAAGACATTAAACTGAACTGCAATTTGTGGTGTCCCACAAGGCTCTGCTTTTGAACCCTTCCGTTTTCTTCAGTTTCCTCTAAACTGCACCTCTCTATTCAGTTTAAAGAGGAT
Source organism: Phyllopteryx taeniolatus (assembly GCF_024500385.1). NCBI lineage: Eukaryota > Metazoa > Chordata > Actinopteri > Syngnathiformes > Syngnathidae > Phyllopteryx > Phyllopteryx taeniolatus. Next base: position 1,486,851 of record NC_084516.1, read on the forward strand.
GTATACAGTATAATGTTGACATTTGAATTGTTGATATACACATAGTTGGATCTCTGAAGTCCCTGCCCAGCTTTCCAGTGTGAAATTATTCAACTAATCAAATCATTTGCGCCGCATGAATAGATCCGCTACACGAGTTGAAATGTAACGGCAGCTTGGTGATGAAGCGCAGCCATGAGTGAAAATACAATCCACTTTTACTGGGCGTTGGCTTTTTTTCTACACACTCGCCTTATCCCAACCCTTTAGCTCTGCTCACGGTCGTCGTGGCAACATGCCTCACTTGGCATTGGCCATGCACTAGAGGGGTGAGCAGTGGCTCATTTGAGTGCTGCAGCATCCACACATGATGGAGATGATGGAGGGATGAGTTGAGAATTTTTAAGGCTGTGACAATGAGTCTCTCTCAGGGGGCGCGTCAGGAAATGATGAGAGGAGGATTCGGAAGCGCTGATGTTCAAGTTGTACTTTCTTGCACATTGATGAACTGAGGAGAAAGGGGGTTTGGCGGGTAGGCTGACATGATGAGGAGTAGTGCATCTCAATACAAATGACAAACTTGTGCTTTATTTCCCCACTGCTGCTCAAAGAATTTTACGGAATAAAGTGAACATTTTGAAGAGGAAAACCCGACTGTGATGAAACCCGAGGCCAAAAGCAGGCAAATGACCTACATACGTTTCACTTACTGAATATCTACACCAGTATTTCCCAACCTTTACTGAGCCAAAGCACATACTGTATTTATTAGACACATTTCACGACACACCACCAAACTAAAATGTCACAAAAAGTATTTAAACAGCACTACAATTGTAATTTTGTCTCCATTTACTCGCAGCTTTACTTTCTCAGTGTAAAATCTGTGCCCGTTAGCATTTTTCTGTACGGTTGCAAAATTCAGCGAATTTTCAAACTTTCCATGGGAATTAAGAGCAATAAATGGGAATAAACCAGGAATTTACAAATTGAAGGTAAGCTTTTAATAGGTAACTTAAATATAGTTGGAGAAAATATATTTGAACATAATCCTGACTCGGGATGGGAATTCAAAATCAGTTGTTTTTGACACTTGTCACTATACATTGCTGGCATACGTACGTGAACAAAGATATATTTGAAGTCAATAAATCCTAATTTTCAAACAAATGAACTGTCACGGCAAACAGTGGTCGGGAATTACTGATCTAGACGGTGTAGATCTATGAGCAGCACGGTGAGGACTGAGCAAAGCATCAAATTTGCCACGCGTACGTACACGCATGCTCCCGCCGCACGCCGCAGGCCGCCGCCACCGCTGAGGCTTACTTAAGATGGATATCGGAGAAGTGCTGGACACGATAAGCGATCCAAATATCCCGGCAGAGAGCGTGCTCGGGGCCGGGGTGGTACCAAGCTCACCGGGGGGCACCAGGTGGCACGCCGCCAGGTACTTCTTGTCCGACAGGATGCTGGCGTAGAAGCGGATGGTGACGCTGATGTCCTCGCGCAGGCGCTTGTCACCTTGGGTGGGAAACTTTGGAGACATGCTGCAGACGGAACACATGCCGGCCTTACTTCAGGTACGAGTCACTTATTTGTGTGCTTGTTGCTGATAAAAACTTGGATTAAGTTAAACAGATGTACCTTGACTTACAAATTGAATTTGTGAGCCAGCTTGTAACACAATCTAGTCGTACTGCGGACCCCCGCTATTTGCGGGAGATAGGGAACGGACCGAAGATAATTGATGCCCATTATAATTGCATTTTTTTAAACTAAAAAAAAAAAAATACTTTTTCAATAAGTAGGGGTAAATCATGTTTTCAAAAAAAACACATTTCTTTGTTTTATTTTATATGTGCCATATTGTGCCATAACAAGAACAAAATCACTAATAATTTACAAATGCATGTCTTAATTAGAAAAAATATTATACCCTCAGAACAAAGATGGCTTTGAGCATACCCGCATGAATCGTAATAAATGTCATTTATCACCCTTAGCAGAATGAATGCATGGACTCCAGCAAGCCACCGGGGCAAGAGCCGAACATTTTGCCTTCAGTTTTGGGGCGCAGTGTTGTCTCAATCATGAAACAAAGGCAACATGATTTATTTTTTGCGGCCTTGTGAGAGACCCAAGAGTGACTGTGTTTTCATTTCATGGATTTGTGTGTTTTACTGTCCTGTTTGAGAAATGGCGTTAGTGAATGTTTGGCTCTCCTTGCCCACATGCGAGGGCATTACAGTACCTTAATTCCTCGATTTTTGTTTTCATTTCACCCAGAATCTGATTTGTGTAACTCCAATTTTCTCCTAACTGGAAAGGTGGGTCACTCGTGAGTGAAGGTACAACTTTAGTTACACGCGTGTACCTGAAGTAATCAAAGGCCGTGGAGTAGATCTTCTCTCTGAGCACGTTCCTAACGGTGGCGTTGGTTATGATGTCAGAGTGAAGTACAGCCAGGCCCAGCGTCAGCAGCCTGCAGCACAAAACAAAACACGCCAAACACACATCAACATGAAGCACACGTATAGTTGTCGTTCCGTGGCTTTCAAAGGCGGGGCCTGGCCTGGCGAGTGATGTGGCCGTCGTGTTGAGTGACTCGGCGTGAGTTGCGGCCACGGGCAGCTCGTGGTTGATGCGCTTATAACGTGTGCGACTGCACTAACGTAAGTCCGTGTGGCAAAATGATCCCAGCGAAGAATCGAGGCACAGATTTGGACCTTTTTTTTTGTGATCGAATTACTGTATTCTGATTGGTTACTTGATGAAGCATCGCTGCCCCTTACTATTTACTTTTCATGATTTCCATCAATTAAAATATTGCTAGCAAAACGTGTATAGTAAAAACTGTACGTATTGTAGTGTCTGTGCAGCATGTGCCTTTAAGAGGGGGTGGCATGTAAGTGTCTTGGCGTGAGGTGTGGCTGACAGCAGTTCCTGTGTCAGTGTTTTAATGTTCTGGCATTCAATGGAAGGCTGAAAAGTGCATCCCGACTGTGAAACGTATCCAGTAAAAACCCCAAAAGATTGCTAGAAACGGCAGAATTAGGCTATAGAGCGGGGAGCTCCACGTTACACAACCTGAAGCGAGGTCCGATGGCGGCGACGTGTCGGTTGAGGTTACTCTTCGCCCCGCCCACGTTGAGAGACAGCGAGCGCTGGAGCAAACTACAGAAGATCTCCACCTGGTCGGCACTGGAGTACTTGGCTATCTCGAACCTCTGCACCAGAAACTGCGTACGAAGCGACGGAAAGCGTGAGGCGGAAGAAAGGCGAAGGTGGCGCTACAAGAGGCCGACGGGCGGACCTCGATCCAGATGTGGTGCGGGGTGACGTCAGGCGGGCAGGGGACGGGCTGACTCTCCTCAGACGCCGCCAGGGGGTCGGCCTCCTGCTGGGCGTCGGAGAACAAGCCCATCTTCAGCTCCACCGTCATCTGCCACGCTCCCGCCATCTCCCGCATGAACTGCAACGCACAAGGACAGCGGTGCCGAGGCTGACGAGTTTAATTTAACCCCAAAGACCCATAAATTGGGGTACTCGTGAGGCAAGGTGCCACTGTATTTACACTTAAGGACACAAAAAAGGAGACTTTATTTGATTTTTGTACCGGTACTTCCACACCAACACGTGCAGCCAGCAGCCATTCCCAGCAGGCGATGGCCGTCTCCATGCCGTGCTCGGTGAACATCTTGAGAGGAGACCAGCAGAGGTGGTGCAGCAGCTGGGGGTCGCATTCTACACGCACACACACACGATCATCAGATCTTATGCAAGGAGCAAATGTGGTGTAGAGCAGAGGTTCTCACACTTGTTGGGTCCTTTAGGCCCTTTCAAACTGCACTTGCTCAGTGTGAAAGGTCACAAAGAAAACTGCCGCCCGTTGTGGAAATTGCGGACAATGCCCATATAAGGAAGTGCTGACGTAGCAGCCTACAAGGAAGTCGGGACGCGTACCTCACTGGGTGGACCGCAACTCGGGAATATGTATTTGTCATTGTTGGGGGGGAAAAAAGCCCTAACTTTGCTTATTTTAAGGAGTAGGAGTTGACGCAGCAGCAAAAAAAAAAAAAAAAATCGATAATTTTTCTATTGTCCCAAAGTTTGCGCTAGTGGGACACCACAATTATGATGCTTTCCGCCATTTCCCTCTTGCCGTCCACAGTACAAGTCTGCCAAAATAGCAGTCAGAAATCACGCCGCCAGCCCCCGTCCGATTGAAGGAGCTTTCTGCCATCGCCGCGACGGGCCTCTAGACTCGAACATTTTTCTGTTCAAGGGCGTGACGCAGAGAGTGAGCCGCCGACTGCGTTGCCGCGCCACGGCAAAACGCACCGCCGCCCCCTCAGCGCAGACACAATCAATGGGAAAGTCAAGGGCGTCAGACGCTTTGCCAAGTGCAGTGTGAAAAGGCCTTTACAAAGGAGAAATCTGTCTATAGAACTCTTCTTAATCCTTACGATAATTCAACATAAATGCCTAGTGTACCCCTAAATGTAACAGGAATTAAAAAGTTGGCTATTTTTGAGAAAAATAGACAAGTAACAAACAAAAACATACAAAAGTAGTGCTTTGCCATCATTTTGTGGCATTTTGGTAACAACGAACTGTTGAAGTGAGTTGTAGAGCTTCAGCTCGACAAAACTGGTGCTTTGCCGTCATCTTGTGGCATCTTGGTGCCAAGGAACTATGTTGAAGTGAGTTGATGCAGGAATGTCGCACTTATGGGATCATACGTCACAATCATATCAGCGCTTCAGGAATTCGTCAACTATGTTTGTTTATTTGCACGCCGGTCATTTGTAAAGACCCACACTTTAAAAAATAAATAATAATACAACATTTCAAAATATTTTTCGGACCCCCAAGCTATGGCTCGCAGACCCGTAGGAGTTGAGGGCCCCCAGTTTGAGTATCGAGGATGACGATCAGTGCACCTTTGCTGCTGATGAGCAATGCGGCCAGCTTGAACATTGCCTCAGTGAAGCCCTCGGGTTGGGCCAAGTCCAGAGCCTCTCCCATCTGCTTGACCATCAGCCGGCCCAGGTCCGGCTGGCCCCGCACCGCCTGGGCGAAGTGGATCATGCCCGATACCTACAGACAGGAAATGAGGAACAATCAGCCTCGGGCTCGAAGGTGCATTGTGGTGATCGACGGACGGTCTGCTGACCTCTCCTGCGTATCTGTTCCTCAGGTTGAGGGAGGCCATGAAGTTGGAGTAGTCCTTCTTCACGCAGGCTGGCCTCTCCGTCAACTGAGTGGACTGCAGGGAGACGTAAGGAATGACATTATTAATTCCAGACAAATACAAGGGAAATCTGGAAAACGGGCCATGACACCCCTTTTTCTTGTCATGGCGAATCCTTGAAATTGTTTATTTTTTTCATCGAATTCTGAAGCCACACATTAGACAAAAACCTTCACAATTTAGCGTCGACCATCTGTCTAGGATGGTTGCCTGAGACTGGGGCTCACGTTGGCAAATTCCCTCATGAGAGTTGCTCAAAGTATGAGCCTTGGATTTTGCACAAATTGGCTGCCTCAAACCAAAAGGGCCGACTTCCTGTTCACTCCTGTAATGATAGTCCAGCCATTATTTGAGCCGCTTATCCTCACTAGGGTCGCGGGAGAGCTGGAGCCTATCCCAGCAGGAGGCGGGGTACACCCTGAACTGGTTGCCAGCCAATCGCAGGGCACATAGAAACAAACAACTATTCACACTCACATTCACACCTACGGGCAATTTAGAGTATTCAATGAACCTACCATGCATGTTTTGGGGGGATGTGGGAGGAAACCGGAGAGCCCGGAGAAAACCCACGCAGGCACAGAGAGAACCTGCAAACTCCACACAGGCGGGGATTGAACCCCCGTCCTCAGAACTGTGAGGCAGACGCTCTAACCAGTCTTCCACCGTGCCGCCTAATGATAGTCATGTCCACCAAATTTCCTGTCAATTGGTCAATGTGGTTCTAAGGTGTCCCACAAGGCTCTCTTCTTGATACTTTACACTCTTCCATTTACTTTGAACCGCAACTATCAATTCAATTTAAAACAGACAATGACGCTAAATGAATCATTGGTCATGAACAAAGCAAAGCACTGAGTGTTTGGGACCAACCCCTAGCGTGGTGCTCTGTCGGTTAAAGCCAGCAAAGTGCAGGATGCTCTCCGTGGCCATGGCCAGGCCCGTGTGCTGCGACAGACCCGACACCCAGTTCTGATGTTTGTTCAAGTACTCCTTGAAAAGAAGGAAAGACGGCTTAAGACAACGTTACCTACAAAACATACGTGTGGCCGCCAGAAAATGAGTGAGATGAATCCATCGCTGTGAACATCCACAGGGTCCATGTTGTTACCTGCAGGTGGGATTTGGTGACAGACGGAGCCCATTTCATGGCTTCCTTCAGGATTTCTCCACAGCGAGCAGCAAAATCCTTTACGATGCTCTACAATCAGAGAGACACATCAGAGAGGATGACAGCAATGAATGTGTGAACTCATGAAGAGGACAATTTGCAGTTATGTGGTGGAGGTCTTTATACAGTATACTGGACATATGCAGATCTTCGTCACATTTTCTTGAATTTTGTGTTCTTTCGCGTTACTTTTTGTATTTCATGTCCTTAATGCTTTCTGCTTTGTTAATTTGAGTACAGAAAGTTTGGTTTTCCTATCAAGTACTCACTAGTAGAACACCATCTCCAGCCGGCAGGACTAGAAAGTATACTTGTAAAAGCAATAATGTGTAAAGTCCCTTTGAAATAAAACCAAAAGGATCAAATACAATAAAAGCAGCTCACCTCTCTGGCTTCGTAGGTATCAGGAACGGTTATCCTGTACGGAGTGTCCGGAATGTCATAGTAAGGTTGGTCCTTGTGGATGTCCTGCAGCGTAAATGTGAACGTGAGCACGACAAGAACATTCTAATCCGTCTATCAGTCATTCTTGCCATTTTTAATTGCCAATCAAAAATCAAAAGAGGAAAAAGTGACCAATTATTTTGTCATTTGTTTTTTAATCGAAACCCCCCCCCCCCCCCCCGCAAAAAAAAAAAAATCCCGCTTTATCGTACTTCAGTAAAGTGTGTCCTTGATATGATACAGTTGATGGATCCTTTGACGGATGGTAGTCATTGACCAGACTGTAGCGTTACTAATGGTCGTTACCAAACCTTGACAAATGGTTAGGCTAAGTCATTTTTAACCTACTATCACAATACAATAAAAATACCAATGTCCTTGCTAAAATTTGTGTTTTTTCTTTACGTATGTCATCCAGTCCACGGGAATCCATTGTGTTTTTGCCGAAAACGTTAAAATCTGACTTTGGCAACTACGCTATTAGGCTAATGAAATAACAAAATAATCAGACACATTGACATTTTTTTAACGCCATGTGAAAATAGAAAAAAAAAAAAAAATCATTCGAATCACGAGCGATTCAATCTAAAGGAGCTGCGCTGTGGTGGTGACTTACGGCGCTGAGCGAGAGTGAGAGCGTCTGCAGGATGTCCAGCATGGTCTTCAGCACACGGCCGCTCCACAGCAGGTGAGGGAAGCTGAGGACAAAGCCAAAGAGGACAGACATTAAGTTGGCAGAATGATTTGGCGGGCGAGGCCGCGCCGTCTGTCTGTCTGTCCGTACTCACGTTTCGGCCAGCCCGGACAAATATTTATCGGCCACTCTGCGGATCCTCTTGTGAATGTGATTGAAGTTGACCAACAGGAACTGGGCGTGGCGCTCCAGCTCCTCTTCGTGCGCTTTGGTTTTTGCCTGAAAAAAGGAAACATACTCTTGATATCAGTGCCGGAGTATCAGCACTCATCAACGCTATTCAAGACAACTAGGGATGCAAGTAATGATTAATTTCATAATCGATGAATCTGCGGATAATTGGGCGGGGCCCGAGGGCATTACCGGGCGCCGTTTTAGCCACGCCCAAAAAGTGACATGGTTAAAAAACACTACAGCTCCCCAACTGACTATTACACAGTTCTCCATCTTTGCACGTTTTCAGCAATTATTTGTGCAAGGGATTTAGAAGGAAATATCGGAATTGACTTTACAGGATTGTTAAACTAATGTGAGGATGTAAGAGGAGAAATATCATGTTTTGCGTGATCTTACTTTCTCAATCATCATTTGCAGGAAGACTTCAAAGACTTTGTCGCTGACAGCGACTACACACTGCATCATGCCTGCGAGCAACACGACACAATCCAACAAATGTTTGGTGCATCAATATTTTGTGGCTTGAAAATGGGCGCTTACCCGATTTGTCCTTCTGGATGGCTCGGTCCTCAAAGTAGCGGAACATGACCTGGAAGCGTTCCGAGTCCAGCGAATTCAGCATCCTGATGGTAAACAACACGACAGCGACTTTCAAGTCCGTCAGGCTCGGAGACGTGTGCGCACCCACCTCATGTATTCCAGCCTGTAAACAGACAGCAGATACGTGGACATGGCGAAGTCCAGCTTGTTGATGAGCGCGGCGCCCTCTGGAGGCGGGTCCAGCAGGTTGATGATGGTGCCGCGCAGCTCGTTCAGCTCCGCCTGGGGCGAAAAAAGCGAGGTGGTAAAGTCGTGTCAATGAGTACGAGAGGCACGTGTCAACTGGAGTGTTTATGTCATCGTACCGGCGTGACCGTGTCGTTCTTGAGCGCGGAGTTGTACTGCAGCTCGGAGCGGAGAGGCTCGCCGCTCGGGAACGTCAGCAGCGGCGATTTGGTGGCGATCTCGCACACGCCCTCGTACCACTCTTCAGGCCACAGACCTACAATATCGTGGGGAGGCGCAGTCTTTATAAGGGAAACCAAGAGGACGAGGAACAGAGTCTTACCTGAGCCTTCCACAGCGAAGCCCATGACCACAGAGTAGAGCCAAAAGTCCCGGAAGAGCTTCTGCAGGCGTGGTTTGGCCTCCTTGATCGGTGGCAACCTTTTCGTCAGCTGATCACGAAAGAAATAGGTGGTTAAAACGTGGCAGCGTTTGGACAAAAAAAGTTTGTCTTTGAAGGACGCCTGGAAATGGCTGAACAGAGCGGAGCATAAAACGACCAATATGGCTGACTTCCTGTGTCTTCTGGGGCAAGGCTTCAAGACTTTTTTGTGGTACTACCCACGATAGACACGTCGACTAAATTTCATGTTGCCAAGTCAAAGTGACTGCAGGGGCTGAATTTTCAAAGAATTCTGGGGGGCGCTACCGACTTTGTTGAGTTTCTGAGAAAGCGGAGCAATTTCAAGATGGCCTTCCTGGTGCTCAGGCCCTAAATAGCACTGCAGACACATTCCGGCTAATGCCAACTTCAAGTCTCACCACTGCGATGACCGGGATGAGGACGCCCAGATTGCCAGCACTGCTCGATGCCTGCAGAATAAAACAATATAACAGGAGGATGACAAAAGCGACCAAAACATGTCTTCAACTAGAACTAAAAACTCAATTCAAGTGTGCATTTCATGTTTATGGTTCAAACTGAACAAGAACAATAAAGCGGTGAGCGCGGTAAGGTGTTGCGATCAAATCAAAGCGGACCTTGAGAGCCGGGCCTTTGTCCGCCGCCCGCTCGCTGGCCCTCTTGCCCTCCAGGCCCAGCTGGACGAAAAGCTCCAGCAGGTTGACCAGCAGCTCGTCCACCATCTGCTCGGCCTGCAGGTTGGCCGCGATGTTGCCCAGAGCGTTGATGACGGCCAGTGAGCAGTGTCTGCGCACACGAGACACCACGGCCGTGTCATCCGGGACAACATAACCGAGCGCTTCAAATCATTTCGTATCCGATTACTTGATGACTCCACTCAAATCAAAGTTTGAGAACCACTGCCCTAACCTAGAAGTATCTCACAAAGCACCAAAGGCCACCTGTATCCGTGGTCCTTGTAGTCCTTGGTGGAGTAGACCATGGAGCTGGCCTTGACGCTGATCTGCTGGAACAAATTCCACACTTCCTGGTAGATGTATTGCTGGAGGGACACAACACAACAAGCACGTCAGCACATTAGCTCTTGGCAAGCGGCACCGGGGGATTTTCGCCGAGACACTCGCGTTGCCCGTGATGACCATGCAGCCCAGCTGGTCGATGATGAGCACGTCCAGCTGCGACGGCGGCTGGCAGAACTTCTGCTGCAGGATCTGTAGGATGGGCTCCATCACGCGGGGGGTGTCCCGCAGGGCCACGGCGATGTGGCCCAGAGCCCGGATGGTGTGGTCCGGGATTAAGTGAGCGTCCCTGAGCCACACGGGAGAGCGAGCGTGAGTTTGGATTCTTCACGAGAGGACGTCAAACAGATCTTCACCCACTTGTCATTCTCCTGGGAGATGTAGAGACGATTGGACAGGCTGGCCAGGAAGGCTTCTACGATAACGTTATCCATAGTCAGCCCCGCCTTCAGACACCTGCGGGGGAAACGACCCCAAGCATGACCTCTGGCCGCGTGGGCTGGCCCCGGACGTGCCGATGTGTGCGCTGCGCGCGTGAGACCTCACCTGCAGATGTTATCGATGGAGATGTCCCTCAGCTGTTCGTACATGGAGGGCTGGCTCTTCTTGCTTCCCGGGTTCGTGCTGAGGGTGGACTGGGAGTGCTCGTTGGTCACGTGGATCTTGATCTCCCCGCCTCCTTGAGGAATCAGAATCATCTTTATTTTGCCAAGTATGTCCGAAAAACACACAGGGAATTTGTCTCCGGTAGTTGGAGCCGCTCTAGTACGACAACAGTCAGTTGACAGAGAACGCTTTGGAGACAGAAAGACATTGATGAAAACAGTCACTGAGCAATAAAGGGTTAATAGTTATCTGGTAAATGCCGGTACAATTTTGTATTTTTTTTTTGACAATTGTGCAAAAAGATGCAGAGTCCTCTAGCACTTAGAGCAGTTGGAATGACTAATCTCGCAATAGTCCGGGTGCAATGAGCATTGTGCAAAGGGCGCCGAGACTTCAAGGAGTGGATGCAGTTTAAAGCGACGAGTAGAGCGATAATCTGGCACAATGTCGATTGTGCAAATGTTGCAGATACTCCTCAGTCAGTGTGCAAATGGCGCAGATGCTACTCTGGCATGAGTGGCCACAGATATGCAAACACTGCAGCGTGGCGAGACGACTACAGTGAGTGCACGAGTAATGTATCATTGGCCCCACAGAAATGTGACAACAAAATCACGAGAGAGGAGGGTTTTAGCGCAGAGGGTTCCGCCGCTCACCGGGCGCGCACTGGCTGTGGTACTTGTACAGCTTGACCAGGACCGGAGAGGGCACCACCAGGAAGTCCCTCAGCGACGTGGTGACGGAGTGGGCCACCACTGGGAAGCGCTCGCACAGGCGACCCAAGCCCTGGACACGCATTCAAAACACAAAAGTTCACACGCATTCATTCGTAGGAGATCGTCAGAGTGTTCCAAACGGACAAGCAGCGCGCGGGGAGCACCGTCTCCCGACACGGCCAGCCGGCGGGCTGGCCCGGTGGTCGGGGGCCGCCGATTTCGAGCACTATATAGTGAATAGGGAGCGACTCCCAACAGGGCCAAGTACTTTCAACGTGGGGAGTCGGTTAGCGCTTGTTACCTGGAGGCAGCAGATGAGGAGGGGCATATGCGCGATGATGACTTTACTGGAGGTCTTGGACTGCAGCTTCTCCGACAGCTTGCCGCAAAGGTTCTCGGCTCCTGCGGATTGCGTGAAAGAGAGCCAAAATGAGCTTCGGTCGCCTCCCGTCAGCCGGCGGCGAAGGCTCTCACCCTGCTCCTCGGTGACGGCCCACACCATCAGGTCCACGCAGGCGGCGTTGGCCTGGCAGCGCATCTTGAGCGGGCTCAGCTCGCTCTGAAGGTACTCGACGTCGCGCAGGATCCTCTGCAGCTCCGACTGGCTGCTGCTGAACTGCTCCAGCACAAAGTCGTGCACTTCCTTCACAAAGTCCGTCTGGAGGTCTTTTGGTGGAGGACGGGCAGAATACCGACGTGAGGCGAAGAAGAACGGAGGAGGGCAACGACTTACCTTTCAGGTTGTACAGGGTGTCTCTGAGCATTTTGAATATGGCGACGTAGAGGGGGTCACTGAAGGTTTTGTAGTACACGTGAAGACCGGGACTCAACTTGGAAAGGAACACAACATTTATTGCATGATTTCAAACACAGCCTCTCTCTTCATTCTTGGTGTGACTCGCCATTGACAAACTAAAACTAAAAGTATTTGCTGAAAATTGCACCTTTTTTTCCTGAACAAATTCAACTCGTATCTCAAGGCACCACTCGACTATTTCAATAACAGTGAAGCGGCAGTCATACCTCCAACAGTTCTGCCAAGGTTTCATCCAGCGACTTTAAAAACGACTCCGAGACCATTTCTTCCACCTGTTGAAGACGACGACGCGTCATATTAAGACGTGCGTGGGCACGCGCGCACACGTTGGTGCGTGGCGCGTGCCCACCATGTGCAGAAGCTGCCTGAGCGTGTCCAGGGGGACGCGGAACTCTCCGCAGCTGCTGCCGGTGAAGAGAGGCGAGACGGAGAAGCTGGAGCTGATGGTGGAGAAGTAGTAGTCCGGGTCCACGGAGCTGCCGTCGGGAAGGTACGAGCCTGGGCAACATTTTTGGGGGGTCAATTAACCGCCGGGCATTGCCGCATTATGAGGGATAGTAGGTTGAAACAGCGCCGCTCACCTTCAAAGTACGGTGCCGAAGGGCCCGCCGGGGAGCTCGGGGTCAGCCCCGTCCTCTCGGGACTGGCCTGACAACAAATGATTGAACAACGGCGACAATGTGCGTGTGTGTGTGTATATATAGAAAATGTATTTATTTATTTTTTTTGCTCATTACATGACTTTTTTTCCGTTTTTTTTTTTCAGGCCCATCCAGTTTGTACCTGTTGAGACACGGAGGACACGGAGGAGCTCTTGTGCCTCAGCGTGTCCCCCGGGCACACGGTGAGGAAGGAGCTGGGCAGGATGGAGCGGAAGTCATTGAAGGAGCGTCGGCGTGCGGCGTCGCTGTCGTCCGCCGCCGTCAGGGGGGGCGCCGCCGGCCGCGGGAACAGCTTGGACAGCAGCGGCTCGTCCGTGTTGCTGTAGCGGCCGAAGGCGCGCGCCACGCCCAGCATGGCGGGGACCGTGTGGCGACACGTGTACTCGACGTAGGGCGGCCCTGAGAGCGGAGTAGAAAGTCAGGAAAGTGGAAGCCTGGTCGACGGCGGGAAGCGTGCGAATCACCTTTATCGCGACACTGCGGATTCTTGCACAAGTCTTGCAGAATTTGCATAACGTCCATGATGGTCTCCAGGATCTGACGCAATAATTACAGCATCGCAACCACATACAGTCATAACACACGTGGTATCTACACACTTACATACAAACAAACACACATACACAGACACGCAGATACACACGGACAGACATACACAAACAATTGGACGCGCAAATGATAGGGATACACAAACACACGGACACAGATGCGCACAAATACAAACATGGAAAAAAGACAAACACAGACAGACACATACACACATATGGAGACATTCACACACAGAAACAGACACACACACACGGACATACACGCTTGAACAAACATGAACATACACAAAAACACAAAGGAACACACACACACACGCACAAACACAAACATGGAAACAAACACAGTAGCTCACACACGAATACTGTACACACGTACACAAAAAAAACAAACACACACAACCAGACACACGGATATACAAACAGACACACACAGACAGAAAAAAACATGGACACAGAGACACGCACAAACAAGGACAGACATCCACACGCACGCACGCACGCGCCTGTCAGGCACATACGGACACGCGTACACACACACACAGATTGACACACGAACAGACACACATTCACACCTGTCCACGCAACGTTTCATCTCGCTGGGCAACGTCAGAGAGCAACGTGACGAGACAGAAGCTGAAGTTCTCGGCAACAGGAAGTATCCCTGCGGGGCGGAAGTGCATAGCGCGTAAACGTGTCGTATATTTTAAGCATTTACTCCATTTCACAAAAAGGCTGCAAGCCACCACAATGCGGCGAAAGTGAAGTGCGGTGAATACTTTCCAGATATTACCTCGTCCTTTGCATTCCGAGCTCTCCTCAATCCACTGCACTCTCGGCAGTCCTTTGAGCAGACCGAGAAGGTAGGGCACGATGGCGTCTTTGTGCTGCAACGACACGGCGGCGTCCCGTTAGCGCTTTGAAGCGACAAAACGAGTGCGTCGTCGTCTTAACAGTCGCGGCAGTGCGGCGCCCACCTGCAGGTCGGACTCCACCAAGAAGATGCCCAGCGCCAGCACGGCGTCCCGCCGCCTCTCGTCCAGCTGGAACACCCCTCGCACGTCCACGGGACACATGCATTGTAACTTCTGCACCTGTGATCGCGACGCACTTTGATGACGACGCGTAGAACGTGACGCGCCCTTGTTCATCGTGTAATTTCACGGCCGTGACGATGAATCGAATAACTCAAATAATTCCGTTCCTGAAAGTCACGATAATAAGTGACACCCACTTCCCCGCCTTTCTGTGACTCTTCCAGTCTGTGTTGCAACCTGCTCAGTGGCCACTTCCCTGTGAGTACAGTGCTTCCTGTTTGAAGCCTCAGTAGTGGCCGGTGGCCGCCAAGCTTCAAGTGTCACAGAATGTCATTAGCAGGTTGTAAAAGATAGACTGGAAGAGTCACAGAAAGGCATACAAGTGGACTTCCGGACGTGCATTCAAAAGTTAAGAGATGGTCAAATTAAGTTTGCCTGTAGAGGTTATTGTCCATGCTTATGTTCATCCTGATGTTTCACTTTATTTATTTATTTTTTATTTGTTTTACTTTTCCGAGTTTATTAATTTTAGTGGCAGAAACAACAACAAATGATTTTACCACAAGTACACAATACCTTCATTACGCTCACGTTTAGATTCCTATGTAGTGCAACATTGTTATTAGTGGTTGACCCAAGTCATAATTATGAGATAGTATTTCATTATTGTAAGATAGTACCTAGTAATTACGTGTTAGTAGCTCATAATTATCATAATTAAGACTTGCGTTTTTATTAACTGTAATCATGAAGTGTCTCATCTACTCCAGTAAAAATAAATTTGTTTTACATTTCCTAGTTTGTTTGTTTTTTAAAACTGGTGGAAACATGGAAGCCTGTAATAATATGAATT
Source organism: Phyllopteryx taeniolatus (assembly GCF_024500385.1). Lineage (NCBI taxonomy): Eukaryota > Metazoa > Chordata > Actinopteri > Syngnathiformes > Syngnathidae > Phyllopteryx > Phyllopteryx taeniolatus. Next base: position 1,502,017 of record NC_084516.1, read on the forward strand.
GCTCCATGTAAATTACTTCTACCAGTTGTTGTTTTTAACTGGCTGAAAAGTAATATTATTGAGATATTCATAATTATCAGAAAAACACACAAGGAACACCCTTGTACTCGAGTACACAGTAGAATTATGACTTAAATCAAGCACCAATAACAAAGCTTGGGCTATGAGTAGATGACAAAATGTAGCAAAATAATGTAAATGATCATGTTTAGCAGTTTTTTTTTTTGTCTGGCCTCCAGAGAAATATTCCTAACTTTTGATTTGAGTTTCACGTGCATTTTGTTTGGCGGTGTCGTCATGAAATGTTGATAACATCAAATGTGCCGTGGCTCAATGGTTGACAGTCCCAAAACCGGTTTCCTCCAGTTGTTGCTGTACAACAGCTGTATAGATTGAATACAGCTCGTTGTTTTGTTCTAGTAACGCTATGTAGGACCGAACTAGCTTGATGCTGGTTAGGTATGGACAGTGGGTCGCTAGTGGATTATGGGTTACTATCAGTCAGCTGTCATTTGCCGACTTCGTCTTATTCCTGACGGTACATTAGGTCACTTCCGTCACGACATCTCCAGCCAGCCTGACCCAAACGATCGTGGTCGTTTCGTGAACATTAATATTCGTGTCACTCGTGAAAAACAGACGTTAGCTAGCCTTAGCGCCCGTGCTGACCGCTAAGTTAGCATCGATGCTTTCCGGGCTGCTAACCTTGTCGAGCGGCGCCTGCCGGTGAGCCGCCAGCGAGCGAGCCAGCGACAGCACGGTGTTGAAGTAGAAGCCCCGGCTGCCCTCTCGGTGGAGAGCCATGATTCCGCTTTCAAACGTTAAACCGCCGACACCAACAGGAGCATCTTTGATTTGGGTTTTGTTTTTGGGCCCCAAACAGGATGACGCGCCGACATGTACGGCGAGCGAGCAGGTCCAAAGAGAGCGAAGCGAGCTCACCGTCACAGAGACACAAAAGTAAACACGGACCAACTTTTCCAGTCAGAGCCCAATTTTTTATTACTTGTGAGCGTTCACACTTTAACCTCTGACAAACACTGAAGGCACAGGGATAAACAATATCTGTTATGACAGAGGTTCTCAAACTGGGGTCTGCAAGATCCTTTACAATCAATTGTTATATCGTTTTCAAGAAAAGTGCATATCTACGTATGGGGACTGGCGCCCCAATAAAAGTAAAATAAAACAAACGAGCATTGCCTAAGTCATTGACATCTCACTGTATAAAGCCAAAGTGCTTTCCAGAGGCTCACGTTCAGCCATACACACACACATTCCAACACCAGCGTGGCATCTGCTGCCAGGCCCACTCGGAGCAATTTCGGCGTAAGTATCTTGCCCATTGGCATTCCGGGAGCCGGGATTCCAACCACCCACCCCTCGGTCACTGGACGACCAGCTCCACAACCGCCCAATAAGAAACAGCAACGTGCTTACTAAATGTGTCACGGGCCACATTGTAGTTATGGCTTCCCTCGGAGGGCCGTTGTGACTGTGAACCCATAGAAAATATTGTCTCATATAATGACATATACACAACAAATTGATGGATAACTAGTTTTAAAATCAGAAGCCAATAAAAACAAAATGTAAACTATTATTACATTTATTTGAAAAAGGTGATTGGTAACATAAAATGCTTGCAATATCTCAACATTATCCAAGCAGAGACACCAATTTTGGTATTTTCACAAGAAACATGAAGTCGACACGCATGATTTACTCTCTCGGGCCACATAAAATGATGCCGCGGAGACCAACGCTTATTCGCATTTTCTTTACCCGACCCATTACTTATTTGCATTTTTTCCCCCCATGCCAATTATAAGGAGCGTCAATAATTCATCTGATGGATTTTGGCTATTTGGGGTCGGGCACAGCGCATCTGTAGCTACCCGTACATCTATAGCTCAAGGCACCGCCGTATTGCAACTTTCTTGGTAAATACAAATGAATTCTCGAAATTAGGAGTTTTTATCCTGAAAAAAAATGTTATTGTAAAGAGTTTTCATTAAAAAAAAAAAAAAAAAAAGTTGTCACCCCCCCCCCCACCCTCCTCAATCAAATATGAATTTATCGTAATATTTGGACTAATTTCTCGACCGTAGCCAACTTCTACGTCCTACAGCATTTCAGGGCACACGTGGCATTTATGTTGAGGAAATTTCTTTCCTTGAACCCAAAAAGTTTGAGAACCTGTGTCATGGAATATACAAGTCGTGGTATATATGAAAGCCAGGCCGGCGCTGAGCTCGTCGCGTAAACATCTTAACGAGCAAGTAGACCCCCGCAAACTCCGATATGGCACACTGGACATCAAGAATGAGCAAGGCAATTAATAGCATACACTTCATCTGATAGAAACGTTAAAAAGCACCCAACTTCTGTGGAATGACGTAGAAGGCACTGTCAGTGGAATTTCATTTTGTAAAATCATTCTTGAAAGGCAACAAAAATAATCATAATCAGATTACACTTAATAGAATCATACACCTCAGATGAACCTCAAATGACACCAAGTAGGCACTTCGAGGCAGAATTTTTTGTCCATAACATTTCATTTATAAAGAAAGTCTACGTAGTTGCATACGTAAGAAGGCTTTCAAATCTTCAAGTTTCATTTCTTGGTCATTAAATGTGTCCCATTCTTTTCTCTCATTAAAAGAGAGTCGTTGCCGTTCACATGCTTGCCCTTCCTGCCCGAGTCGCTTCCACATTCCACAGCCCCTTTCCTGACAATACTGCGTAAATCACAAACCCAACCATCACTTTGCATTTGCGCGCCTGTGTTAATAACTCAGAGGTAGGCGGGAGGAAAAACTGGGAACGGGAGGAAAGCGGTTTGGGACTGTCAAGCGGGTCCAGAGTCAGTCTGTCTTCCAAACCATGTTGAGGGCCTTCACCACCTCCTCGTAGATGATGAAGACGATGGCCACGTCCAAGCACACCCGACCCAGACGAGGCACGGTACCTTTGTAGAACCTGAACAATTGCAGTGACACAGTCAGTCAACAATGCCTACCAATTAATATTTGTTTATTCATCTCATAAGTGGACCTAAAATAATACCCTGAGGTATCCCACAGTGCTCGTCAGGCTACTATAAAGGATAGGTATAATAGGTAATAATGGTGCATTGTGTAATACATTTTCATTTCATGAGCTACTCGGACTCAATTTTGTAATAATCTGCCATATTTTGTAATACATTTCTTGAAAGCAAATTGCATTTTGTAACGCAATGTTACACATTGCAATAGAAACGAGAAAAATGAAATTTGTTCTGTACATCTCATCACGTTGCCTTTGTTTTCATTATTTCGCAGCTGAATTATAGGCTCTGGAGAACAAAACTGTTTGGATCTTGCACTGGTGGCTCACTGCAGTCCAGTCGTTCATTCAAACACGGACCACCCAACTAGTGTTTTCCAAAATGAGCAGTGCAGAGAGGTGGCAGACGTGAAAACGGGAGCTGGCACTAGCGCGACTCGAGCGTCCAAATTGTCAGACTTACGCCCTGGGACCCTCGTGCTTCATGATCTTGATGGCGCAGTCCACGGTGCCTTTGTACTTGTGCGCTTCCAGACCCTGTTGACGCGCACAGAAAGACGACTGTTATGTATTTCAACATTTGGAAGTTGTCAAGAAGTGGGGGGGGGAATCCAAAACTCTAGCGACCTGCATTCGGGTTTTGATGACGTCCAGCGGCGTGTTTCCGAAGACACTGGCCGCTCCGGCGACCGCGCCGAACGTTCCCGTTATCAACGGGTTAATGGCTTTGTTTGGGTTGTCGCCTTGACCGCACAAAAAAATACAAAATAAAAGTTTAGTCTTCAGGCCGCTAAACATCCATCCATCCATTTTCTGTACCGCTTCTCCTCACACGATCAGATAATTGTGTATTTGTCTTGATGGTGACGCAGCATGTGGCGGCCTCTTCGCGTGTGATTTTGTACCTTTGTACCAGTTCCTGAGCGAGGTCATGACGTAGAAGCGGATGGCCTGGTTGGAGCCTTGTTTGAGCACGGTGGCCGTCAAACCTTGATACGTTCCTCTCAGCCCTGCGGACAAGAGTGGCAGTCAGAACTTCAATACTGCAAACGTTTGCAATAGACACTTTTAAGGACAGATGGGATTTTTGTATTATTATTATTTCTCAATGTCATTTGTTTTGAAATCTCTATGTCTTTGAAATCATTTGTTTTAGTTATTTCTGTACGCTATTTTATCATTTCAGTTTTATGATTTCTGCAGATTTATCATACTTTCTGTATTTTGATCGCTGTCATTTGAAATCATTTATGCTGTATATTTATCATAATTTGTATTTTGATGTATCTCTCTGTTACTATTTCTGTAATCATTGTCATTTTTAAATGATCCATTTGATCTCAATATTTCAGTTTTTTATTAATATTTCTGTATATCACCAATTCTGTATTTGTTATAATGATTTCTATATTTGTATTTGAATCATTCATATTTTCCTATCACCGTGTATCAGAAATCATGACTTGTGCAGTATTGAATAATTGTCCCTTTTTTTTGTTTTGTTTTTTTGCATTATTTCTGAATGATGATATGCAAGTTTGAACAATAATTATCCGCGTCCAGTACTTTTGCCATCATTCTTTGATTTCCCGTTGGACATTTTGGAGGAACGCGCCGCTCGGGCGACCTTGTTGCGACCTTGTTGCGTCTCACCTTGAGTTCTGATGATCTCCCGGACGCCGTGAAAGAATCCCTTGTACTTGGGGTTGGCCGACGTCTGATCGTGGATGAATTTGACCTGCAAAACACCACCCGGCCGTGACTCGGACAGCGTAGGAGAGCGCGGCGGGCGTGTGCGGCGGCGGCGGCTTGACCTCTGACCTTGACCGTCTCCATGGGACACACGACCGCCACGGCTTCGGCCACGCCGGCGCCCAGGCCGCACAGGAAGCCGCGCTTGCTGTCCAGCTTGCCGCTGTCGTCGCGCATCTTGTTGCTAAGGAACTCGAACACGCCGAATCTGTCGGCAAACGTGACGCCGGTTCTCAAAATGGCACAAGTTCAAACACTGAAATCAACTCGACCGCATCTCACAATTGGTCTGGTTGAATTATTAGCATTATTATAGTTTAGCTTATATATTTGATGATTACATTACTCATGTCTACTGTTAGGATTTCTTCATTTCTTAATCATTTCTCTTTTTTTGGTCATTTTTGCCGTTTTAATAATTTCTGTATTATAATTTCAGTTTTAGTCATTTCTGTGTTTTTTCATCATCCTGTCTGTAGTTCTTAACGTTACTTCTGCATTTTTGATTCATTTTTGTATTTTTCCATTCAAACATTTCTGTTTCTATATTTTGAGCATGATCATATCTTGCTTTAATCATTTTTTAATCATAATTTCTCTATTTAATAATTTCATCATTTTTAATGCATTTACTTTTCTGGGTGCGCAAATCATTTCTGCATTTTTCAATCATAATTGTATTCATAATTACATAACTTTGAATCCTATTTTGCCATTTGTATTTATTTTTCAATCAAAATTTAAATCATGATTTTAGCATTTCATTTTTGTATAATTTCTGCACTTTCTTTGTTTTTTCTGTGTTTGTTTCAATCATTTCTGCATTTTGAAAATTGTGTTGGATTATTTTTCTGTATTTCTTAATCACGATGTATAAGTACAGTATGTATTTGAATTGTGTGAGAACACGTGTTTTGGCGATATATTATTAGTGTTATTGTCTTATTCATTTCGCATCGCGGTCAACCGAAAAGCAATTAGTTATTAATTATCCCCAGAATATCCCTTTTTGAAAAACGGCGACATTGACGATCCTTCATTTATTCCAACTAAACTTGAACTCTCCTGAGCAGCAGTGACGCAGAACTATTGGGGGGGGGGGGGGGGGGGAATGCCGAAGGTTCGGATTGTACGACGGCGCTTCCGACGGGTACCTGACGGCCGCTTTGGGAATGGACCCGTAGAGCAGCGAGCTGAGACCGCGATAAAGACCCCCGACGCCGTGGCCGCTGACCGTCTGCTTCACGCAGTCGCCTGAGACACACAAACAAACCAAAGGCGTCCACGGAAGAAGAACCAGGCGGGAGCGCAAAAGGCGAGCCGCTGCTGACCGACGCCTCTGTACTTGGGCGGGTTGGCCTTCTCGTCCAGCTGCAGTTGAGTCTTGACGTACTCGGTGGGGAAGGTGATGCAGATCTCGATGCCGCCCGCGATGCCGCCTGCGACCCGACGCCAAACAAAAACAAAGCACATGAGCGCCCAAGTCCAACGCAAGGCAAACCGGCCGCTGTACACGACGAAGCCACGCAATGGCGCGGAAATGATACTTGAAATACTTGAGCATGTATTCACTACTACCCTTGATAGTCAACGCTTCCTCTTAGTTGCTCTTTGTCCACACCAGCAGAACAACTTCTGCATTTGAGTAAGTCGACTAAATACACGTTATGAGTGAGGCAAAACTATGCGCTCGTTGAAAATTGCTACTACTACTAACAGTATAGAATTCTACTAGTTGACATCTAGTGCTCCACTGGTAGTACTAGTAGCACACCGTGCACAATTCCACAGCAAGACGGGCACACCCACACGTCACCTGTGACCGGCATCCCGCTCTGGACTTCACATAGCTGGGAAATACACAAAACAAGCGGTTGACCTTTAAAAGTGCGTGAGTAGACCCCGGGATTGTTTGTTACAAAAAAAAAAAAAAAACGCAGCCCCCGGAGCCAGTTTTGCTAAACAACAAAGTATAGTAGACGTGCAGAAAAGCCTCGAGAAGCCGTGCCTGAAAAGACGCGGGAACGCTGCCACTTTGGTTCCCAGTGGCCATTTTTAAAGGGGATCTTACAAATGGTTTTTTTTTTGTTTTTGTTTTTTAACTCAGTCTCTGAAGCCAGTTTGACTCAAGGAAATGACATTTGCTAGACAAGTCTATTGTGAGTCGAGGCACAAAAAAGCCTCAAGAAGCCACGCCTGAAAGCAGCCATTTTGGTTCGCAGTGGCCATTTTGTCATTTTTAAGGGGGTCTTTCAAATGCTTTGAAAATTCAGCGCCTGAAGCCAGTCGGACTTGGCACCATGAAATTTGGCAGCCGTGACCCACAATTAAGTCTCCAAAAGCCACGCCCGAAAAGACATTTTTGTTTCAAACAACCATTTTCGGGTTCTTTTGAACATTTCCTCGTTTGTAAGGCCACCGCACCACTCGGCTTGCATTCGGGCACGCCTGCCGCGACACGAACTGAGGCCCACTGTGCTATCAGAGTATCGCGCTTTGTCATCGCATTGCACGTGTGTGTGTGTGTGCGTGTGTGTGTGTTGAGGGGCCTCTCAGCACACAGTGCAAAGGTCAGAGAGTCACAGCATGCGCAAGAAGAAAGGACAACCTTTGGTCTTTTTGTTTGCGCACGTGTTCGGGCAACATCATAGCAATCATTAAGCCAACTGCGTTAAAGTCGACCGCCCCAAAAAACGTTCAAATTAATGTTCTGTGTTTCCAAAGTAAACTGCAAAATAATAACCACGTTCTAAAGAGTGACGCTCTTCATTTAAAGACACCAAGCAGATATCCGTGTTTTGAAAATGTTCGAAATGCTGAAAGACTTCTAATAATAGAGTGCTGAATTGTTGAGCTATAGCTTAGCATCTTTTTCACCGTTTGAATGTTGCCGATTTTGTGGGCGTGGCTAAAACATCCCCTTTGTAGCGCAGGTTCCCTCCCCCACCATGTAAGTACAAAGTGACGTCATTTGGTTTGGCTGCTCAGTTGTGAGTTAGCCGTGCTTAGCGTCCACAACGAGGCCCATTTGCAACACCGGCGGGCAGTTAGCGAGCTAACGATGGCGCCGCCCCGAAAGTTTACAGCACAGCTCGGTGACGTTTTTTGAAGCTAAAAAGCGATGAAGTGACTTTTTGAAAGACACGCAGATGACGAGCTGACCATCGACACCACCGGCCGACTCTGCGCTGCGCATTTTACGACAAATAGTTTTGTAAACTTTCACCAGAGACAACCTGGCTTGGTGGGTAACGGGGCAGTGCCAACTACCCGGGCTTCGTCCTACCGTGCCGCTGTCATTTGCCGCCGTGTTCGGTTGTGACACCACGTCACAGACAACGAGGCTAAGTTGACTCGTGCGCTTATGTTTATGATTATAGTCCACAATAACCATTGGATTTTGAAGTCGGGCCTCCCAACGTGATTGGACATCGTATATCAGCCGCTCAGTATGTTCGATTCCTTTTGGCGCGTCCAACGGACGCGCCCGCTACGTCAGAGAGGTGGCCCTTATTACGTAATCCAGTTTTGAAACCTGATTTATGTACTTTTGTTTGAATTCATTGAAATTTGGCAGCCTTGTTAACATCGAATTCGCATGCCCCGTTTCGGGCCCGTTTAGTGCCTCTATAAAAGTAGTTTTTGTTAGCCTTTTCCTGAAATAACATGCTAAATGTCATTAACATACACTAAACATTTTAATATTTGGCACTACACTAAACATTTTAATATTTGGCAATATATTTGAAGGGGGAAAATGAATAAAATGGGAAAATGTGCTCGAGTAGCTTCGTGCCGCTGCTAACGTGCGTCATTGTACGCCATCGCCACCTTCCGATTAAATTGCAATTTAGTGATCTTACTTGGACCTTCGGCCACGCGAATGATAGGAAAAAAAGTTACGAAATTGACTTTAAAGAATGTAGTTTAACATTATTTTGGCTTAAGAGTGCCGCAATGGACGAGTTTTGAGAGTTATAAGCTGTCGCTGGGTTTTTTTATTTAAAAATGGAAAAAAAAAATGGAGCAATGAAGGAACTGTGATGCCCTTGCACGTGGGCAAGGAGAGTCGGAGGGTGGCAAGGAGCTGCTGGAGGCCACAACTCAGAGCCGCTAACCCTCTCGCGAGGCCACGCCCCTTACAGGCACACATGCAACAAATACTTCAGTACACTTTATGAAACTATTACGTTACGTTTTTTTAAGTATAACTATGAAGCAAAAAGTGTGTCGTCATTGGGGGCGGGAACAACTTCATTTCAGCCATCGTTTTCTGTAGCCAACCGCAACAAGCATTGGCGCTCACGTTCATTTCAATGAGGGAACATTGAAGGAATTATACAGACCAATCATTCCAATTCTCGCGGAGGCAAGTAGTGCCTTATGTGTTGGCACGTGAGCCATTATCGGAGGACTTTTCCAACTTTCTCGTAAGCGTTTACCTGCCAGGATGGCCTTGCCGGGGTGCGTCAGCTTGGCTTTGCCCGCAGGGGCGGCGGCGGCGGCCAGGCGGCGCGTCCTGCCGCGGAAGGGCTTCACGGAGCTCGGCTGTTCGGACATGAGTGCGGCGGTCGTCGCCCCCCGGCCTCCCTCGCGCGCGGTGGGACGAAGAAGCCTCACGCGGTCGCGCAAGTGCGACGTGCGCCCCTGACCGTTGGACTTGGGACGGCACTCTCGCTGCCTTCTTCTTGTGGACTTTTGACAGGCGAAAGTTCTCCTCGGCGGTGTCGCCTCGCTGCTGAACGAACGTCGAGTTAGACTTTGCTGTGATGGGCGGAGCCGCGCACGCCACGCCCCCGCCTCCTTTTAAGGGGGACGCGTCAACAACCAACAACAACAACCATTCTGTCCTAAACGGGAACCGAAGTACACTTGACGGACAAAGCCCGAATTGACCTTACGTAGAATGAATGTGTTAATGGTGTACGAGTTTGTGTTAAACGTCATTTGGACCCGCTCGTGCAGCCAAATAACGTAACTAACATGTTAAAAACAGCTCTCAACATGTCTCAACTTTGCCAAAGGCAATATTGAACATATTTAGAGTCAACGCAAGCTATCATACGAGCAGTAAGGCTTGTTACGCCTCACAAGTTGTTTGGCCACACTTCCGGTGACGCTTTACTTTGACAGCCCAGCTTTTGAAAATGGCTCTTTGTTTTCGCAGCTACGGCGCACGCGCAGTGTGTTGACGTCATTTTGGGACGGGAGAGGGTTTCGCCCGCGTCTCCACAGCGCGCCGTTTGGCCCTACTTCCGGAAATGGAGGCCACTTTCGCATCGGCGTGGCGCATGCGCAGTGCGTCTCCTTCACAGTGCCCTGCGACGGCGTTCAAGTAAGCTAGCCGTCCCTCCGCTCAGCATCGTCACGCCACCGGGACTTCGCCGGCTCCGCTATCGCCCCTTCGGACCGGTGAGCAGCATCGGCGCCTTATCGTCGCGCAGTCAGCCGCGCCGGACATTTGACGTCCCTTTGCTAACCTTCGCGGTCAAGGTTAGCCGCGCGGCTCGCGCCTCAGGCGATCTGGCTAACGGCAGCCGGCTGCCATTATGTAAGGATGGCGAGCCTCGCGTGCATCGTTTAATCCCGGGTTTATACGCCTCTCGTCGGCTTCGCTTAGCGCGTCATTGCGGCCAACCGGACGCGATTTGATCGGGTAAAATGGTTCCCGGAGCCCAGCTGCCTTTTGTCCCTTTGTGTCCTTTGTCCGCCAGGAAAGATGCTGCATCGAGCATTCATCGTTCAAAGTGCAACACCCGCACCGGGAGGAGCGCGGAATCCGTTCCATTGGACTAAATAGCACATCTGTATTAAAAACATGGTTTTGTTCCCTTTTGTGTCGCAGCATGATGGCAGTGCCCCCTTGCTACGCAGACCTGGGCAAAGGTGCCAAGGACATCTTTAGCAAAGGCTACGGTGAGTCGGGCATTCAACGCGGCCTTTGGCTCGACTTGTTGTCGCGGTCCATCATTGCAGCGTGCGGGATCCGAAGACGTAAACCGGGTTGACCTCCACTACGTCGTGACGCATTCAAACTCGATTAATCGACTGTGTGACACCGCTACGAATCTCGAGTAACTTCCTGGCCGTGTTCACGTGACGACGCGATGTTGCTTCCGGTGACCTCTACTATGGCAATGGGACACATTTTGACTCCTGACCAACTCTACTGAATGTGACTGTACTACTGCCGACTAACTGTACCAAGCAGGGATTTGCCAGTATTGGCCTTGTTTCAAGGTATCGGGTACTCGCGAAGGCTGCCGATACCAGCCACTGAAGGGGGGCAAAAACTAAAAAACGAAATAATTTGCTCCTCGCCAGTAGCGGGCCGGTTTGACACGTCGGCAAACCAAGCGCATCGGAAACAAAGAATGGACTTTGTCCACAATCATCCCGTCATTGCATTAATTGAAATGTTGTGTGTCAAACGTCCGCGTGGTATCAGTACTCGGCGAATAGTCATCCTGAAAAAAAAGTGGTACGGGACATCCGTAGTAGCGACCACGTCAGCGTGAGCGGATGTGCTAAGCTAACAGCTTCCGTGTTATGAAATGTTTTTTCTGGTCCCTCCTTCCAGGCTTCGGACTGGTGAAGCTGGACCTGAAGACCAAATCTCAAAGTGGCGTGGTGAGTGTCGTCGTCTTTGTTTTTTTTTGTTTTGTTTTTTCTCCAGAGGCCTCTAACGAGTGACTCCGCCCACCGACACACATGATAACGAGTGTCTGAGGGTCTATCTGCTCTGTGTCCCTATATACCCTTTGACCCCCACCCCCTTCCTGACTCCGCCCCCTCTTCGAACATCACGGGCGTGCGGCGTAGATGGTAAGACGGCCGTGAGACCATCATCATCTTTTTTCCTTCTTTAATCATCTCTCACCTGCATCTGAGCGTGCGTTCCGTTTTTGTTGTATTTTCTCACATTGTGGCCTGCAATTTATTAGACGCCTCACCCCGTATAAAAGAAAAAAGAAAAACTATATCCAAACATATGAATGATCTTAAGCATAATGTATTCTGGCATGAAATGTAAACGTTTTTATAGCCTTAGACTTAGTTGCAATTACATTGACCTAATAATTAGAAACTATCAAAAACAACTTAATTTAATAACTTATTTACAATACTTAGCCCAAGTCATTTGTGAAAAATTGTGTTCTAAAAAAAAAAGTGTGCAAACACAGATTTTATTTTGACTGCTTTTCAAGGGACCCAAGCATGTTTGCAATAAATAGAATAGACCCCTCTCCTCCAATGAACGCCCCCCCACCCACTCTGAGGAAATCTGTTTTTTCACTTTGTACATTGTATTCTTGTCCGTTTCTGTAATAAAATGCATGAGAAACGATCTACATTTCCTATCACGTCTGCAATGTGCAACACTATTGTCGCGGCAGATAAGCCGAAAGTGATAATGTCCAAAAATTGGCATATCTTGTTGAAGTGTATTTTGTGTGCGCGCACGCGTTCAGGAGTTCAACACGTCCGGTTCGAGCAACACGGACTCGGGCAAAGCGTCGGGCAGCCTGGAGACCAAATACAAGATGAAGGAGTTGGGCCTGAGCGTCAACCAGAAGTGGAACACGGACAACACGCTGGCTACCGAGGTCACGCTGGAGGACCAGGTCGGTGTCGGTCCCGGTGGCGGTGCGTGCATGCGCGTTGATAAAGCTCTTGCCACACTTGTGTTTGCCCACAGCTGACTCAAGGCTTGAAGGTGGCGTTGGACACATCCTTTGTTCCAAACACTGGGTGAGAGCACGTTGACTTTTGTTTTGTTACCCTGGCCACGCGGTGTTGAAAAGCGGGCGTCGCCCTTTCCAGCAAGAAGAGCGGCAAGCTGAAGACGGGCTACAAGCGCGACTACGCCAACCTGGGCTGCGACGTGGACTTCGAGGGGCCCGTCGTCCACGCCGCCGCCGTGCTGGGCTACGAGGGCTGGCTGGCCGGCTACCAGATGGCCTTCGACACGGCCAAGTCCAAACTGGCTCAGAACAACTTTGCCTTGGGGTACAAGGCCGGCGACTTCCAGCTGCACACCAACGTGTGAGTTGACGCACGACCTCAACGTAGCGCCCGTTGCCAAAAATGCTCCTCGACTCCCATTTCAAAACTAGTTATCCGTCAATTTGTGAATAATGTGAGGCGATTGGACATTTACGGGTTCACAGTCGTAACGGCCCTCCGAGGGAATCGAACTACGATGCGGCCTACGACACCCCTGCCCTAGTGTGAGGTCACGGTCGTTACATGACATCACAGCACGGACAGTATGGCGTCATAATTAAGCAGTGATGCGAGGCTAACACAATGGGACGTCATTGCATGACATCACAATGCAACAGCAGGATGTCATATTGTCAAGTAAAAAGTGGTCCAAGATGGATTTCGGCAAAAAACCTCATACAGAAAATATGAGCATGGATGTAAATACTGTACACGTGCAGTTATACATGCAGTTGGCATATGACAAGCTTAAAAAAAACAAAAAAAACAACAGATGGTCACATGGCGATGGCAGTCCATGATTGAGGGCTGTGGTTGTTGATGTGATTTTTTTTATTTTTTTTTTTGGTTTCTCAGCAATGACGGCACGGAGTTCGGCGGCTCAATTTACCAGAAAGTCAACGAGGCGCTGGAGACGGCCGTCACCTTGGCCTGGACCGCCGGCAGCAACAACACTCGCTTCGGCATCGCCGCCAAGTACAAAGTGGACGCCGACACTTCTGTGTCCGTAAGTCCGCAGGCACGAGCGCGCGCAGGCACGCGGATCCTGTTCCTGTTGTTCTAACCGCATTGTTCTGACCTCATCACGCAGGCCAAAGTCAACAACGCAAGTCTCATCGGAGTCGGATACACTCAGAGCCTCCGACCAGGTGAGTACAGTTGGGATTGAACGATTATCGACATATCGGAATATCAATTAGAAACACATACGGCTTTTTTCTCTTTTTTTTTTTGTCAGTCGATAAGAGATCAATTTTAAACTGACATTGAATTCTTATTCCACAAATGCGATATTAAAAAAAGGGTTTGGCTCCCCTGAAAATGCTCACTTCACTTTCTGAGAGATACTGACCCTGACCTTGCACGTTTGGACTTAAAACTAAGGTAAGCGAAAGATTAACATCTCAGCGAGACGGAGAGTTTGGAAAACTTTCCTGTCGAAAACCTTTGGGGAGCTCTTTATTTGTTGACGCTTTGATTTAACTTTGCTGCTGAGCCTGGACGCTCACTGCGCTTTTTGTTAGAAATTACAAACAAAGATGTCAAATGTGTAAGATAAAATCATAACATTTCAACATGTTGAAAAGGTGTTTCATAAACCTAGTCTTAAATCCATTTCATATTTCCCATATGGTTTGGCATTCTAATTGATGTCTTATGGTATTTTTACTGTATTATTGAATCGTGATTATTTTTTTTTTAGTTTTTGCGACTGTTTGTACAGTGACCTTGAATGTCCCGAAAAGCGCCTATAAACAAAATGAATGATGACTATTGTCGTTATAGTTACCCTTTTACTGCAAATGAATATTGTCTCCAAATGTTGGTCATTGGGCTTCCTTGACTTAACAATTGGTATCTGTCCTTAACAAAATATCGGTCTATCTGTAGAGACCATACAAGCGCGCGCACACACACAGTGGATAGGAATAGTCTACACACCCCTATTCAAATGGCAGGTTTTTGTGATGTTAAAAACAAAAAGAGAGACCATTAGCCGAATAGAACAGCTGAACTTCTTTCCTCACCGCTGATGTGAGTTAGCGTAGCCCGTGGCTAACGCGCCCATCTGTCCCGGCAGGCGTCAAGGTCACGCTGTCGGCGCTCATCGACGGAAAGAACTTCAACGCCGGAGGTCACAAGGTGGGCATGGGCTTCGAGCTGGAGGCGTAGAACGAGAAAAAGACGGGAAGAAGAAGACGAAAAACCACCATCACGTAGCTCCTCCCCCACACGCCCCACATCCCGCCAATCACACGCGAGCATGTTGACAGTGGAGGTGATTGTTGTTGTGTTGTGGTGCTGCTTGCTCCTCACTGAGAACTTTGACTGACCGTGTGTGAGTGTGTTAAGTTATGTCACTTCCTGTGGAGGGTTGCCGTGACGACCAGACTTAGGACAAAGTGTACGTGTGAGAGAGGCGCCGCTAGGTGAAAACAATGCAGTGTAATCTTCTGGTTATTATTTTGCATAGTTTTCTTCTCTACAGCAGTGTTCCCCAACCTTCTATACACCGCGGACCGGTTTAGAGTAGGTGTGTGTGTGGGTATATATATATATATATATATATATACACACACACACATACATACACACACACACGTGGTTGCCTCGCTTCCTCCTTCGCCCTTCACAGCGCGTCCACTGTGGGCGCGATAAGGGAGTCGGAGTTGTTGTCGGCAGCCAGACCAGACTGCAGTTCTGGAGCTCCTGAATGAGAGTAGACTTTGAACTCCATAAAAGTAGTTCTGCCTGCGTCGAGCAGAAACCTACGACTGTAGTGTCTGTATCAGAGCGGACTTGGTGCGTGAGAGTTAACTGTTGCGCTAAGGCCGTATTTTAAGTAGGACTCCTGATTTAGTGTTGTTTCGTTGAAAAGAGCAAATCTTTTCCGTAAACATAATGCACTGAATTAGTTTATGAAATGATTTTGTTTGGGCAGCCCGCTCGGACCGGAAACGGAAGCGTTCTGTGCAGCCTCGGAGTGTCAATTGAGAGGCGCAGCTGTTGCGGCGACGAAGATCCGGTCAATTTTCAAAATAAAACAGATTGGATTGCAACAGAAATGATATAAATTGGTCATTCTTTCGACCCGGGACCGGTGATTGGGGACCACTGCTCTACAGGATTGTTTTCATCTACTCGAACGTCGTCTATGTTCCGCAAAAACACTTTTTTCACCGTCCTCGTCGCCCCTCAAAATGCAAATTATTATTTTTTTTTGGTGTTGTCGTCGTTGTCACTTAGACCTCATTTTTCCATGTCAACTAGGGCAACTCTATTATTAAATATATTTCAAACGGAAGCGGTTCTTTGTGTTCTTTCAACAATGTCCTACATTTTGAACAAATGTGTCCAAATGTCACACTTTGATCATCCGGCAATGCTGTAGCATCGTTTATTTCCCAACTCTTCTTGTGAAAAAAGCAGAACGGATTAGAAGGATTTCATTCCCTTGAAAAGTTCAAACATTTTGATCGTCATCGACATTCCCCAAGACAAATTTTCCATCATCCTCGTTACCCCTCAAAATGCTCGCTTTTTGTGTCACTTGGCCCAAATGTTTTTTCCCCCAAGGCAAGTCTAATATTAATCTATGTCAAATAGTTCATATGTTGTTTTCAACAATTCACTACCTTTGAACGTGTCCAAATCGCAATCATTTGACATCACACGTCAGGGCGGCGCCAGAGCTTTTAAGTGGCTCTGAGTGCCGCTTGTCAAACAGAAAAGAAAGATTAGCCGCTCCTTGACAAAAACATTCAATGCCACGCAAATCATTTCTATTGTGTTACTTCTTTGGATGTAAACATACGAAATCAGAAGTGATTTTGTTGTTGTTGTTTTCTTCGTTGCTGAGCTAGCTGCCAACGTTGCATAGTGTCGTAGCCTCGTTCCGGGAAAGGCTCATTCACTTCCTGGTTGTCCTTCACTTTGATTTCAAGTCCCAATGGTTAATGAAAGTAGGCAATATGCTGCTGGTGTGCTCGTCCTCTCCCAGCACCGTTCCATCTCGCCCTGTACTGTGCCGCTCAGCCCTGCTCTGTCCTCTTCCGTCCTGTCCCCTTACAATCCTATCCCACCCTGTTCTACTCTGTCCCGCCCTGTTCCACCCTATCATGTTCTGTCCTGTCAGATCCCACCCTGTCCCGTCCGATCCCATCCTCTTGCCCCCCCTGTCCTGGTTTGTCCTGCCCCATCCCGTCCTGTCCCCTTCATAGCAAATTGACTTTGGCCACCACTTGCTTGCATCCCATGACAGAATACTCCCTTCCCCCCACGGCGGGGTAGTACCGGATCTCTGCGGCCAGCTGCTCCATGTGGGCGCGATCCGGATAGAATCCCTCTCGGCTCATCTCGTCCAAAAAACACTCCGTCACGTGACTTTTCTCCAGGAGGCCGAGAGGTACGAGGTTCACCTGGGCCCAAAGCGGGTGGCGGCCCTCTAGGTGGCGCCGCAGCACGGGCGTCACGTCCCGCGCCAGGTGGGCGTGATTGGTGGCCGTGGAGACGTTGTGCAGCAGGTGCTTGGTGATGAGCTCGTGTCCCAGGTCGCTGAGGACCACGTAGATGGCGTTCAGGAACTGGTTGGCCGTCGGGGAACCCACCAGGCCCAGCAGGGCGTCGAGGAGCTCGGCGTGCATGTGCTCGGCCTCGTCCAACACGAAAAGCGGGATCTTCTCCTCCCGCTCGCCGAGCTCGACCGCCTCGGAGACCAGCGAGACCAGTCGCTCGGCGCAGCGCGGGGCGTCGGCCTCCGGGGGGCAGTGGTGCAGCACGAAGTACTGAAGCACCTGGGGCTCGCCCACCACCGAGCGGAAGTGTCCCGCCAGGAGCCGCCCCAGGTGGCTTTTGCCCACCCCGCTGGGCCCGTGCAGGGACACCACCAGGGGCCTGTTGTGCACGTACGTGGTCAGGAATTCCTTAAGGTGCCACAGGAGTGCCTCCACCGCCCCCTGCTGGCCAAACACCTCCCTGCGCAGCGTCTTCTCCAGACCTTCCAGGTCGTAGCGGATCACGTGGTCGTCCAGGTTCTCGATGGCGTTGTACACCTGACGCACAGCAACAACAACTAGTTGCTTCCGTGTCTATATTTGGATTATAGCTAGTAAAGACAGCGAGTATGCACTTGGTGTCGTGTGAAGTGTTTTAAGTGTCCAGTGAGCGTGTGTCGTTGAGGTTTTGAAGCCGGTGTAGCACTTGCGCTCACCTGTACAAAGAGAATGGCGCTGAGCAGGTAGAGACAAAACTCGGCCGGGCTGTGTTCCTGTCCGGGCGCTTTCCGGCGCCTCCTGTTGGGGTAGAGCACCCTCCTCTTCCTCTTCCTCTTCTTCCGCTGCGGCGAGCTGGACGCCGACGCGGCGGCGGGGTCAAAGGTGAAAATCTTCGGGCTGCCGCGGGCCGGGGCCCCCGGGACGCCCTCCATGACCAGCGCCATCTCCTGGCGCCGTTTCTTCAGGGCCCGGTACTTTTGCTTGATGCGGATGACGGCGCGCAGCGTGGACGACACGTCGGCGAAGCTGGCAGCCGCGCCGGGCTCGTCCTCGGTCTCGCCGGGCTCCTCGTCGTCCATCTCGTCCTCCGTGTGGGAGGCCGTCGAGCTGCTGTCCCGGTCCGTCATCTGCACCACAACCGCACACAGTGTCGGGGAGCAACTAATTACATGTGACGAGATTATGTCATTGATTCTGTCATTTAATTACAAAATGTACGTAATTGTAATTCATTACATTGCAGTGTTTATTGAAATGACAGTTACTTGAAAAGTAGCTGCAAACGCTTCATTTTTTTCATCTCACTTCCTCCTTCTAAAGCCGGCGCTTGTGATTGGCTCTCTTTGGTCATGTGCCATTCTGTTCTCGTCTCAAACATGACCTTGTGATGCAATCGATGAGTTTGTCTGAGATTTTGAAAAGGTTAGACTCACAGATGTTTCATTATCATCATTTTGGACTCTTACGGAATATTCACTTTTCTGGGCTGTCATATGAAGCGATATGGTCTAAATTGTGCACATTTGTCATTAGGTCAGCATGTTATGTTTTCTACATACTGCAACAAACAATTTTTTTTCATTATTTATATTTAATCATATTTTGTTATCAGTTTATTTTTTGTGTAAAGAACAATTATGTGGTTAATTCCAAAATAATGATCTATGGTTTTAATCCACTTTTTTGGGTTTGTGGGGGGGGCGGGGGGAATATCTGAAGGGTCCTGTTGATGCATTCATTTAAAATTAAGAAAAGTCATCAAAATGTAACCACATGGATTAGTTACATTTAGAAAGTAATTGAAATAGTTACACTACTATTCTATTTTCAATGCGAGTCATTTCAAAGTCATCTTCCTAGCACTGCACACACAATAAGAATTCAGAGAAATTACCAATATTAAAATATGATGGAGGCAGAGCCAATTTGAGGACGGGTGTGCAAGCTCGCCTCTGATTGGTCGGTGGGAGACTTGACCTTTTGGCGACCCGTCAAACCTGCCAGTCACAGAACCTGTTAAACAACAACATTTCTTTGTGTTTTTACAAAACACGCACTGCACTCAAAAGGGTTAAAAATGATGCGCGCACACACTTTTGGCCTCTTGGCCTTGACGGGACCGGCCACTTCCTGCTGTGAAACACACACACACACACACACACAAACTTTGGAGTTCTTCGCCATGATGACACCAGCCACTTCCTGCTGTGAAACACACGCACGCACACAGCCGCACATGCAAAGACGCACACACACACACGCAGTGTTCCTGGCAGCTGGCCTGCTGCTGCTTCAGTGTGAATGAAAAGTTACACAACTTACAAATCAAGTGTGACATTGCTTAAACCACTTTGATACTTTGTTTAATTCTTGAAGGCAGTTTGAATTTGAGCATTTTTTTAACGGTCTTAAGTTTGGACTAGGTCTTCAAGACATTACAAACAGATGGATTGCGTTCATTGCATAACACAAGTGTTTTTAATCATGCCGCGGTTTCGGCGGGGGAGTGAGTGAGGCCAGTGCGGACTCCAGCGGCATCTCCTTCCTGCTTGATAAGCGTTCTCATCCGACCTCCAGTTTCAAGTAACCGCAAACACAGTTACTTCTTCAAAAACCTCCGCCGGGAAAAAAAAAAACACACGTGATACATTACATTCCCAAAAGTGAGCGAATACTTAGAAAAGGAAAAACTGTTCCCACAAATTTGGCAGTATGGAATTGTCCAAAATGTTGGCTCCGTAATCCCAGTGAAAGGAACTCTGAAGGATTCAGCACAGCGAGAGCTTTTGAACAACGCCCAACTTTGTAGGAACAGTTTGGAGCTGGCCCCTCCCTCTTCCAACATGACTTTGCACCAGTGCACAAAGCAAGCTCCATAAAGACATGGATGACAGTCTGGAGTGGATGAACTTGACTGGCCTGCACAGAGTCCTGACCTCAACCCCACAGAACCCTTTTGGGATGAATTAGAGCGGAGACCGAGAGGCGGGCCTTGTCGTCCAACATCGGCGTGTGACCTCACAAATGCGCTTCTGGAACAATGGTCACAAATTCTAAACATCATAAACACACTCCTAAACCTTCCCGCAAGAATTGAAGCCGTTATAGCTGCAAAAGGTGGACCGACGTCATATCGAACTCTCCGGATTGGGAATGGGATGTCACTTAAATTCATGTGCGAGTCAAGGAAGGTGATTAGACGTACAAGACAAAGTCTCTGAAACATGAGACTGCACTCTATACGGTTAGATGAGGTCAAACGTATCAAAAACTGAGAATCCAGTCCATGAGACACTGAAAGAAAAGTGTACGAAACATGAGGCTCAAGGCCATGAGACACTGAAGACGAAGTGTGAAAAATGTTGACAATGACAGACATGACAATGAGGTCAAATGGAGGAAAATGCAAGAATCCGGTTCATGAGAAACTAAGACCAACATGTATGAGACATGGAAGACAACATGTCTGAAACATGACACTCCGGTCCATGAGACAATGAAGACAAAGTGCATGAGAAATTCAAGACCTCGGGACTGCTAAACCTACACTAGGTCAAACTGTCAGACTACTTCCGACAAAGCGAACGTGTCATGCGTGAGAAATTCAAGACAATTGAAATGACGGCGCACGAGACCAGCCCGTCGGTCTCTCGCAAGCGCAGACCTGACGAGGAGGCCGTTCGCATTCCGAGCGTATCCCGGCTTCACCTTCCCCCTTCTCCTCCTCGCAAAAAGCACAAAACTTCACAAAGCCTTCCCACTCGGCAACTACGCTGAACATGCAAAACAAAACAGAAAAAGCATGACTCACCTCTGATGTGTTTATTGCGCTCGCACGACTGCACGACTAAACTCCATTGTGTGCGCCAACCAACTTTCCGTGTGTGTGAGACCTGCTGGTGGCTCCACCTCCTTCATCCTGCGCTCGTGTGTCAGCACATTACAACACTTCCTTCCTTTTGTTCCACCTGATGGAAAACACAGTCAGCAACCAAAAGTACCCCAAAAAAAAAAAAAAAAAAAAAGCAACTCTGCCATTCGACGCCCTGAGATACGTTAATGTCCTGATTAAAAAAATTGGGCCCATAAAAATGTAAGAATTCATCCCCGTCAGGCTTTTGTATTCATTTCTCATGGCCGCACTGCTTCCAGCACTAAATGTGGATATTAGATTTTTTTTTTGTCCAATTAGAGTTCAGCATCTATGTGTTGCCATGGAAATGTAATCTGCCCAGGACCTTCACAATCAGTAGTGCTGCTGACCCTTTAGGCAACAGATATTTGAACACAAAAGGTAGCAACACACGTCGATAGAAAATGCAATACTCACACGCATATATTCTTTATCCTCTGCAACAAACGACTACTAATACTGCAGCTTACCGAGTCACTTATAGTAATTGTGAAAGTCGACTTCATTTGTGTCTTCATGACTGCTTTGTACTGCCCCCTCTGGGGGCCCAGTCGCGCGCACGACTGAAAGTCGTATCTCAGGACACCGCCGCATTAGCAACACAGCCGTTTGTCTCACCACATTTCCAGCATCACATGTTTTTGTTTTTTTTGGTTTTTTTCATGTTACCTGATTTACATACGTGTGTGTTTTGATGTAAATGTGAAGCCGGGCGTCGTTTGCATGTGCGGCAATAAAAGTTGTAAAGGCGCCAGAGGAGACACGCCTCACGCAGTCATGTGGCGGACGTTCATTCCAAAGCGACTTCAATGGAAGGTTGGCCAAACATTTGCAGAATTGGTGGCGTTGTGAAACTATATTGGCGGAAGGGGCAAGCCCAAAGGAAAAGAAGGCGGCATTGTTAAACCATCGAAATTCAACTAAGACTTTTTGAATAGTGGTTTTTAAATCTAGATGAAACTACTTTGGCACCATCAAATATAAATTCATCGAAGACCTTTAATGGCATTATTAAACTCTCGAAATTCTTCTGTGAAGTTTTAAAAAGGTATCATTAAACCCTCTAATTTCTACTTCTGAATGTTAACGGAATGAAGTCTAAATTTCTTGGACATTTTTAAAGCCATTATTAAATTGTCCAAGTTAAAACTATTGTTTTTCTGGCACTATTAAACTGTAATGAAGTCATTTCACGGCATTATTCAACTCTACGCTATTTTGCCGTTTCTAATGGCATTAATAAATGCTACAAATTCAGCATTGACATCTTGAATTGGAATTCAACTACTTTGAGGTTTTAATGGCATGATGAAACTCAACCCAAACTGACGTCATCCAATTTCAGTGGCACAACAACGGAAAGTTCGAGTGACGTGAGAAGGAAAATGGAGCAATTCGAGTTACTGTAAGGCACTCGCATTACAGTCAAATAAATACAACAGGTGTTGCTGTAGACCACAACTCTGCCCGGAAAAGTGCACTGCCGGAACCGATGTTTCACACGGGACTTTGTTACAGAGGGACACGGTGTTGGGCCACTGATAAACTTTGCCAAAAACAACAGAGGAGCGTCCAGAAGGGATTTTCAAGACACTGTGAGATGTGTAATATGACACCATTTACGAGTGAGCTGAATGGTAGTTCGCCTTTTTTCGACCTCCAATGGTAATCGCTAGCTAGCGTGCTAATGTTAATCACAATTGCTAACCGTTTAGCATTAGCACATTTGTTTAGGTTGAATTCTGTGCACCGAATTTATACCAGACACTCACGACCAACACATGCAATTTTAGGATCAAAGTCCATCCCTCATAAATGAGAATAAAATGTTAAATGTTAGTCCAAAAATAAATAAATAAATATAAAGAAAAAAAAAATCAATAGTTGGGTCGATTATTTATCGACCTACTGGACCAATAATCAATATGTAAATCGATTCTAAAAAAAAATGTAATAGTGACAGCTCTACTTTACAATGTCTTTTATTTCACTGCATTATGTTTTTTTTATACAATACAGTGGTATTTTTCTTGATTAAAACCAACAAAAAATGGCGACGTTTGTTTGGGGACTGGAATGGGAAAAAAAGGTATTCCGATTGATTCCATAAAGTCAAGGTACCGCCCAGCGTATGCGGGATTGTGCACGAAAGCGTACACAATCGTGGCGTGAAAGGCGCAGGCGTGGAAGCGCAGGCTCGTCCGTCTCAGCGTGAAAGAGGCAAAAAACGTCATAAATAGATTTGGAAGTGATGTATTTACATGTTGATTTTACAGCCTCATCCACAGCTTGAAATACTTTTACTTCCTCTTCCTGCCGCGGCCCCGGCGTCCTCTGCCGACGGCGGCGGCGTCCGCGGGCCCGCCGTCGGCCGCGGGTCCCGCCGCGATGTTGATTTGGCCTTCCTGGATTTCGCTGCGCGCCTCCTCGGGGAGATGCTGGATGTGCTGCTGCGTCTCCAGGTAGAACATGACGTCGCGCAGCTGGTCCTGGAGCTCCTCCACGGCCCGCTCCTTCTGCTCGCCTGAACGCAACGCCGCAATTTAGCGACTCGAACGTCTTCGACTGGAGATTTGAACATTTGAAAATTCTGACAACAGCGCCACACGCCAACGTCCTCATTTGCATACAGCGGACAATTCATTAGGCACACCGCGGCAGGTGTCAACAGCACGATAAGGCCGCACTTTGAACTTGGATATTGCATAAAGCAACTTGAAATTGCTAACCCTAACCCTATTTATAATGGGATTACATATTATTATTATTATTATATTAAATTCAACTAAGATATTTTTGTGGTATGTGTGAAATCTTTATTTAACAACTGAGAGAGTATCTCAATGACATTAACCTAAATATGTCTACTTTGACATTTTCATGGCAATATTAAATCTTAAATTCTATGAAAAATTTTTTAATAGCATTATTAATCTCAAAATTCTACTAAGGCATTATTAAACGCCAAATTCAACGAAGATGTTTTAATAGTATTGTTAAACTAAGTTCACTGACGAAGACATTTTTCTGGCATTATTAAATCATTTTACGGATAATTTAACTCTAAATCCAACCACTAAGTCATTTAAAATAGCCTTATTGAAGTCGAAATTCAACAATGGAAAACTTTTGATGGCATCATTAAACTCTAATTGAAGCTATTTTGAAATTTTTAACAGAAATAAAATGTGACTGAGATTTTGAAATAGGATTATGATGAAACGTGCAACAAGTCTCAACTTTGAAGGGCATTATTAAACTCCCAATGAGACTACTTTGCCATTTTTGATGGCATTATTGTCGTCTCTGAAATGAGTTTTGCGTGCGTGCGTGGGCGTCGCCCTCACCGCTCTCTTTGGCTCTGCGCTGCTCGTCGGCCAGTCGGGTCTGCAGCTGCATCTGATTGGCTCTCAGGCATTTGTTCATCTCCTGCTCCTCCGTCAGCTCCTGGCTGAGTTTCGTCATGCGGCCGCTCAGCTGCGTGCACCTACGTGCCACACATATTTCATACTTATCGTCATCCTCATAATTATTATAAATGAATTTCCGTCGGGTTGGCTGTTCTTTGACGACGCTGTAAATTAAAGAGCGAGCGCGTGCCGCCGACGCGCCTCCGTGAGAAACTTGCGACTCAGCAGGCTCGACGGCGCCTGCTGCCGAGTCATTAGCGAGCGGGAAGTGACCGCAACAACCTTGTGACGTCTTAAATGATTTCTGCGATCATGCGAGCGTGTTGTCATGCGATCCCAAGCGGGGACCGACACGTGACCATCCTACTGTACACCAAACAAAATGGATCTTAACACAATTAAAAACAAGCTCAAACATCCTCATAATTAGTGAAGGCGTCAGACAAACATTATCTATCACCCCCTGCTGCACTGGGGTGGAACAGCACTCGTCCCAAACAGGGATTGTGTGTGAAATTTGGACGACGGTGCAAATCCAGGACTTCTTCCTCCCCCCCCCCATCTTTTTGTGGCATATTCCAATTTTACTTTTGGTGACATGATCTGGAGTTCAACTGACTTTTTCTCCATGCTCTGCTTATCTTTGCTGATTTCTCCCAGGCGACGCTCCAGGTTGTCGCAGCGCTCCAAAGTCTCCTTAAACTTGGCCTTCATGTTGTTGATCTGTCTCACACACACGAGTGGCACCCAATAACAATCAGAAAAATGCTGTTGCTGCCGCTGACGTCGTGGTTCACCTCCTCCGCCGTGTCCTTCTCCAGGTGCGCAATCTTGTTCTCCCAGTAGACCCGCTGAGACTCCAGCTGACTGGTCAGCAGGTACGAGTACTGAGGGACAACCGGGGCGACCCCTTGTGAGCGCCACGCGGCCCAAGCGAGAGAAAGGAGGGGCCGGACGTACCTCCAGCTGCAGGGCGTCCACCTTCTCCGCCTGGCAGGTGTCGCCCTCGCACTCGTACTGGACCATCTTGCCGTCCGTCTTGCTCGCCACCAGCCGGTGGACGTAATTGTCTAGCGGGAGGAACATTAGCGACACGCTCAAGCCAAACGTGCGCACTATTGCACCGGCGGCAAATAGGTACCTCCGGCGTAGTCCCAGACGCGGTGGTTGGTGAGCTGCATGGCGTAGGTGTGCTGCGTCTCCTCAAAGTGTTTGTAGGCGTGGCGGCTGACGTAGCGGCCGCAGCCGATGTGGCCGCAGATCAGGCAGATCCACAGGTTCTGGGGGCGGGACCGGCAGGTTAAAGATTAACCTGCGCGGCGGGCGAGTCGGCGGCGGCGTTACCTCCTGCACGCCGCACTCGAAGCATTTGTTCTCCTCCACCGGCTCTGGAGTTTGACAGTAGCGACACACCGGACACCTGCGTGCAGATCAGGTCGCAGCTTACACTCGCACAAATCATTTTCACAGTTCTGCATATGATAAAAAAGTATGTGAAAACAACTTGTTGAAAAAGGTCTTAAAGGTTGTTTTGCAGCTGTGCGACACGCGAGGAGCAACATGAACGTCGCGTCACGTCATTTATCAAGTCGGAGGTCAGTCGTCTATTTAGCGCAGCAGTTGCGATGCTTTTCTTCACGCAAGCGCTTGATAACAACAAGTTACGAGCAGTTGAAACCGTCTCGGTCGCAGCCGCCATATTTTCAAGAACGTAAACGACGACATCGCTGCGCATTTACGTCAAGACGGAGCGAGCGCAGAAAGAACGCAGCCCGACAACCTTCCCATCGACCGTTTACAGGATCGAAATATTCTACCGCCGTGAAAGCAAATGAAATATAGACTACAAGGCTCCGTGTAAACGCAGCTAGTGTGATTTGCTTTTTCTATACGCGACTAGGGAAGAAAGGGGGGGGGGCTTTTCTGAAATATATATATTTCAGAAAAGCCATTTTTTTTGCAACCCTCCCCCAATTTTATCTTGAGGCCATACTGCCCAGCTCTAGCGTGTCTTATCGCGGTTAACGGTTTGCCACTTACGACGCGTCCTCCCAGCGTTGCAGGCACTGACTGTGGAAGCTGTGGTTGCACAGCGTGGTGAGGATGCCGTTGACCGACTCGTCCATGCGCTCCAGACACACCGTGCACTTGGGAAGCTCCGTCAGCTCCATCACCGGCAAACCGGCGCCCTGGAGGAACCGGACGACGGCGGGTCACGCGGCCGGCGTCCGGGTCACGCGACCGCGCCCGCCCGCCACTCACCTCCTCCGACTTGAAAACCTCAGCGCGCTCCACGTAGACCAGCTGGCACACCGCCTCCTCGATGGAGTTGAACTGGCGCCCGTTGCACGCCGTGTAGAAGCTGTCGGCGTCCGCCTGAACACGCACACGCAAACCAATGATGGAACACGACTCCCCGGTGCGCACGTGTCGCCGTTGCCCCGACCTGCGTGCTGAACTTGATGAGCACCATGTACTGGTTGGGGGTGGAGTCCCGGATGATCTTCATGTGCTCCATGACGTCGTTGAAGGGCGCCATCAGCTTCATCAGGTCGTGACTCGTCATGGCGGCGGGAACCGTCAGGATGCACACCATGGCGCTGCGCCCCACGTCCTCCGTCAGGGACGTCATCTTGCTGCGCCGAGGCCCAAAGAAAGGAGAACGAAGAGGAAGGAGGAGGAGGGGGAGGGGAAAAGGAAGCAGAAAAGGAAGAAAGAAAGATGAGGAGAAGGGGATGAGGATAAGTCGAGGAAGAAAAAGAAGGAGGACAGAGAAGGATGGGAAGGGGAAGGAGGTGAAGGAGGAAAAGACAGGAGAAGGAGATGAAGAAGAGGAGGCTAAGGAGAGGGAGAATGGGAAGAGAAAGGAGGAAGAGAACAGAAAGGAGGGGGAGAAGAGGAGGAGAAGGGGATGAGGAAGGACAAGGAGAAAGGCAAGGAGGAGAGAGGAGGGTGAGAAGGGAAAGGAGGTGGAGAATGAAGGGAAGAAGTAAACAAGGAGATTAGGAAAGAGAAAGGGAAGCAAAAGAAGGGGAGGATGACAGAGAGGGAGGTGAACAAGGAGGATGAATAAGTGGAGGAGAAGAAGGAAAAGCAACGGAGAAAAGAAGGTGAGCGTGATGGCAGCATGTGGCCACAGAGGGCGCCGTTGTGCGTTTGGCGTTGTTGCCCACTCGGTCTTGTAGAGGTGCATGATCCCGTGCACGACCTCCACCGACGGGTTCCCGCTGAAGAAGGAGATTTGCTCCGGCAGCCGCTTGGACGGCGAGTCCAAAGACGCCGCCGCCGCCGCGTCCTCATCGGGATCCGCGCAACCTTCTGGATCGTCACCCCCGCCTTTGTCTACACACACACACACACACACACACACAAAAGTTCAGGAAGCATTCGGAAGTGACACGCTACTTCCTGCCTCACTCTTTCGCCTTTGAGGCTTTTGACCGACAGGTCGTCTCCGATCGGCCGGCCTGCCTCGTTTGTTCCCAACGAAGACGAAAGCGCAGGAATAGCGACGTCGTCAACAACTGCGGGACGCAAAGAGAGCAGCGCCACCTGCTGGTGTGGATGACCGCAACGCCATCGCAACCAGCAGCCCCCTTCACACGGACGTCCCGCAAAATGCCACAAATCTGCTTCGAGGGGAACTCAACTCAAATTTTGGGGGGGAGAAAGAATATGTTTTATGTGCCCAAACTACAGGTACATCTCAATAAATTACAATCGTGTCAAAAGATTCATTGAGTTCGGTCGTTCAATCCAAAAAGTGAAACTCCTATCATAGAGATGCAGTACACACACTCAAGAGTGAAATTCTTTCGTTTTGGCTCGCGACACAAAGTAAAAAAGTGCAACAAGCGCGTTACCCGGGCCGGGCTCAAAGGTCTCGATGACCATGTCTCCCATGGACCTGCTGCCCATGTGCTGGTGCAACACGGCGCTCCTCTCCGCCTCCGTCTTGCCGCTCAGGGCCAGCCGGCCCAGGGTCAAAGATTTGTCCTGCAGCTGCTCCTCGGACATGTCGCCCGCTGACGACCGAAGCCACGCAAACGGCCAGCCCGTTCAGAGATTGGGGGCAAAAAAAACAAAACGTTGTTCATTATTGAAATTTTATCATTTTTAGTTACAATGTATTTACAAATAAATAAGTAGACATTTTAATCTAAATTTCAAAGTGTGTATTCCACTATTATTTTATTTACAACAATAAAACTAACCACTTGGTAAATTAAATAAATGAAAAAAATTAAGAGCGGTACAGAAAATGAATGAAGAGTATGAATAACATTTTTCAGCTTTACTATTTTTAACAATCAAATTATTAAATAAAACAATATATTTTTTAATCCATACATAGTTGTTTAGTTGACTACTGTTATTTACAATTAAATGACGTTATTTTATTAAATAAACGGAAACTATGTATAAATGGAAACTATGGATGCCAAATTGTTTGTTACTGTTTTTACAATAATTAGTCGTTTCGTAAATAAATGAAAAAGTGTGATATTTAAAATTGTTCACTTGATATTTTTTCATTATTTGCAATAAATCAAATTATGTAGAGGTTGATGAAATCAAACAACTTATTTAAAAAAAATAAAAGGCTAAATAAACGCAACAATTAATGCGAGCTAAAACTGATGAGTCATTGAGATGCTTTAAAAAAAAAAAATAGAAATCCCGAAATGTAGCTACCACAACAATGTTCGGCGTCGTCTTCTCAACTCACCGGCCGAGTATCGGAAGCCCTGCGGGGCTGGAGACTGGTCGGCTATTTCCAGGCGGATGACCACCAGGGACACGCTCATGTGTTTTGTCCTCGAGAACGTTTGGAAAAAACACAAAATAGAACAAAAACAAGGCGAGGCTAGCGATGACAGCTAGCTTCACAAGCTAGCTAGCTTCCAAAACACCAGTGAGCTCATTGACAACGCAAACGTAAAAGTATGATTAGGAGACATTTTAGTTAGACGACAAAAAGGAACCGCAAATATATGATACATGCCCCTTCATATTTAATACACGTCACTGACAGAAAGTTCAGGAAGCTTGTAAAGCTCTTTAACTTGTACTACTTCTTCTCATTCATGGCTGACTGCTCAAGGAAGTCGTTTATGTGCCATCGTCCCCTAGCGGACAAAGTGGAATGGCATCGGTTTTTTTTTTTTTATACATTGTGTCAAAAAATTCATCCATCTCATCCATCCATTTTCTGAGCCGCCTATGCTCACAGGGGTCGCGGGAGTGCTGGAGCCCATCCCAGCTATCTTCGGGCAGGAGGCGGGGTACACCCTGCACTGGTCGCCAGCCAATCGCAGGCCACATACAAACAAACAAACATTCACACTCACATTCATACCTAGGGGCAATTTAGAGTCTTCAATTAACCTAGCACGGACGTTTTTGGGATGTGGGTGGAAACCGGAGTGTCCGGAGAAAAGCCACGCAGGCACGGGGAGAACATGCAAACTCCACAGAACTGAACTGTGAGGCAGACGGTCTAACCAGCCGGCCACCGTGCCACCTCAGAAAAAAAATTAGTCAAGTAGAATTTCTAAGTTCCAATGTTGTTGTTTTTTTACCATAAAAAAATCTGTCAAATATGGAATGCCTTAAATTGTAATTCAAAATGAAATTGAACAAGATGACGTGCCATCTGTTTGAATTAGAATTTCTGCTATCAAATTTCAGATTTTATTTTTTACAATCAAATTTCGAGCAGAATTCATTTTACCATTAAAACAATTTAGTGTCAAAAAACAGTTGGCACAAAAATACCTGTGACATCTCAATTTGAAATAGAAGTTCTAACGCATTTTTTTACCATTGAAAAGAAGTATTAAGTTACATAAAATAAGATGCCATCCAAGTATGAATTTGAATTCAAGAAGTTGAATTTCTGGATGGTAACACAAATTCAGTGTTAGAAATTTGCTGGTACAGAAAAAATGTGCATTATCGAATCCAATTTCAATTGAGATGGCAAAGATGGCAACAGCAGCACGGTGATGCACCAGTGCGCCGTGATTGGCTGGCAACCCCGCCTTTTGCCCCGCCTCTCGCCTAAAGCCGGCCCCAATTGGCTCCAGAGCAGCCGTGACTTTCACCACCTCAAACGTCATGAAAACGGATGGATGAAATGTTTTTTTTGCCAGAAAAGAAAATTTCTCACATGTAGCATTTTATTTAAAAAAAAAAAAAAAAGCTTTAATATTCCAGTGTTTCTGTTTTTCCATTTTCTAACAAAAGGATGCTGAGACGCTCACACTCCAGATTGTCAATCACGGTCACTTTTCATGTTCTTTCTTCCAAAAGTCAGTCGAAAGGCAAATCACAAACGATTCGTGACAGTGACAGTGACGTGTAGCAAATTGTCGCGCGACGATGGGAAGCCGGCGCCAAACAGACGCCAAGTTGACGTGGATGTCTGAAAAATGCAAAACTTGGGTACGCTTTTCTCGTTAAATAAGCGATCAATTTCATTGGACGGATGACATCCAACAAAATTTGTTGACGTCTATCCAACGAGAAATGAGCTGGATTTTTTATTTTTTTTTTAGCAGCTGCTCAATTGAAAACGTCAACTTTTGCGTCCTCATTTTTTTTTTAGCTGAGAGCAAATAAAAAACGAGCACACAAGCTACTGCAGCAGTGTTACGCTCTCACACACACACACACACTTTCGCACATTCAATCTCTGACAGGTAAGACACATTTTCTCTCTCTCACTCACTCACACACACACACACACACACACACACAGCTACTTCCACTGCCACGTACAATTAGGTCCAAAGTGTGTTTTATTTGAGGTGCCTGCATAAAACCTCAGCGCCGTTTGGGGCGCTCACATCAGTCTCCACCAAACAAACGCGCACGGATGCAGCTTGTGCGGGAGAAAAACAAGTTGCATCTGCCTGGTTGTTGTGGACGTCACGTGACCGGGTCGCCGTATCTAGCAGCGAGCGGCAGAAGCTGTTTATTTTTTTGGATATATTTTTTGGGTCACGCTGCGACTACAGAGGCGTTGACGTCCTTCAGACGCACACTATATAAAGAAAGCACAAAAAACACAAAAATCTCCGATGGAATCTCAAGCGTGGCAGCTTCTTTGCACGCCAACACAAAGGCGAGGGACTGCGACGAGTGAGCGGGCAAAGGAAATAGTGGTTTATTGGACTCTCAGCTACTATGTACAATAATTTACTAGTTGGGCTAAAAATGAGCGTGTGAAGGTCACCACGTGACTTCATGATAGGCGTACGCGTGTCCGTGCGCGTACGCGAGTGAGAAGAGTGTTCCGGAAATGCGTTCAGGGCAAACAGATGAAAAAGGATCCGGCGCGGCGGCGTTCAGATCTTGAGGTTCTTCACAGTGTCCGCTCGCTTCTTGAGCAGCTCGGCCGCCTCCTGCAGCGAACGCAGGTGACTGCTCTGCAGCTTGTCCACGGCCGCCCTCGTGAACGACGACTCCTCCTGGCGGGACGACAAATACACGGGAAGTGCACAGACGGCGCAGAGGAAGCGTACAGGAAGGACGGAGAAAGTACACGTCACTAAAACGCCGAATGTCTACTGATGCCTCAAGTAACGACAATGGCTTTCTTGCATTAATACCAAATGCCTCCACTACCGTAGGT
This sequence comes from Phyllopteryx taeniolatus, assembly GCF_024500385.1. NCBI lineage: Eukaryota > Metazoa > Chordata > Actinopteri > Syngnathiformes > Syngnathidae > Phyllopteryx > Phyllopteryx taeniolatus. Next base: position 1,534,006 of record NC_084516.1, read on the forward strand.
GGCGCTATGCGTCCTTCTAGCTTGAAATGCACACCGATCGGTCCGTTGGCAAACGTCTGCTTTCGCTGACATCTTCTCCAACAAAAGCGACTGACCTCTGTGGATCCTTCCAGGGACAAGTCGGCCAGTTTGAGCGCCGTTATTCCAGCTTCCTGTCCCCTGATGTGCTCCAGGGCCCGGGCCAGCACGTCCTGCAAGCTCGCCGTCAGTTCCTGGAAGCCGCACACCACCGCCGGCTGCGGGGGACGACAACGAAATGTTAAGCGGAGTCCGGGGACTCCAGTCAAGTCCGACTTAAAGACCCACAAAAGGCATAATTGTATTTTTTGTGTTGAAACGTGCAAACGCTGTGAACAATTTAGTACTGAATTGCTGAGATTGTAAGCTACAAAGTAATAATTGCTCGGCCCATTTCCAGCGATGCATTGTGCAGCTAGCGAAAAAGCTATGCCTGCTTCCCTTCAGATAGTCCGCTTGAGAGCGCCTCGTTGTCACCTGCGGGTGCGCGCGCACAACACAGAGTGAAGGCGGACGAACCGGGAGGGAAGATTTGATTTATTCATTTTTATTCCCAGCGTTGTGGATCGAGGCTTCGGGCCGGTGCGGCCACTGTAGAGCGCCTCGCTGTCGGCCGCGAGTGCGCGCACGACACAGAGAGAAGGCGGGAGAGCGGGTGTGACTTGAAAGCAAGTGTATTTATTTCCAAAAAGAAATGACCCAAATAGCGCATACCTGAGCTGCGCTTGCGTCCTTTTTCTTCTTCTTCTTCTTCTGTAGGCTGGACTTGAGCGGCCGCAGGACTTTGGTGCAGTAGCTGGCGACCCACAAGACCACGCACACCGTCTGAACGGAAGCGCAACGGCCGCGTCGATAAGATGGCGGCGGATCACGAGAACAACAACAAGGTAGCGCGGCCTCACCTCCACAAAGAAGATGAGGTTTTCTAATAAGGACGGTCGGATTTTTAATTTGCCCTCTTTCATGTCCAGAAGGTCTCCTTTGCATTTATTCAGCATTTCTGTAGCAGACACAAGAAGAAGATGAAGACCACAAGGCGCTCACAGAGGAATTGTGGCTAACGGCTTGCGCACCTTGAAGCTGACCGGCGAGCGACTTGAAGGCGTTGCACATCTGCATTTGCAGCTCCGATGACTCGTCTGGGAGGAGCCAAAGAATTTCAAAAACAAGGCCCGCACAAGGCCTCGAAATAAAACTTGACACAAAAATCTGATTTGAATCCATTTTCCCCCCCCTCCGTACATCGAAAAGGCAAATGACGTTTTATTCTTCTGGGATTTGCTTTGAAACCATTTTGTTCTTCCCAGCATTAACGAGCATCAACTTCCGCAGAAATATATGCAACAACAACAAAATCAATCAAATGAAAATCGATTCTGCACGTTGTCTATTTCTGAGCTGGAATTAAAGTGGCTGAAAAAGCTGCTAAATATATTGGCAACGTTGCCAATCTGAAGTCTGCGCTTTTGTCAACTCGCTGCTCTGTTCGCAGCCATGTTGTTAGTGTAAGCTTTGCACAACAGCAAGGACCCACTTAACTACAAAAATCACAAAACAAAAGATTAAATAAAGACAAAACAAAAAATTGTCCTGACACAAAATTAAATGAATCAATAAAATCAATTAATAATCAAAAAATGACCCTGACAGATGAACCAATAAAACGGGCTAACGGCGCAGCCCGAACGAGCCGACGGCGGAGCAGCGGCCGCTTACCGAGTCCGACGGCGTCCAGTTCGTGCACGTGGAGCGACAGCTGCAGAGCTGCCGCTTGACACTGGCAGCTGCCGCTGGACAGGGCGGCAGCCAGACGGGCGGCGGGCGGTCCCAGGAAGGGGTACTGTGCGTGGAAAGCGGCATGAGCGTGTTGACGTGAGAAAGCCGTTGTCTCCGTTTGTATGCGTCGGCGCTCCGTGTGCGTTAAAGTCGCATCATCTACATCTACGCTAATTTCCATGAGCCCGTCTACGGCATTTCGCATTCTACGTTAGCATCAATGGTTCGGTTCCACACCTGCGCGCGCCTCTCGGCCAGCTGCGCGGCCGTCAGCAGGTTCCGGCTGAGCTGCGCCAGGAGGCCGCGCAGCGCGGACGACTTGTCCGCCACGCCGTTCTCGGTGGCCGCCGGGGAGTTCTGCGGCGAGGTTTTGTGCCCCAGCGCCGCCACCAGGGCGAGGAGTCGCAGCGTGAGGGAGCGTAACCGCAGCCACACGCGCTCTTCCTCCAGGGAGCGCCGCCGATGCTCCTCGCTCAACTTCCTGTCGGGCGAGCGCGGCGAGATCACACGTTAACAAGTGAGCTCATTTGTTCAAACAGACAGATGTGATGCTTTATCTTGGTCCATTTGCATTCACACCGTTCAAAACTGTTGCTGTCGTATTTGTATGCATCGTTCCTTTCCGAAAAAGAAAGCAACCCGTTACTTATACTTTTAATGCCTTCGGTGTTTTTATAGCTTTTTAATTCCCGCACTTCTAACAATTACTGCTGCATTTGTCTACATTGTACGTTGGTACAAAAAGAAGACGGACTATCTATATTTCGAAAAAAGAAAAGATTGAATCGGTTATCTACATCATTAATGCCGCTAGTTTTTAAATGGACACTTTTAAACTGGTACGGTTGTATTTGTCTGCATTGGTCAACTCGAAAGCCAAAAGATTTAAGCTGTTATATACTGTACATTATAAATGCCACTGGGGTTTTCCCATTCTCGCGTAACATTTCAACCATTCAAGCTAATGTCTTTTCTGACCATAACAGGTCATTATAATGCAAGTTATACATTATGATGACGTTCCCATGTCGGCTTCGGGACATTTTCCTCAACTCGGTAAATAAGTCACAGGAGAGTCGAGTTGTGCGAGGACGACGGATCGCGAGTGTGTTTTGTACCGCTCGTTGGGGTCCCAGCAGGTGAACACTGTGAGGTCTCTGTTGTCCCTCATGTTGTCCCAGGGAATGTCATCCTCCTCTGCAGACAAACACATGGCCTTCACACTCTCCTCCAGACTCAACACACTGGAAAACAACATTTTAGGGGGAAAAAAAAAGGAGAAAGAAAACAAAAAAGAAAAAAACAAAAAAAAGAAGACAAATAGTCGTCACAACGGTGAACGGAGGCGAGCGGGCGCGGCGCACGGCTTGCGGGCTTGCTCACATATCGGCCTCCAGGAACAAGTCGAGCAGCATCCTCTCGGTGCGGACCTGGGCGAAGTGCAGCGACTGGTTCAGCCTGTTCCTGAGGGCGATGAACTCTGGGATCTTCTCGAAGGCGCCGTACTTGTACGCCTGGATGATGTACTCGGAGGTCTGCGGGGCCGAAGGCAGGCACATTTGGCTTTTTCAACGTCATTCTTTTTTATTATTATCCACCACTAGAGGCCGGGGAAGTCTGAGAAGAGCGACGTGGACTCACATCTTTCTGGTTGGAGTGGAAAAACCTGAGAGAGAAGTTGCAGGCTTGCGACGCGGCGGCAAACTGTCCCAAGGACTGGGCGTAGCGCGTCAGGAGGAACCCGATGGTGTCGTGCTGGACGTGCTTGGCGTCCAGGCTGGCGTAGAGGTCCACCACCGGCTCGAAGGCGCCCAGGCGGCAGTAGAGGAGCAGCAGCAGCAGCTTGAATTGAGCGTTGGACGGGCTGTTGGACAAACCTTCGTGGAGGAGGCCCAGACTCTGCCACGCCGCCATCTCGTCTCCTGAGACGCACCGGAACGCACGTCACGCCGAGCGAGAGATAACATGGCAGAAAGAGAGCGACGACGCACCGCTTTCCGTCCACAAGTCGATGTAGACGTGAGCCGCCATCAGGCAATACATGTCGGAAAACTGCAGCTCCGTCTTCAGAGCGTTCTTCCCTGTCAGAGCGCAAACGAGGGGGGGGGGGGGGAACATGAATATAATACCGAAAGTCGTTTTTGTATTTTGGGGGGAAATTTCTATTTTTTAGGAAAAATGTATTTCTTTAAGAAAAAGGTCATTTATTTGATTAAAGGAAGGTGCGTGGACTGCGGCTTGGCATTCGTGAACTCACCCATTGGCAAAATTTGGGGGGGGAGCGACCCCCCATTATTTGCGAAAACCTCCACTTATTTGTTTTTTTGCTACCCAATCGTCACGTATTTATTGATATATTTTTTTTTACCTGATCCGCAGCTTATTTGTGTTTTTTTTTTCATGCCAATAATAAGGGTGCAACAATTATTTGCGTGTTTTCGCTATTCGCAGGCGGGCTGGCTCCCTAACCCCTCTTATGAGCAATGCACATAAGAGCAAGAATAAGGCCGTCATTATTTCAAAAACAAAGGTATTTCGCGAAAAATAAGATAATAATAAAAAATGTATATATTTTCAGATTGAATTGCTTTGCGTAGGCGTATTTGCTCAAGAGTAAGAATAAGGTCGCCTTTTTTAAGAGCAAAAACTATTTATTTCTTTTGTTTTAAATCATTTTAAATTATCTGAATGATTGAATTGATTTGACTGCTCCAGTGTTTCACCACGCATGGATTATAGAGTATATCTAAAAATCAAGTTTGATTTAATACCTTCGCTACCTTCGAAATGTTTAAGAACAACGTCTCTTATAAGAGTCCTCACAAAGTCTCAAAGAGTCAGAAAACGACCCCCCACCTGCCCAATACGACCACATGAGGAAAACGTTTTGCAATTTTCATGATTTTGACACTTATGCTGTAGTTTATCTTATTTGTGGTTCCCGATTTTAGCAGGAATTGGACCAAATTGGCCAGGATGAACAAATGTTTTTCCTGCTGACCAAACTTGAGGCCGTGCCGGTAGTGCGCCTTGAGCTCCGCGATGAGCCTCAGCTTAGCGGCGGCGTCGAGGGCGTGATGCAGGCCGAGCGCCCGACTCAGCTGACACACGCACAAATGCCTCTGCAGCGCCTTGGTGTCGTCCGGGAAGGCCGAGCCGTCGGGTCCTCGCCGGCCCAGCGGGGCGGCCTCGCTCAGCCGATTGACGAACTGAACGCAGAGAAGCGCGACAGACGTAATTGACGGGCGGCGCTTCGGCGAGACACGGCGCCCGTGCCGTCGCTCACCTGCACGTGCCGGTCTGCGGCGAGCAGGTGGAGGTAAATGTTGAGGTCCGTGACGCAGCAAGGCTTGTCGCCGAACTTGACGAAAAACTGCACCATCAGTTCCAAAGGCTCTCCTGCGCAGGCAAAAATAAAAATAAACCACCACCGCGAGGCAACTTCGTCATAACCGTCAGGCCTAGTTGGATTTTACCCTTTCAGCTTGTCCGTGGACATTTTTCAGATTTTTTTCTCCTCCATTGACTGAAAAGAGGTTTGAGCCAACGTCAGCTGTCATCATTAGTATATGCTATATTCATTTTTGTTTTTTAACCATTCAATTCCAGTTTGTTTGCATAATGCGTAGGTTGTAAAACAACCTCAAAAGCGAGATTTGGGGTTTTGGCCGGACTGAACGGCGGCAGCGACCTCCATTCAAGTCCATCCGTTTCCCGTACCGCTTGCCCTCACGCGGGCGTGCCGGCGCCTATCCCGGCCGACTCTGCGCGAGAGGCTGAACTGCTCGCCAGCCAATCGCAGGCCGCGTCCAAACAAACAACCATTCACACCTACCGTGCACGTTTTGGGGATGGATGGAGGAGACCGGAGTACCCGGAAAAAAAGCCACGCAGGCACAGGGAGAACATGCCAACTCCACACAGGGGAGGCCGGATTTGAACCCGCAACCTCAGAACTGTGAGGCAGATGTGCTAACCACTGTGCCGGCCTCCATTCAAGTCATTTTACAATAAGCAGCAGTTTGGAGAATATTGAACAGTTGAACTTGACTCTCTCTTAACATTAAACGAAGAGAATTGAACGTTGTATATGAGAACAACCACATCCTTTTGTCATCCTAACAAACAACGCAAAATGCCATAGAAGGGCTAACAAACAGCATCGGTATCACGGTGTTATGAAACTTTAAGCAATGGCTAGTTGAACACAAATAGTGGAACAACACGTAGACAGAAAATAACAAGACGGGCATATATTCTAATAAATGTGGTTTTCTGTGGTCATTTTTAACTTATTTTGGTAATATCTAGAAAGAAAATACCAATGCGCTTGCTAAAAATGAAGTTTCTTTCATTATGTCTGTGTCATGGTAATCCGCAAAGGTTAAATCGAGGCAAGTGGACTCCGAAAAAAAATAACAAAAGCAGTTATGCATATCTAAAACGCGACGTGGACACAAATGGGCAGCGTCTTAGAGTTCAATGATCTTTTTTGGAGTTTTTACCGAGCAGGCTTTCTTGGGGAAGGTCGCGCTCTCGCAGCCGGCACATGAGCTCCAGACGCGCCAGGTAAGGACCTCGCAGCGAGCGAGCGTCTTTGTCGTCCTCGCCGGCGATCCGCTCCTCCACGAACCTCACCACTTCTTCCACCGTGTGGTGCACCGCGCCCTCCGAGCAGCTGCACACAGGTAGTACACCGACTTTATACGCCAACTGCGGTGTGACCCCTAACGAGGACGAGCTGCATAGAAAATGGACGATTTGCACTCACTGTTCTCCTTCCGCCGGCGGACTCCACGACTGATCCATGAGGTGAAAGAGCGAGTCGAAGTAGGCCAGGTAGAACTGCCAATCGTCAGGACTGCGAGCAGAGCGACAACACGATCTTAAAACCATCATATTTATGCGTCGACATTAAATGTATTTGTATGTCACTGGAATTAATATATTTCCAACAGTGTATTCTCTTCATTTGATAGTGATTCTGTTGGCTGCACTGCTTCTAGTCCGTGTATGTTAGATGTTTTTTTCGTCCAATCAGATTTCAGCCTGTATGTGTTGCCATGTCAATCTAAGGTGCCCAGGGCCTTCAAAATTGGAAGTGCTTAACTTCAACTATACAGTAAGTGAACCACTGCATTTTCGCAGATTGCCATTTGGAAATTCACAGATGGATAAAGTGAGTTGAGGAGCTTCATTTAACACAAAGTCCGTGTTTTTCCGCATTCTTGTGGCATCTAGAGGCAATGAGAAACCCTTTTAAAGCGGGAACGTCAATGGACTGCGCACCAGCTTCGTGACGTACTGTACTTCCGATCTCACCAGGGATCGGCAATTCCGTTTCCGGTTGACTTCCTGCTCTTAACAACAGCAGGAAAATAGACGGGCAGAAAAATCAAGCTCTTTTACTGGGAGAAGGAGAAATTGTAAAAATAATGCGCAGTAAGGAATACGAAGCAAAGAAGCCAATTTTGCTATTACAGCGACTCGATCCACTTGCAAAGCGGCACACGGCAACGCTCATTTCAGCCATCCGTTTTTTTTTTTTTAGAAATTAAAGTGTCCCATACATTATATTTACTCATTTTTCTGGCAGTTAAATTGCTCGAGTTTTTCTGCCCAACCATTTTCCCGCTGTTGTCTGTGGAGCTGGACGTTAACCGGAAACCGATTTGCCGATCACCGGCGAGATCGGAAGTACGTGGCGGGGCTACTTGCAGATTTTGGGTTCGGTCCCTATCCCCCTGGAATAGCTGGGATTCATTTTAGCATTGGGAATGTCGCTTTAACCAACCAGATCTCAAATTGGTCAAGCCGGGCGTCAATGATATCAACATTCTTCTACCCTCTGATTGGCTGGTCAGCGCAAACACATCTGTAGCCATTTGCGCACATCGATACATTTAATCATCAGCATCTCTAGTGAGTATGATGCATTTTGTTTCATGAGTGAAAATATTTTTGAATATCGTTTGTGAACTGCTTCGGGTAACGTACGTTATATTGACTTTTTGTATCGTACTCATGGCTCATATAATTGCCTTGACGTGATGATGGTGCTATTAGAGGTGGACGAAGAAAAAAAACAAAGAAAGACAAGCCTCACTTCTTGAGCAGGAGCTTGTGGGCCAGGGCGTTGCACTCGGGCCAGCGCCGAAGTCGTCGGTACAACATCATGCACTTGCTCTCTCGACTCTGAAGCTCGCTGGTCAGCTTCTCTGCGGTGACGTCGCACAGTGAGGAGGAGGAGGTGGTGGAAGCGCAAAGACGCTGATTATTGTGAATATTTACCTCCGAGCGGACCCCTGACCACTTCCAAAGCCTCCTCGCATTTTCCCAAGCGCTCCAGGATCATAAAGTAGAGCTGCACCTGCGGTCGCACAACAACTTTGCATGATGCAAACACAAATGGACAGGACGCAAAGAGGTACACTTCAATCTAGTAGAATAGTGTCAAAAGCTTCATTGCGTTTGGCAGCGCCATTCGAAAAGTGAAACTCATATTGCAAAGATGCACAACACACGCTCCGAGTGAAACCTTGCATGATTTTTAGATACGTGTAAATTGGATGATGAGAGCTAAAAGCAAGGAAAAACCCTAATTTCACCAACTTTTTTTTGTTGTTGAACAGAAGCTCCTCGACTCACTTCAACACAGTTTCCGCCAATTAATCATCAGGCTCGCCATAAAGTTTGCTGAGAAACTACTTTAGTGCACACATTTTTTGGGGTAAAGTATCGCTTTTGTGTGCTAAAATACATCTCTCTGTTGTCCACCGATGCATTTTGTGCATAAATATTGCACTTTTGTGACCGAAATGCGACTTTTATGACAAACATTTCAAGGCCACGCATGATATTTTTTGCAACAGTATCATAGCCCAACGCAGCCTTTAGTGAACAAATAGCATTTTAAAATATTGCATTTCCATGAGAAACTACCACTTTCCACTTTCTTTTTGTGACAACATATAGCAAACTACAACTTTTTTCCATGTAGAAATGTTGCACTCGTATGACCGAATATAAAAAAGATTGTGGCTAATTGGCAAATTTGAAAGCATGCAAAAGTCTTGATAAGATGCACAATTAAGATTCAGGCTCTAGTCGACTCAACCTCTGACTGATTCAGAATCAGAATCCTCTTTCATGTCCCGATACTTTTATCGGGATAATTTAGATTTGAACATCTAAAGCGACCAGGATGTCCCGCGTCCAAACTCTCACCTCTGCTTCTGCTTCAATTTTGTCTTCTTTCACCATCTTCTCCACCATGCGTTCCGCCAGGGGGAGGAACATGGTTTGGGATAGTTTTTCATCCTGTGCTGAGATGGCCTGAACAAACAAACACGCAGTTAAAAACATTTAAAAAGTGTTTTAAGTCTTGTGTACGGGACAATAGGGCTGCGCGAGCTTGGGAAAAAAAACGATAAACCTGCAATATATATTGAGACATGAAATAACACAGGATCTGCGTTGGCAAAGTTCATTTTCTACACAAACTAGTTCAAAGTTCAATTCACCGGTGCAAAAAATGAACCGTTGTTTTCATTTTTTTCCCAACCGGTTACTGATGGGTTGTTACCCTCCAAATACTGGCATTTCAGTGCCCCATTGCTGCCACCCATTCAGCGCGCACGAGCAACCAGCTGAGAGCTTTTTCAAAAACATAAAGAAAAATGTGTTGCTTGAATGTTGTTTTTTTGAAGTGAGGAATTAAAACAACAACAGGACTTTTATCCTTAATGTGCAAACAAAAACATGCAACATAGTATGACAGGAACGATGGCAAAAGGACATTGATAACTTTGCATTCCTCACAGCACTGGCTGACAAACAACAAAACATTTTATCTTATCTACTTTTATATTACCCAACAAAAAAAAAAAATAATAATAATAATAATAATATCACAGTGTGATCGTACAGTGTTTTAACTAAAGCATTCTGATACAAACAATAATTTTCCTAGTAATCCATTTTTAAAATGATGTACTGTATTACAGAAGAACACATTCACTCCCGTTTCCGCAGCGTCCCTGAACGCAGCTGCAGCGTGCCCGCCACCCGTAGTTTCATTGCGAAGAGCGAAATAGGAAATGCAGCAGGTGTGCAATTGTTTCCCGCATCCTCATTCAAAGTTATCATACAAGGATGCAAGTATACAACACGCTGGGGTGCGCCGTGTGTTGTTCGAAGCGTTACGACTAACGTAACGTGCTAATCTTATGAGCATACCCCAACAGGTCCCTCTGCTGGTCACTTTTGTAATATTACAGTTGAGTCACTGTATATTATTACATACAGTACACCAACATCGCAGCGGACCCTGCAACGTGACGATCGCGCACACGCACATGGCAATGACAACACGCAAACAAAATATGGTGCGTGGCGAGGATGACAAAAGCACGTACCTGCATTACCAGACTCATGACGGACCAGAAGTAATACGGATTCTTGGGGACGATTTTGTACAAGGCCATTCCCGCCTGAAGAGAGGAAAGCATAAATCAGGTCATAAATCATCAAACCCAGTTAAAGGAGCAGTTGTTCGTAGGTTTATAATTACCATAAAAATTAGGCTAATCTGCGATTGGCTGGCGAGCAGTTCAGGGTGTGCCCCGCCTCTCGCCCAGAGTCAGCTGGGACAGGCGCCGGCACGCCAGCCACCCGCGGTACGGAAAACGGATGCATGGCTAGGCTAATCACCGTTAGCCCATCTAGCGTGTTTCGCATTAAATGTTAGCATTAAGCGTCCTGACTTTCGTAACACGAAATGAAACGGTTTGGTTGAACATTTTGCTACAAAGCTAGTAGTGCCTTTCTTCATTGCATGTATGTATGGGCGTGTGTGCGTGCGCGCGTGAGCACTTCTCTACCTGCTGCATCTTCTTGTACTCGCCAACGCGGGCGTATGCCATGAAGAGGTGAGAGTGGTACTCCTCGCTGAGCGGGACCTTCTTCACCGCCGCCTCGTACAGTTTGGTCACCAGCTCGGCTGTAACCAACATTCGTGTCAACTGACACGTGTGCACAATCGCGCCGCCGCGCGTGTACTCACGCCGATGCATCTCCCTGTAGAGGATGGTGAGCGCTTGTAAGGAGTTGTCGTCCGTGGGCTCCAGGGAGGTGACCTCCTGGGCCAGGGAGAAGGCTTCATCCTGCTTGCCCGTCCGCTGGAGGCCGATGGCCTTCAGCACCTGGACGAGGAGGAGATGGAAGAGGAGCAAAGGTAGAGAGAAGAGGAGGAGGAGGACAAAGATTAGAGGTGGAAGAGTAGGGGAGAATAAGGAAGAAGAGGAAAAAGAGGCAAGGAGTAGAGGAGAAAGAGCAGGAGGAGACCAAGGACGAAGAAGAGGAGGTGGACGAGGAATGGAGGACGAGGAGAACAAGGCAGAAGAGGGCATGGAAGAGGAGGAAGTGGGCAAAAATAACGCCACTAGTGATGTCATCATATTTTCAGGCTCAGAGAAGTGTGAGAGAATGGCTCTCATTGGACGGCGTACGGAAGTGACGATACCTTCGCGCAGTGCAAGTCTTTGTGCTTCTTCAGCAGCTTGTCCGCCTGCTGGACGGCCATCTTGTTGTTGCCATTGTCCAGGTAGTCTGGGGGCAAACAAAGAACAATTCAAGTCCCTCTTTGCTAAAGTCAAACTAAATGCCTTGTAATTTTGACACAGCACAGACAAAAGTCTAAACAACACTGCAAAGACGTGTTTTTAGGACGTAGTTAGCTAACTGCCTGTAGCATCGCGCCAAATAACCACTGATGTGAACGAAGGCGCTCAAGTTCTTAAATTGTTGGCGAGGGGGAATAAAGGCTTGATGCCAAAGTGCATCACTGGGCGCCGCCCCAAAAAAACGAAACAAAAATAAATCAGCAAATCTGAAATGGTGAAAAACAGTTTAACGCTCTATCTCCACAGTTAGTTCTCCATCTTTGCACAGTTTCTGCAATTATCTCCAAACATAATCCATTTAGAAACAAATCTCTTTCATAAATTGGTAATGATCTTGGTGTTATGATGTTACATGTCAACTACAGTGAACCTCTGCTATATGGCAATTCATCTTAAGCGCCCCCGTTATTTGGGAATATTTAAGCAATCTTTTTTTTTTTCATGGTAGTGAATTACATTGCACTGTGTGTGCATGTATGGTAGACAAATGCAGTTCAGCCCCTCTGGAACAGCTGCCTGCCAAAATTAACTGCAGCAGACAGCGATTGTGTCACGTCCCTCCTCTCGCCGCCGAGGAAGCAAACTTTTACCGAAGACTTGTTGTCGGCATCTAACGTTTACGAAGGTTACATTGCATTCACATCTGCTGTCACTCAAGAAGCAAATTGAAGCCTTCACAATGAACAGGGGTGTGTAGACTTCTAAAATCCACTGCATTTCTATTATTTCTATGGAAGTTCAGGCAAGTTAATGCTGGGAGGGGGACATCCAGAAAAACTGTATGATAGCATTAGAGATAGAGCAAATCCAAAAAGAAAAAAAGCAAGACAATTTGAATATTTTCTTTTTCTAAAATCTAAGGGGGAAATCCTTTAAAAAGAAACATCGGAAATGCGAAAAATATAGATACTACATTAAGGCCATATTTCCCAGCACTAGTCCACATTATGATTGAAATAATTACGTGTAAATGTTGTCGCAATTCCCAAAGCTCAAGTTAAAAGATCTGTGACAGCTCCACGCTAGTTAGCCGGCTTAGCATGAAACGTTGTCCCGTGGAATGCTAACTGGAAGCTAACACACTTAGCCGCTCAACTACCGACAAAACACAGAATATGGGCGCGACCACGGAGGCTAAACTTCAACGACCGTCATCCGGCGGTGAATAACCGGCACAAAATGAACAAGTTTTGGGGGGAAAAAAGACCAAGAGTCAATGAAAGACATGCTAGCCGACGTGTTAGCGTGTGCGGCTGGCTGTCACAAATAGCGCCCGTTAGGAAAACGAGACAGTGCAAAAAAACAAAAAACAAACAAAAAAAACTGTCTCGACTCGAGTGTATTTGCTTTTGTTGTTTTTTTTTTTTTTTTTTTTTTTTTGTATTTCGTGTGTTACAATCGGGATGCTACCGGCAGAGAACCGGAGCGCACCGGCTGTGGTCGCGGGGGCAAGCCCGGGGAAGGTGCACTGTCATAGGGCGCAGCGGGGCAGCTGAGCCCGTGGTCGCCGATGAAGGGGCCGCGAAAAGGCTGCCCCTCTGGCTCCGACGGAGTCGCGTTTAAAGTGCAAGCGTAGCCGACGTGCGCGTCCGAACGTGGCGGCCGGCCGGAGCTCACCGTATATGGGTCTGAGTCTCCGGTCGTTGGGGTCTTGCACATGGCCTCTCGCCGCCATGGTGGTTTAGTTTACCTGCTGCCGAGGAAGTGTCAGCGCATGCGCACAAATGTTCACGTTTCACACGTGTTACATTTCACACTCCACCGACAAACATTTGCATTCTAAATTGTAATATTTGTAACTTGAAATTGTATTACTTTATTCCTAACAGTCCATTCTCTTCATTCGGTAGCGTTTCTCTCGGCTGCACTGCTTCTTGTACGTGTATAATGATGTCAGGTTTTTCTGTCCAATCAGATTTTAGATTCCACGTGTTGCTAGGTCAATGTAATCTGCCCAGAGATTTAGTTCAATCCGCAGGCCACGGGTGTCAAACACAAGGCACGGGGGCGACATTCGGCCCGCCATATCTTTATGTGGCCAGCTGATATTGGCTTTCCACTGCAAGGAAATCAATGTGAATTGATGTTGTGAATTATGTTGAGGTCAGGGGTCTGTTTCATCTCATTTCAAATTCGTCTTCACAGGGCCGATAAGATGGACCTTGACGACATCATCATTTTTCCATTCTGTGATTGGTTGGTCTGAGCAAAACTTGCTATTGGCAACTTCAGCTTCAAAACGCGTCTCTTGCGATCTACACACGAGTACAGTGAATAATCATCATCTTTGGTGAGTATGATGTATTTTATTTCCATTTTTTCATGTTATTAGATAAACATTGGTTTTGTACTTCTTCAGAATATGTGTATATGTGCGTGTTTTGCATTGCTGTGATAGTGGTGATATTAGGTAGATTTAGCAGCCCGAGCTGCACATATTTTGAGAAAAAGACTCTGAGAGAGGCAGCATGGTGGGCCACTGGTTAGAGCGTCTGCCTCACACTTCTGAGGACCAGGGTTCAAATCCCCGGTCCCGCCTGTGTGGAGTTTGCATGTTCTTCCCGGGCCTGCGTGGGTTTTCTCCGGGCACTCAAAAAAAAAAACATTTTTTAAAAATGCCACTCTATAATATTGCAATTCATACAAACATACAGTAATTACATAATACATATTCTGCAAAGAATTAAAGTTTTTCCTTCGATCCAGTCGACATTGTGCTGCTCCGGGTTATTCACAGAGGATAAATACATCCCTTTTAGTAATGATATATTGTCTGTCTCCATGCGTTTCTGCACCATTTTTGTTCAAACGTCTATTGCCACACCGATGCTATTCATTAGCTTGTCTATGGCGTTTTGCAATGTATGTTAGCATCAGGCTAAATGGACTTTAATAAGGACAAAACTATGTGGTCGTTTTTAATTACACGATGTGTAATTCTTTTTGTTTTGTTTCGTTAAATTTCAACTGGGAGTGGCAATAGACAGCTTGAAGCCTATTTTATGAAGAATTGTTCACTATCTTCTGAACTGCTGCATGGCAAAAAAAAAAAGTTTCAAAAGTTCACTATGTGGGGAAATAAAGCACATGCCATTGTCATTTGCTTTTTCTATAAGCAAAGAATTCCAAAAATTGGATTTTTGTTCAATGTTAATGCCGTATTGCCCACTTCTAATTGAGCAATTGAGATTTAAAAAAAACAGCACACAAGATCTCTCATTTGTTGAAATTTATTAGATATTCTGTTGTGTTCCGTTGTCCAGACCTTCAGTCACAGCTTGACAACTGTGACAAATAAACCAGAAAAAAAGTAACTAATAATCATACATTCACTACTGATACCCCTGAATGTTGCTTTCGTGACCCGGTCCTTTCCATCAATGGAGGAGGAGGAGAAAAAAAAAAAAAAAAAATGTTTTTTGTTGGTTTTTTTTTTTAAACCAATGTTCGAAAAAAACGTCGTTGCCTTTGCTTCTAGTCCTGCCCTCACAGTCAAACCCCAGCTGGCATTATCAAAAGGATTTCCCTTTAGCAAACACAGAAACAAAATAAAAACATTGAAGACAAACAGAGGGAAGAGGCTGAGGAAATTCTGACACGTCGTCGTGTTGCTGTGTGAGGTTTGAACGGGTTGAAAGATAACTTTTTTTCTTTTTAATGCAGCCATCGCATGAAGCTGGTACACATGAAAATCCATTGAACATTTATTCCCCATCCTCGATATTCATCTTCAGGTCCATGTACTAGTACCCTCTTTGTCATACTTGTAGGGCAACTAAGTGACATGAGTAAGGCAAAACTGTGTATTAATTCTATATCATGTCCTGCTTAATGTTGTACTAGTAGCCAAAAGTAGCACTAGCAGTGAAAAAAAAAAAAAAAAAAAAAAAAAAAAACTACTCTCGTTCTACTAGTGCGCTGAATGGTCTTACTAGTGATGACAAAGGGCATACTAGTACGTGGACCTGAAGCTGGATATCCAGGATATGGAATAAACTCTTAAACCAATTTCCACAGTACACTTCAATGACAATTGGAGCAACACACACGCGTGACAATAAAGAAACGAGACTGCGCCGGCTCATTTCTTTTGTCACACCTCGCGTACGTGGTTCAACTATGTAGGCGATACAGTCTAAAACCACACATGAAAACGCTACCGACCCGAAAAGTACACTTATGACAAACAGCACGACCTCGAACGTTTTTAGCTAGTTAGCCGTCGACGCTTGTTAAAATGCAGCCTTGCCGCCGCATCCATCTACGCCGTCGAGTTCATTCATCCAAGGGCGTACTCGAGCTAGGCCATTCCAACTGTGTCCGTGCGTTATTTCTCGTCGTGCTTGTAAACCGCTGTAATGACTAGCGGTTTCCTGTAGATGGTGGCGTTGCATCACTTCTGAGATCAGCACAACTTTTGCGTAGAAGATAAAGACTAGGCACTGAATCTCAGAGTCTCACGTTTATGAGGGAGAGAAATGCCAACGTTGGAAGTCAAACAAGTTTAAGTACCTCACACTCAAGAGTATGTAGAGGTACATGTATGGTATAATAAGAGTATATGTCGCGGTAGGTAGTAGTGCTGCGATTGTGGAAAAAAAATAACTGTTCATGGAGTGAATGTCCAATGACGTTAAGAAAAATGATTACTTTTTTAAATGACATTCAACTCTCGTCATGCAGCAAGTCTGCGTCGCTCATGGTGAGTTTCTTGGTTGGATACAGTAAACGCTCGTTTACTGTGGTGGATACGTTCAAGAAAATCACACAGTAAATGAATTCCGCAAAGTATCGACTAATTATTTTATTATATAGAAGTTTCATATTTACATTCCAATGACAATTTGTGAAACTGCACTTGAGGTGCAGGTATTTTATTCGTCCACTAGAGGTCGCCATCCATACCGTATCTACAAATAAATTATATTACCATCTAAAGCCCTTTCTCAGTCTTGTTTTTGTTGTTTTCTAGTTTGATGTGTCACAAAAGCAAGCATTAGCGTTAAAGTCACTGTTTTGCTTGATGTGTTTGTTTGTTTTTCCACAAAATGCTTGTTTTCTCCACTTTTTGTTCAGAAACGTTTTGGTGAAACCAACCCATGCTCTATTGCTGATGACTAAAGAAAAGAAAAACTTTTGTGTATTGTTTTGAGTAGTCGCATTTATATCTAACGTGCCGCTTCCAAGCGTGCTCGAGAAGGGAAGTGTGCCAACCATGAGTATACATTTGAGCACAATGTTGGACTTTGGGCGTCAACTGGCCTCGAGCAGGGTTCGAATGGGCCTCGGCTGAGTACGCCTTTAAAATCGTCCGAAACAGCGGGAGAATACTTGTTAAAAAGAATAACGCTGCGGTCACAAATGCTCCCTGGACACTGACGGAAAATAAAAATGGGTGTGACATCATTTGCACAGGTGGCGGGAGGGCTTTCAACAACACGGACAAATACTGCGTTGTAGTACAGACAAACACGGAGAACAACAACAATGGGGGCGATCATAATAAAAATGGCCCAACGGCTGCGCGAGTCAGCCAGTTTTGGTGAGGACCTTCATGTCTAAAAAGCACATTCGTCTCCTAATGGTCAATTTAAAAGGCTCCACGCAAGAGTAAAAACAAAGCCCCGTCCATCGGAATCACTATCATTTACATTTCAGGCAAATTACATCTGTGCAAAGAGATTTTTTTGTCTTTGTGTACGTATATATAATTATATATATGCAAAACCAGGTTGTTGTTGTTGTTGTTGGAGCAGAGTGGGGAGGGGTCTGTACAGTATCGGGGAACCCGGGCCACTTCCTCCCGGTGGCGGCGGCGGCGGCGGTGGTGGGCGTGTCTCCGATGACATCATCAAGACAGGGTCGGGGTGGTTTGGCTCATTGCTCGTGAGCAGCACTGGTGCCTCGAATCGGACCGGTTTTACGCAGCTGGATGGATTAAACAGGGGGGGGGGGGGGGGGGGGGAGAATCGGTTAAAATATATAGGAAACACATTTCATGCAGGAGAATATGCGGTGAAATGTAGAAAGCAGCGAAAGGAGCTGGAAGAGAAACCAATCAGTGAAAGAGAAGGAATGAGAAACGACAGTAGATGACAAATGCAACCAGTTCAGGCAAAGTGGCACCGAACAAAAGTCCTGGAAAGAGCCAGGAAATACACAAGGACAATCGGGCCGTTTTTGTCCTATAAAACGAGGTACGTTAGTTAAGAGCATATTTGCCCCGATAATAGGGTCCCAAACGGGTCGGGGCCAACAATCTTAAATATTGACAGTGTTCAATATTTACAATCAAAAATCTTTCAGTGTGTGGGGAAAGCCGTCGACTGCGCAAGTCACGATGCTGCTAATAGTAAATTTCGGATTAGCGGATTGTAGCCAATCAAGAAGCGGCCTGACTAACGAACAAGAGGCAGTAGAAATAAAACCAAACGTCCTACCTGATGTTTTTTTGCAGTCTTTCCTGACAACATCACCGTGCTACAACACTGTCTCCCGCCCTTCGGCAACACTCCGCAAACATCGGCGCATAGCCGCAAGTGTCTGCTCGTCTTCATTTTTGTGAGATCGCGTGTGATCCCGCGAGATTTCTGCCTGGGCGGACGAGTTTCTATTTCGGCCGTGGAACAGAATCTTTCTGTATGCGGTGTTCTGTGTTGAGACTGTTAACATGTTACCAATACAACTGTGACCCGGACACAAAAAAAAAAAAACAAACATGAATCCCCGTGGGGAGTGACAGGATGTGAACAATGACGAAGAGGAGTTAGAAGCGCGATGAAGGACAGACAAAGAGCACGAAGCTCTCCATGCAGGCGGCGGCTGGCGGGTCGTCTCCATGCGTGACTTACTCAGCCTGCCTCTAGAGTTTGACTACAGCGACGGCGTCTACTCGTCTGTCGCCGAGGTGCCTCGCACGTCGCCCTTCTGGCGCATCTAATGTGACATTACAAGGTTAACGCTTGGCCTTTTGCCGGAGGACCGGCGGGAGATGTTCTTTACCTCCTCCAGCTCTCTTTGGGTCTCCTCCTCCATGCGCCTGATGTCCTCCATGGTCAGACCCACCCACTTGTCCACCCAGCAGAAGAGCTGGCGGTGGAAGTTGGTGAAGATGCGCTTCTCTTGCTGTGGATACAAACGCAGGGAAGAAGTGAAATCGTAGATTTGTTTCTCAATACATGCTTGAAGATAATTGCTGAAAATGTGCAAAGACGGAGAACTACGCAGTAATGAATTGCAGAAATACAGCGTTGAGTCCCTCCAGTCCCGATATGAGAACTTCAGTCCCAATTTCAACATGCGCTTAGCTAGCTAGCTATGCCTACATCCCAAAAATGCATCTTCAGTTCAAAGCGCCTCGTTGTCGGATGTGAGCGGAAGCAAAAAATAATCGCACCGTTCTCCATGAAGCTTTGAGCTTCAGAAATGCGACAAGACGCAGACATGTGGCGTTTACCCTGTGGATGAAGTTCTCCACTCTGGTTTGAAAGCCCCACCACCGGAACTTGACGGAAACCAGCTTGTACGCGCACATGTACGGACAGTCTGTCTTCAACTCGTTCTGCGTGCGACAAAGAAACGACATTCAAAAATCAAAAAACCGGGATGCTCAACCTCTGCTGGCTGTGTCGCTTGCCTTCCACTCGGGGCCGAGGGGGCCTCTTCCGGTTTTGACCGAGCGGAAGAGGGAGGGATCTTCTTCTGCTTTGTAGTCCTGCAATAAAACACCATCAAATGCCGACTTGAGACTGTGTCACTTTATATACTACAAAAAAGCAATAAAGAAATGTTTCTATTACACACACCAGCAGACATCTCCAGGACTTTGTCATGTAGTCCATTACACAAATGGACACAAACAAGACGTTGTCACACGGAGTTTCCGCAAAACTGCCGCATAGGAGATGTAAAAGTAGAGCTGACATTTACGTGGAACCCAGACAAGTGGGACATTGATGATTAATTTCCCATGATCAGAACAGGGCACAGCCCCACGGCCTCGCACTGACCTGTGACCGACTTCAAAAGTTTTGCTTGGGAAAAAAAGAAAAAGTATCCGCCTCCCCTGGTGGAATCATCCTCCATTTGCCAACAGATAGGCCCAAGACTAGCAAACTCAAGTACAAAAGGGAAGAATTGGACAAATCGGCTACATTCAAAACTTGCTAGTAAATGCCCCCTTAACATGAGTTTGAATGGTATTGTTAATTCTGAACAGCTATAAATCCCCAGTTATAAGAGGGTGTGCACAATTGTGCAACCCCATTATCCCCCGCGCCCCCAATTGGGTTGTATACGTTTACAGGTCCCATTAGCAGTGTTCTATATAAAGTTTTCAAATGAATTAACTGGGTCTCATTTTTTATATTACAAAAACCTGGCATTTGAACAGGGGTGTGTAGACGTTTTCTATCTGCTGTACCTTGAAAAAAAAAAAAAAACTACTTTGCCATCAACTTTGAAAGGTTTGCCACAGCAAGGAAGGAGTTCAAATGGGGTCTTTGTTGTTGGTGTTCTTGCACGATGCCGTTTTAATCCGGCAGCTCAGCGGAGGGAAAGCGTGGGGAGCACCTGCAGCAGATGGACGAGCCGCTTAAGCCGCACCTCCTCGCTGAGCCACTTAACTCATTACTGCGCCCAAGCTCGTGTGAGAAACTGCAGATCCAAAATGGAGGGGGGGAGAAAAAAAAAATGGCCCCAACACCTCCTTTTTGTCTTTAAACCAGTGGAAATGTGATGTAAGCGGTACAATGTCAAGGGGCTTAGAAGACATCAACACGTACGAAAGAATATTAGTACCACGTTGAAAAGTATACATACAGTGGTGTATTGAGACACGAGTTGAATTCGTTCCATGACCACGCTGGTAACACACAACACCTGTATGTCAAATCTGTCAAAACTTTTCCCCATTGAAATGTAAAGAAATATCGTTACAGTGAACCCCACCCAGCATACTCGTGGTTCGGCACCCGCGGAGTCACCTTTTGGCAGATTTTTGGGGTCTTTTCCTTTTTGCAGGGTAACCAACCCCGAAACTGCTTAAGGCGGTTTATCCCCACTTAAAAAATAAAAAATGTACACTACTGCAGACAAGAGTTTCACAAGTACTGTAAATACTTCAGTAACCCGCTGTAACAATCCCTTTTCGCAGAGGCTCAAGAATATATGTGACTGTGAGTTTTGTTATATTTTGTGGCTACGGGTGTTTACATGTGTAGCTGCACCATTTGTGTTCAAATATCTGCTTCTTAAGGTGTTATCAGAGCGCCACATAGCTGCTATTCGTTTACCCCGTCTATGGCGTTTCTCATTACATGTTAGCAGTAAACTAGTGGACTTCAGGACAAAACAGTGTTATTTAAAAAAATAAAATAAAATACACAAAGTGTAATTATCTGTTTTATGTTTAGTTTGACAGTAAATCTCAACTGGGAGTGGCATTTAACAGCTTGAAGCCTCTTTTTTGAAGAATTATTTACTATCTGCCAAACTGAGTTCACTTTCGCCATACAGCGCACGTATGTCAATTTTTTTCCTCTTAAGTCAAAGCAAAAAATAAATAAATCATCCAAACCTAGAAATAAAACTCCTAAGTCACTCATAGCTCAAGGTACCATTATATACTGACGCGTCACATGTCTGTTGACAAACAGTGACTTCAGTCTCCTAGTATTACAATTTACTTTGAAGGGAAAAACATGACTATTGTTTTAATATTAATACTTTTCCCACAAAAAAAATTACAACTACAGATAATATTGCAACTTTTTTCAAGAACAAATATACTTCATTCTCATATTGCAACTTTCTTCTGTCAAAAATATTTTCTCATAATGTCAACTTTTTTTCTCTATTTTTGTGGCAGTTGTACTGTGAAACATTTGAAACAGGAATCCGTGCCTACATCATAGCTCAGCTGGATCAATGTCATGAATTTTACTTTGGAGTCAGCCAGTCCTCCCTGAAACATCCCCAGTTGGTTCAAAATGAAAAATGCTGCTGCTCGTCTCTTAACTGGAGCACTTCTAAATTATGTTCTGTTCAATTGTCTTATATTCGATTTGTATTTATGAACGGCACTTTGTTTCAGCTGCAGTAGCTCTATAAATAAAATTGAGTTGACCAATACGCCAATGAAAAAAATATAAATTCGGTTCTCAAGACAATGACTTTTCCTGTAAGTTTGAGTTTTTAATAACATGACAATATAATATATTGTCTTTGTTATATATATGTATATATTATAATATATACACATCAGCATTACAGAGTTTGCAGCTGTTGAGGACTCACCCCTGGCGCCACTTCCTCTTTGTTTGCGATGTCTATAGGAACCACCTCCACGGTTCTCCACGTCTGCTCGTCCAGGTCGTGCACCTGATACACGAGGCATGATGCTAACACAGTGACAATTCAACAGCACAACATCCAAGGAGGGTGCATTATTGGAATTATGGGAAACGTGGGATCCCGTGTTTTTGGTGCCGACTCGAGGGGTGTCCGAAGGCCTTTGTCGGCTTGACTCACGTTTTCTACCGTTCCCAAGTCAGGCTTGTGCCACGTCTCGATCTTGATCTCAAAGTCATCTTTCATGTATTCGTTCTGCGAGGCAGGAGAGGAACGCACGTGAGTTATCAGGTGGATATCAGTGTTCTCAACGCTGCTTTACATCAAAAAAGCCCTCATGACAATCAAGTTGTATTTTCAGGAAGATAAAACGGTTGCAGTCCTTCGAGAATAAGGCTGTCTGTCCTTTTGAGAAAAACGCTACATCTTATGAGAACAATTTTATTTATTTATTTTTTAAAGTTGTGTTTTATAACAAATTCCGATTTTTTAGAGAATAAACATGTATTTTTGACAAAAAAATCTTAAATCTTATGCGAAAAAAGCTATATATATTTTTTTTTAGGCTACAGTCGTAATCAATACATTTTTCGATAATAGAAGTCTTTTTTTGCAGGGAAAAAAGTCATCTTGGAGAATAACGTCCTATTCTTTTAGAATGAAAGTGTATTTTTTGACAAAAAAAAAAATCTTAGGAGAATAGTCATATTTTATGAAGGAAAAAAAGGTTGGAATCCTACGAGAATAAAGTCATACTTTTGAGAAAAAAGTTGTAATTTGAGGAGAATAAAATCTTATATTTAGAGTGAATTTTTATTTTATTTTTTTTAATAAAAGTTATTTTTTAGAGAATAAAGTCATAATCAGAAAAATGTTACATTTTTATGAAAAGGGTCTTAATCTTGTTAACAGCAGTATTTTCTCAAGAAATAAACTGTCATAATCCTTATAAGAATGGAGTACTATTTTTTAAATAATAAAAGTACCTTTCTTGGGAAAACATGTCATGAGAATAAAGTCCTATTTTTTTAGGGAATAAAGTCATCATCAGAATAAAGTTGCATTTTTACGAACAATGGTCATAATCCTGAGAACAAAGTTGTATTTTTCGAGAGGAGAAATTTTTTTTTAAATTATATGGGACAAAGGTCCTATTTTTCAAGAATAAAAGTCTTGTTTTTTGTGGGGAAAAAAAAGTTTGTCTTAAAAAAGTCCTACTCGTTAAAAAAAATAAAATAAAATAAAGAATTTTTGATAAAACTGTCCTTTGTGAACAGTCATTTTTCCAAGAATAAAAACAATTTGAAAATGTATTTTTATGAGTCATAATCTTAAAAGGATAATGTATTTTCATGACAAAAAAAAATGACTTATGAAAACATGCCGTACTTTTGGACAAAAAAAGTGGTAATCGATGAAACCAGAATAAATCCAAATGTTTAGATGATATAAGTCATATTTTTAGAGAATAAAATTCAATTTTATGAGGATAAGGTCCTTTTATGAGAATTTGTTTTTCTAATCCCACGAGAACAAAGTCGTACTTCTGTGACAAAAAAGTTCCAATCCTATTATTCAAGAATAGTCACATTTTTAGATAAACAAAATCATATTTTTACTCTTTTAAAAATAAAGCTGCAGTTTTATGAGAAAAAAAATAATCTAATCCCATGAGAAAAAGTCATTTTTGAAAAAAAAATGTGCAGTCCAGACAAGAGATAAAGTCAAATTTTTTAGAATTATTTTTACAGAATGTCAATTTTATGAAAAGTTGTATTTTTATGAAAAAAAGGTCATGATCCAATAACAACCAACTCGTAATTTAACAATATGAGAATAAAGTCCTATTTTACGAGAGCTTATCAGAACAATTTTATTTTTTGTGGAACAAGACTTGATCTTATAAGAATAAAATTGACGTTACCAGGCAGAAATCAGTGTTGACAGATGTAGCTGATCTAAACCAAGTGACTTGGTGAGCTCGCCATGAACGGAGGCCGGGATTTATCGCTAAATCCAATCAAGCAATAAGAGTATTAGAGAGCCACCGCGCTGCTTCTGACCACTGCGGCGTGACGGTGCGCCCTAACGCTCGCCAGAAGGAAGAGGGCGCTATCGCGAACGTGTGCCGTAAGAGACAAAGATGACACTCACCGTCACGACTGCAGCGGGCGGCGGGAGAAAAAGGAAAACAAAAGAGGTGTTAGTGTCATCAATGAGCACTTTCAAAACACACAAACATTCATTTTATAGCACACTTTTATCCTATTTTCAATACAATCGAAAGTTCAAATGCCCGAGGAATTTGGAATAAAACAAAAAGAATGCTACTGCTGCACCACCTTAGCGCTTATTCTTCTGGCGTTTTACATTTGACGTTATTTAGCGGTCAGCATGACTTCTCTGTGTGCTCCTGTTCCTTAATCATCATGCAGCTTTAGTCATAACGATACTTGTCA
Source organism: Phyllopteryx taeniolatus (assembly GCF_024500385.1). Lineage (NCBI taxonomy): Eukaryota > Metazoa > Chordata > Actinopteri > Syngnathiformes > Syngnathidae > Phyllopteryx > Phyllopteryx taeniolatus. The sequence continues at coordinate 1,558,292 of NC_084516.1, forward strand.
GGAGGTGTAGTTTATTCGCCGCCTACTTAAAGGAGCAGCCCGGTATTTGATTTTCCAGTTTCTCCCCCATTAATTATGCATTTAGCCCATCAAATAATTGCTTAATTGATTTGTTGTATATGATGCAATAAAAAAAAAAAAGTTAAATAATTGTTTATAAAATATTGTTTTATTTTATTGATTGGTTAATTATAAAAATAAAACATTTAAATGATTATTAAAATACATATTTTACAGTCCGTTAAATCAAACGTGGCCCTTGACCGTACCCCGCCTCTCGCCCGAAGATTGCTGGGATAGGCTCCGGCACGCCAGCGATGAATGAATGATTTGAAACTACCTTTTGTAAATACTCCCACCCCCCATGATCGGCTATAGTTGATAAAGCTTCTTTTTCATTACATTGTTTGCCTGCTGTAACCAGTGAATTCCCCTGCTGTGGGATCAATAATGTCTTATCTTGACAATTAAGAACGTTAAAACCTAAATTAAAACATTGCCTGTGGCCACAGTTTGACACATTTTCGTTTCTCTTTTTTTTTGGATTCCAAATACAAAATCCAGTCAACTTTACATGTTATCCAGTATTAGATGATATATATCATCATCCAATTAGATCACATCATTGTGACTCTTCTACTGTCTGGCGACTTACCGGTGCGACAGTAGGGGTAGGCATTCCAGGCCTTTTCGTGAAAAACAAACGCCGACTCTGGCGCGAGCATCCTCACGTATCCTGGGACTTTACTGCAAGGGGGGGGGGGGGGGGGGCGAGAGACAAAGAGCCCAGTGAGGGGACGTCCGTGGGCGAGCGTTCAAAGTGCAAAAAGTGCGGGTGGCACAATGACCTCTTGAGGTGGTAGATTTTGTGCGTGAACTGTCCCTTCTCGCCGTCCTCCTCGTAGGGCTCGTTCTTGAGCACCTCGATGCCCTCGCCGCCGCCCGTCTCATTCTTGCTGGCCTCGGCCACCGAGTACAGCTGGCCCACTTGATACTGCCGGCGGAATGCGCAACAGCGGGTGAAAAGACTTTAAAACCCCCGTAAAAAGGCAGTTCCCCCCCCCCCCCCCCTTTCCTGATTCTGACTATAAAATACATAAGCCCATTTGTCCAGAAATAACTACATTTTCAAAATGTTTCCTTGATTGCTCAAATGGACCTGTAAAAATCTCAATTTTCCTTCCATAAAAAAATTATTTTTGTAACCAATCCCATTCGAGCACAAATAACCAAATTTTCCAAATATTTCCTTCCTGGTTGATCAACTTGACCTGTAAAAATCTAGAATTTCCTGGGTCAGATTAACCTGACAAAAATGTTTTAATGTGCACATTTGAAATGTGTTCTTTTTAAAAGGATTTAACATGAAGAGAGTTTTATAAAAATGTGCGTCATTCATGGTAAATAACCACATTTCCCAAACGTTTGCTTCGCTCCATTTAATTACTGATTTTGTGGGTCAAATCGACCCTCAAAAGTCTGGATTTTTTTCTCCAGGTAGAACAAAAATAATGTTAATTTTTAATGTACAAATGTATTATGGTAAATCTCTTGGCCTTATGTTGTTATACTTTTTTTTTTTTACTTTGAAACTACATTTTCTGGGTCAAAATGACCAGTAAAAGTCTATATTGTGTTTTTTTTAACATCTATATGTAAAAAAACGTTCACGCTAAAACTTATTCTGCTGGCCCTATTTTTGTTCTTCAGTTTTATGATGAAGTTTTAATGATTTTTTGATGATCAAACGTGCAGTGGGTCACACTGACCCATTAAACAATCATAACAGCGGGGTTACTTTAAGCACAAATAAAGCTCTCGCCTTCATATACTTTTTTTATTATTTTTTGTTTTGTTTTAATGGAGCAAGTTCCACCTTGCGGCCTCCTTTCACACTGCCAAAACTAATCTCAGTGCTGCGTGTGGTAATTAGAGCTCGTTTGGCCATTGCTGCACTCTAGTCGTCTTTAGGGAATTACTCGGAATGTGATTGTGAAAGGAAAACAAGGTGAAAACGTGAATGGACAGTCACAACCTAAGGCGATGATTATGAATTGCTGCCTTCGGGACTGCTGGGCTGCAGGAAAAATCCCTCCTTCGAGGCCAGATAATTGAACATTTCTTGAATGCAACGACACTCACCTCTTCAACAGAAATGGGCAACACCACACGGCTGCAGACACAAAACAAAAAGTGGGGTGTTATTATAGTGCTGTCAACTCAAATTATAGCTTCAATTTAACTTATGCATAGCATAAAAACTACAGCATAAAAACCTAAAATCCTCTTAAACAATGGACGCATACACAAAAGCATTTTCACTGATTGACTTGACGTTTATACACCAAATTATGTATGTGCAATCAATATTATGCAGGCAAACCATATATTTTCTCATCAATATTATGCCACTCAAATATGCACTCCTTATATAAATGTGACTGCAGCGTACTGAATGCTTATTATTGTATGTACATGTAAACATGCTAAATCTCAAATTTGGGGTAGCGCATGTACAATATGCACGTGAATATTTTCCCCACATGATGAATCAAGTATGCTTATGTACATAATTGTAATTTGTTTGAAGGTCTCAGGACATTTGGCAGAGGTGTCAAACTCAAGGCCCAGGAGCCACATCGGGCCCGCCACACCATTTTAGGTGGCCCGCGAAAGCAAATCATTTGCGTCAACGTCCATGATTCTTGCTTAAATCTGTTCCAACATTTCAAATCGTCATGTGAAATGACATTTAGATATTGTAAAAAAAATTTTTACCAAAACACTTTTTACAGTAACAGTTATTGAACAAAATGTTATCCTTGACTTCTGATTTCAGAACAAATGATCCATCAATTTACTATGATGAGGTGATGAAACATTTACATGATTTCACAGTCGTAACGGTCCTGAGGAAAACTGTACCAACAATGCGGCCCACGACAAAATTGAGTTTAACACCCGTGAATGAGCAACAAAACAGATGACAGCATTTGACTGTGACACTGATTGGTGACCATTTTGTGCCCAGAACCTCAATTTTACAAAAGGAAGTCACTTTACCAGAGAGGACAGTTATTTATTTATTGATTTTCCTCTGAATCTGTTATAATTAAAACGACATCGGGGAAATGTTGTTTCACATAGCACGTCGTAACCATGTATTAAAAAGGCAATTTTGTTTTTAGCTATTTGCTACACAGCACAAATCTCTGTCCTGACTCAAGTCATTAGCTAGCTCAATAAAATAGATGACAGATTTTTAACGTGACACACACAAAAAAAAAAGGCCAGCGACAATTTAGAGAAGCGAGCCTTTGTTTGGAAACCCACTCCTACAAAAGGAAGTCACTTCGTCTTAGTGGTCAGTTTTGATTTATTTGCTCTAAATCTGTTAGTTCCAACTCCATTCATGATGTAGTAATAGACACTGCAAGCAGTTACGGTGTATTGAATTCAACATTTATTTCTTGTTTTCTTATTTGGCTAAGAGAATTTACAAGCTACTGGTACATTCACCAGATTGTTGTCGCAGAACAAACCTCACCGATGACTATTAGCTAGCTTAATCAATTACAGATTACAGAATGTTATCATGACACTAAACACTGACTGGCCATCTTTTTTCGCCCTGAACCTTTTTTTTTTTCTACAAAAGGAAGTCACTGCACCTGAGTGGCAGGTTTTGACTGATTCCCTCTACATTAGGGATATTTGTTTTTAGCCAGGAATAAGTGTACATTTTTGCCATTTGGCCGGTTGAACTCACCAGCGACAGGTGGATTCACCAACTTGAAACAGCTCAAATCTCTGCGCCACGACTCCCAATGATTAGCTAGTTAATTATCGACTTAGTTACATGTCGTGTTAGTAGTTCAAACGCTGGGTTTCATGTAAAGCGCCGGGCTGCTTTGCAAGTTCGCCATGCTAACAGTTGCAATTAATCGCCCAATATAAAATGGGGCTAATTGCCACGCGAGTGTCGCCGAAGTAGCAGGCCAATTCCGCGTCCTCCTTGCACAAATGTCTTGAGGAAAAAAAAGCGTCCCGCAGGCATTCGTGTACTTGTTTAGGTTGTTGACAATAGTGCCAGCTATTGTGAAACGTCTGTGTTGAGGGCGGTGCTAGGGAAGTGCTCTGCTGATAGCCTAGCCTAGCCTAGCCTTTCCTGCTAGCGTTGAGGGCTAAATCCGACGGAGCCTTAAGCTGTCCCTCAAAAGCTTAACATTACGCCACTTTGGGGCTATAACGGGATGCTAACCAAAGCTTGTGAGGTTAGCACGCCTATGCGGCAACGTTAAACGCATTAAAGGCGGCGCTGTGTGTGTCTTTTTTGATTTGATATACATGACTCATATTGAATAGGAGGCTAATTGGCCACGCTAGCAGTAGCGTTCCACTAGCAACGCTTTAAAAAAGAAAAAAAAAAAAGACCGGTATCCCGTTATCCACGTCCGTTATCCAGCCCGCTTTTAAACGGCCTTTTTTTCGGGTTTCAGGCTAGGAAACTCAACGAAGCACGCCGATCGCTAATAAGCCCTGAAATGGATGAAAATGCGCTAAAGCGATGATTAGAGGGGGGAAAAAAACCAACACGTCAGACTCACTATTCCTTGATGAGCACCATCTTCGTCCGCCGGTCTGCGCCTGCGCAGTGGCAGGCGAGACCAGCAAGCGCTGTCAACAAGTTGGCCCCGCCCTCCGGGAATCATCCGATTGGCTGAGCGAACCGATCAATCATTACCTTTAAACCAAACAATCAATCTTTAGCCTCGACTTTGAGATTAGCATTTTGACTCATAAAAATCTTCATCGAAACTGTGCACATTTATAATAATCCACGTGTGTCAGTTGTAAATTAATTATATCTTTAAAAACACACTACATTTTTAAAAACGAGCACTTAACAAGTTACTTGTACCAGTTTTAAAACATCTGTCATTACCTTTAGCCAAATAATCAATCATTAGCCTCGACACTAAGACGATCATTTTGGCCCATAAAAATGTATGTTGAAAACGCACAAATGGATAGAAAATACAGATAATTCACGTGTATCAGTATCAATTTTATTTGTTCCACGACCTCGTTCTCCAACTGAAATGTTCGCAAACCGAGGTCATGTTTCCAATTGAAATGAATGGAAATGCAATTAATCTGTTCCAGCCACAGAACAAAATTGTAGTTGCCTTATTTTGATCATTGTGTGGTTAAAAAACAAATACTTTGCAATATAGAAATAGGTGAAAACACAATTTATGATAATAAAATAACAGTGGGTTCGCTAGCCAATCACTGGGCAGTGTCTTGGCCTTTTCAGGTACACTAATGTTTACATTAACTTCAGTGGGGGTCACCCAAAAACATATTATAATTGCCCACCCGCAAATAGCAAAAGTCTACATATAGCGAAAAGTATAATTCCCTATATTGATAGTTTAAACCATAAATATACACCAAACTATGGGAAGAGGCTCATAGCATTCCAAATGCTTGCAAACATAGTGAAGACAGTATTCTGCCATTAAAAAAAAAATGGGACTTAAAAACAAATAACAGGCGATAGGTTACCCCCAAAATCATCAAATAGGTACATTTGTGAATGCCGAACCGTGAATATGAGGAGTCCACTCTACTGTAAAATCCTTGAAAAAATGAGTAGTTATGAAGTTTCACGAAGTCATTTATTAGTTGAGACATCGGAAGAATATTTCAATTCATTGCTTTACTCGTTTTTTTCTTAAATACATATGAGATGTAATAATGACTGGAACGTGTAATCAATTACAGTATATAGGAAATATGATGCTATAAATGTGTTTCAGTTATTCTCAGTAATGTAATTCAGAGTTTTATTTATATATATATATATTTATATATATATATAAAATCTTCTGGTCCCCAAAATGTGTTCAGCTGACAAATTGACAGCGTCCGTCAAAGTATAAACACAGACACATCATAACTCAAGTCCAAGTCTCACCAACGTTCATTCTTCCTGTTTACTTCACACCAACAGTTGTTGCCTAGCAACCAAAGCTTTCGCATCACATCTCAGTGTCTTCTACAGCATCCTTCGCAGAACATCAGGTCCTGGCAATCACCATGGCAACCACTAAGGTGCCGGTGTCAACACTTAGAAGAAGGGAAAAAATGCCCTGCTAGAAATTTGTAGCCAGCAGGAAATTTGGTGCGTTTTGGAGGTTTGGAAGCGGCGGGTGCTTTGGTGTCCACGCGGTGGACATGATCCAGACCCTCGGTGGGCTCACGTCGCGGCGAGAGGTCCAGCAAACCGAGAACATCTTTTTTCACTGTGCTCATTTTCTTTCCCGGAAGAAGGCTGGCGGGGGACGCACCCTCGTGTTGGCGGGCCGCCTTGAAGCTTTTGGGTCGGGGAACGGCCCTGGGGGAGGGGGAAGGGATGAGGGAGAGTTTGAGGTGGGACTCGCTGCCAGGTGAAGGTTTGAAGTTGGGCTCTCTGCCAGTTGAAGGTCTGAGGTGGGACTTGCTGTGAAATGGTTTGACTTTGGACTCGCTGCCAGCTGAAGGTCTGAGATGGGGCTCAATGGAAGATGAAGGTGTAAGGTGGGACTGTCTCCCAGTTGAAGGTCCGACGCGAGACTCTCTGCCAGGTGGTTTTCGTTGCGACTCGCTGCCAGATGAAGGTTTGAGGTGGGACTCTTTGTCAAGTGAGGTGAGACGTTTGGGAGATGAGGACGGCACGAGCTTCTGCAGGGAGGAGGAGCGGCAAGGTGGTCTGGGCAAGAGAGGACTGAGGGGCAGAGCGCCGAGACTCGTCCTACTTGGGGGTCTGCTGAAGGCGCTGGTCTCAGAGGGCTGAAAGGCCCGCGCACCCCTGCTCAGAATCGGGGTGGTGGGTGTCGAGAGAGAGCGCCGACCGGCGGCCCTCTGCAGGCTCTCCACGGCTCGCATGTGGCCCTGGGTCTCCTCCAGGATCTTGCGGGCCAGCTCCTGGGGGTCCAGTTGTCCCGGCGGCATGCTCCGCTCCTCCTGGGACTTGACGGTGCTGTCGGTCTCCGTGCTCGAGCGGTCTGACTCGGAGCTGCAGGTCTTCCCTTTGCCTGCCGGCACGCTCCTCTGTGGAGATGAACTGCCAAGAGAAAAATTTGGATCAGAACCAGTGAGTCGGGTATAAAAGCTTGAAAACAGCCTCAAGGCCTTTTTGGGGTATTTTGTGCAAAATGTTGAAAAAGTGAAGCGCTGTAAATACTTTCCGGCTGCATTGTATCTGATTGGGACCTTTTAGTTCCTGGAACCATTTTACAAGTAAATGCCCAAAATTATTTATGTCTTCATTTTTTTACCACAGTACAAATAAACAATGGTCTGCAGTTCTCGTGTAAATTCCTGCAGTCGAAATAGGTTTTGAGTGTGCGTGTTGTGATGAAGTGGAAACTCACATTTCCTGTTTGTGTTGCGGCTTGGGGGGAACTTTTGGCGGTGGCGCTTTTTTCGGAGACACTGACGTGGAAGTGGTGGCGGACCCTCCTCCGCCCTCCATTTCCCTGTCGCCACCCCTGGTGTGGTGGTGTCCTGCGGGTGGTGCGTCAAAGTCCCCGAGCCCGAGAGGTTCGCTGCTGATGATGGCGTAGCCCTGGTAGTCCTCATCGCCCGCCTCCCCTTTGCTCTGATCGGTCGTTCGCCTGGAGCGGCCAGGCGTCTCCGCCCCCTCCTGGGGCCGCGAGCGCTGACTGTCGACGTCGCTTCCCGCGGGCTCGGGCCGCGGCAGGAAGCTGAGGGAGGAGGTGAGCGAGCTGAGGCTGTAGACGGAGATGGCGTCGCCGGACAGCGCGTCCCGGCAGATGGCGGATGGGGAGGACGGACGAGGCGGCGAGGCGGGAAAAGACGGCGGCTGAGATGCCGACGGGGAGGACGAGAGAGACTCCAGAGAGGAGGAGCTGGACACGCTGACATCATTGGGAAGATCCGTGGAGTCTGAAACAAGACACGGAAGAAGCACGTCACACACGGCGGATTTTCTATACTACGGGATTGGTCCCCAGTCAACCGGGATTGCACACCGGTAAACCCGTTTTGGTTGGAAGTCAATCTGGACAGTTCGCAGGTCGATCAGGTTTGGGTAAATCAGTCAGAATTGTTTTTGTTGAACTGGTTGTAGTTAACTTGAATTGCTCCCCGGTCAATCTGGACTAGTCAAACTGGATCGGTTGCCTGCGTATACCCATTGTGTGTCAGTCTGGGACACACGATGGACGTGTTCTCACCAAAGAGTACCAGGAGAGACTGAAGGGCGAAGTTGATGGCGCGCCTGCTGGCCTGCTTCCCCGTCTTCAACAGAACCTCCTCCCGACCCACCTCGCACAGATCGAACCCTGGCACACATTATGATCTGTTGTGATGCCGTCTCTGGTTTGAATTGTTCCCGTTGTGTTGTTTTCTACCCAGCGCGGCGAGGAACTCGTGGCAGCCCGGCAGCCTCCACACGCGCACGCTGAGGGAGGTTTGGACGGCGGCCGATGGCCGGTCGCGCTCGCCGTCGGCCGACGGCAGCTGCGGCAGCACCTGGTGGAGCTGGAGGCGCAAAGTCATTTCAAAGGATACTAAGGGAAAGCAATTGCGAAGGATACTCAAGGAAAGTCACTGCAAAGCATATGAAGGCGGTTACCTTGCGTACGAGCTGCTCTCCCGCTTCAGGTGCTGACAGCAGTTTGCAAAGAGCCTGAAATGCTGCAGCGCTCAGACCTCAACACACACACAAACAGGAGACAATCAACTTGGAGCCTTAACCCTGTCAGTAACCCTACTTTGAAACCGTAACACTTGTTTGAAAACCCAAATGTGAAACCCCAAACCGAGACTGAAACCCTAACCCTGGCTTGGAACCATAATTTGTAAACCTAACCTTGTCTTGAAACCCTTCTTTCCAACCCTAACTGTCTTGAAACCATCATTTGAAAGCGTAACATCGGCCTAAAACCTAAATTCAAAACTGGAACCCTTTTTTGAAACCTTAATTCTTAAATCTGTCTTGAAACCCTACTTTGAAACCCCACTTACCCAGCAGGGCCTGCATGGTGAGGCTGCAACGTCGCAGCCGTTCTCCAGGGTCCGACGTGGGGAAGAAGACGGCGGCGGGGAGGCCCGAACCGCCGAGGTCCAAACGGAAACCCAACGCCGACAGCAGGGATCGCCACCCGGGAACACCGCCGACCTTTTAACACGAGCGCAGCAGACAAGTGAAGGTCGTCATGAGTACACGCGCACACACGCGCACGCGCACACACCTTATTGTCGACACTGCGCTGCGACGTATACATGGCGTTGTTGTGGCCGCTGTGAATGCGCTGCAAAGACTTCTCCACCTGCACGCAACAGAAACCCTTCGCTATCGTATCGGTGTGATCAGATGATCAGAAAGGTATATCATCACGTCATGTGTGTTGACTTCTGACCAGGTGGAGAAGGACCCTCAGGGCGTCCCTGGCCCTGTCGGCGTGCCGGAGGACCTCCGCCAAGGCCTGTCGCGCCACGGACTCGGGGCCGCTCACCTTCACGTCGCCGCCGATCAGAAGGTAACCTGAGCGAAGACACGTAGCGCTTGTTCGGATTTCAAAACACGACATCATCAAAGAGGGCGAGCCTGCAGCCGGCAGGGTCGATGCACTTCTGCAACGGACCACCCGAGGCCGCCAGAAAACGCCAAGACCTTCAATACACTCGATGTGTACAGAAATCAAAAGTGGAACTTTACATCATCGCATGACATCATGCATAAATTGGGATTTCAAGCCTGGGTTAAGGTTTCAAAATAGGGTTTCGAGGCAAGTCTAAGGTTTTAAGTTAAAGTATCAAGACAGGTTAGGGTTTTAAATTAGAGTGTAAAACAGGGGTTTCAAGTTACCACTAGGGTTTCAAATTAGGGAATAAAGTCAGGGTAAGGGTTTTAAAGTTGGGTTTCAAGCCAGTGTTAGGGTTGAGGTTTCAAATTAGTGTTTCAAAGAAAGATTAAGGTTGAGGGTTTTAAGTCATTCACTAGGGTACAAAGCTGGGGTTATGGTTTCAAAGTGGTGTTTCAAGCCAGGGTTAGGATTTGAAGTGAGGTGGTAGGGTATCGATGATATGAAATGTGCTCAGTCACCTGCCCAGTTTGAGGGGTGTGCGAAGTCCTTGTTGTTGTGTAGCATCCTCATGGCGTCATTGAGCGCGGCGCTGCAGGGGGCGCCATTGAGCAGTGCCGCGTAGAAGGTCCGCATGAAGAGTTTGGAGGCGGGGGGCGGAGTCGGCCACAGAGACACGCACACGCATCCGACGCCCGCCGACAGCAGGGCTCCTGTCAGGCCCGACAAGCCGTCACACGTCACCCGGACGCCACACTCGGGGAACGACCTGGGAAATGAGGAGGAGGGGAAACTTGAAAATCCTGGTAAACGCTACCCCTGGTTTTAAGACGTAATTTGAAACCCTAATCCTAGTTTGAAATGCTGAATCTGTCTTGAACCCCTGATTTGAAACACTAACCCTTGTTGAAGATGCTGGTTTTAAAACCCTGACTTTTGTTGGAAACGCCTCTTAGGGTATAACCTGGGCGTGGGTGGACGTCAGAGACGTAAGAGCATTGAAAAGACTGCAAAAACCTTAAACACCAACCTGAGGACCACCAGCTTGACGCTCAGGTTGCGCTCCAAGATATCCGCCGCGGTGAGGAGGAAATCTCCAAGCGGCGGACCGCTGCACGCGCTCTCACATTCGCTGTCCTCATCCTCACAAGCCTTCTTCCCTCTATGTTTGCGCGCCGCACTTGAAGCCATCATCTGCCGCCCCCCCTCCTCCTCCTGGGCGGCGGCTCGTTCCCGACCCGGGGCGAGCACCAGGGCGGCAAGCTTCCAGGAAACGTGAGTGGCAAAGTGAACGCACTGCGCCCGAGTGAGGGCGGCGAGGGCACCTTCCTTTGTGGCGTTGACGCCGGTGAGCGGGCGACACCCCAGCTGCTCCCCCAGCCGCAGAGCCTCATCCCGGGCAGAAGGCAGCGGCCCCCACAACCAGCGCCGCATCAGGCCGGGTGGCAGGAGGGGCGCCCCCACCACGGCGGACACGGAGCCACCGTCCCAGCAGGGCGAGGGGTCACCGGCGTGGGAACGCTTCCCGGAAGCTTGCAGGCTCGCTAACGAGGGCACGCAAAGCAGACTGAACATCTCGTAGAGGAACTCGTTGGACGAGCTGCCTTTGAGCGAGGCGAAGGGCACCAGGTACAAGTCGCCCTCCAGGACCAGGACCAGCTGCCGTTGTTGGCCCGCTGGACCGCTGCTGTGCAGCAGGGCCTGATACAAAACAAAAATCACACACAAACCAAACATCAGTGGCAGGGGGACTCAAGTTACTTGACTTGACTCGACTCTGATTTAAGTCGCAAATTTCAGGACTTGGGACTTGTTTGGAACTTGATGGCTAAGACTTGAAACTCACTTATAATTCGCACGTGACTTACTCCCATCTCCGATAAATGATCCGACGAGCTTTCTTGTCATGCATACGTACCGCCTCCATCGGCGCAATGAGCAAGTCGTAGAGGGCGCTGAGAGGAGAACGTTCGATACCCTGCCGGCAGGAAGGAGAAGACGAGCCGTCCTTCGCCGAAGAAACGCTGTTGATGCTGCTCACGCTGCGGCAGCTTCTGTTCACAAACACAAAGCAGAAAACCCCTTTCACACAGCCCGTCTAACCTTTGCGTTACGGAATGAGGAGTCAAGTTTGACCCACAAATCTTCCAGCTTTGGAGGTCGAATCAGAGGCGGACCAGATGCAGAGTGCCACCTGTGTGTGAGGGGATAGTGGAAAGCCTCTTTGCTAGCATGCTGAGCTTGTGCAGTCTGTTTGTACGCTCTGCACAGCAGGCACACTGCTGTGCTTGCTTGCTTGGGTAGCATGCTAGGCTAGCAGGTAAAGGGAGGAGGCACCTGTTGAAGATGTTGTTCCTAGATACCATGCGCAGGTAGCCGCTGGGGTCGTCATCTGAGCTCAGTTTTTCGCTGAGCTCGTCAAAGTATAGCTCCGGAACGTCTCCCGCTTCGCTCTCCGTCTCGCTGCCCGCATGAAGCCTGTAAGGAAATATTCTGCAATAATGAATTACACTAACTAAATGACAGGCAACTGGTTAGCACGACCGCCTCGCAGTTCAGAGGTTGTGGGTTTAAATCCAGGCTCCGGCCTTGCTGTGTGGAGTTTGCATGTTACCCCCATGCTTGTGGAGATGTTCTCCGGGTGCTCCGGTTTCCTCCCACATCGCAAAAACCTAAACTTCACTCTAGTGCAGTAAGTGGTGCTAGAAAATAAGGGACCAAAACTGCAGAGACCCCACCCCAAGAGTTTATTGGCATTGAGGAGGTGCTACCCCGCTAACAGGGATTTCTTTGGGTCCGAATAAAGAACAACCGGTCCATCTCCTTCTGCTTATTCGGGGTCAGGACGTGGGGGCAGCAGCCTAAGCAGCTCTTCCACGGGGATCCCGAGGCATTCCCGGGCCAGCTAACAGATAAGTCTCCTGTGGGGCCTCTAAGTTTTGGGAACACCTCACCAGGAAAGTGTCAAGGAGGCATCCTAACCAGATGCCCGAGCCGTCTCATCTGGCTCCTCTCGATGTGGAGGAGCAGCGGCGCTACTCTGAGCCTTTCCCGGATATATCGAGGTTCTCACCATAACTCCACGGGAGAGCCGGGGCACTTTTTGTCCGCTTGTAACTGTGCTCTTGTTATTTCCGTCACTACCCACAGGTCTAGACCATAGTGGGAACATGACTCCAACTGGTAAATCGAGAGCTTGTTTCGCCTTTCAGCTCAGCTCCTTTTTACCGTGACAGACTGATGCAGCGTCTGCAGTACCGATCGGCCTTGTCCATCTCCTGCTTCATTCTTCTCTCACTCCTGAACAAGACCCCAAAACAGTTAAACTCCTTTCGAGGCAAACTGTTAATGGTTGCACAGGAACCGAACAGCCCATATCAGCGAGTCTGGCGCCCCATAGACCCGGAGCACCCCCCACAGGACTCCTCAAGGGACACGCAAGTATGACTTCTCCAAGACATTAACTGTTCTGATGAACTCTGGAACAAAATTTTTGCAACAGATCCCATGGCCCATGCCACCTCCAAACGCTTTTAGTTCCGGTGTAAAGTTGTGTAATTGGCGTAGTTTGTCACCTGCTGAGGTATCCGTCAACTCCCAGAACCTCTCTAGCGTTGCAGATGTACTGCTCCAGAGAAAGTTGACCGCCGTCCAACGAGCTCCAACCGTTGTCTTGGAACTCTGGCGCATCAGCTCCCACACGGGCCTGGTTGAATTTGACGATGCCTGCGGTTGCACCGTGACAGTGGGGGTGAGAGGCATAAAAAGGGGTGAGGACCGTGTTAAATGTGAGATGTTCTGCTACCTGAACCAGGAGCCAGAAGCCAGCTGTACAGGAAGCCTCCCACCACTGAGAAGTATAGCACCATGGCCTTCAGGGAGTTGACAGTCTCCCTAATGTGCTCCACCGTAACAGGAGCGTACTGGTCTGAGCCTTCCGGCCGCTGGCGTCCTTTCTGACGTTCCACCAGAAGGTCGGCGAAGGCCCGCGTTCGGGCTCGCTCCGCTATGGAGAGCGCCTCCTCGTGGCGCCCTGTGGACGAGCGGTAAACTCATGACAAATATGTGAAGATCGAGGAGACAGTAATGGGTGGTCAGTGTCAGAGAGGCCTTCCCTGCTGGCCTACATTTACAACACAATTTCTACTATTTGTTACACGAAATTGTATTCATTCACTGCTCCAGATGATGTGTGTGGCACAGTTACATACTTTTGTTGTGTTTTTGTCAATTTGTAATCATTTCAATGTGATAGTAGCGCTATTAAGAGATGGATTAAGTAGGGTAAGTCCCGACTGAAGGCCCAGGTACCAAATGCATGGCCCGCCACTGCGTGGAGATGATCGCCTACCGAGGCTGACAAGGACTCTCTGGAGAGCCTGGTACGAGCTGCTCTGCAGGTCAAAGAGGGAGAGCTTGTAGTCTGGACTGTGCCGCATCTCGCGACGAATACTCTCAAAGAGAATCGATGCTCGGTACAGCTGAAACACCCATAACAATCGATCCTAACCACATCAGAGCCATATGTTGTTACGCTAACCACTGGAGGCTGTAAGCTACAGACCTGGTGCTGGGCCTCCTCCAGGTTTCCATCAGCCCACAGAGACAAGCCGAGACGGTGGCGTAGCTTGGCCTCGTCTTCTCTGCGAGCCAACTGCTCGGCCAGGCGCAGTCCTGAAAGCAATCAAAGGCTAATTTGGCAATCATTCAGTGGTTCCCGATTCCCTGATTACTACATAAGGATTTTTACAAGCTGCAAGGTAGAGTTGAGTCATCAGTCAAGGGAGTGATTCCGAACAAAGCCAAAAAGCTGTCCGGATGTCTTGACGTCGCCGTTACGTTCCTCACCTTCCTGCAGGTACATCACGGCCTGCGTGTAGTTGGCCAGTGCGTGGTGTACCCTCCCCAGGCTCCCGAATGCCAACGTTTTGGCCACCAAGTCGTTGGTCTGTGCCGCCATGCTAAGGTGCTGCTCCTGGAAAACCAGGGCCCTCTCGTAGTTGCCCAGAGCCTCGTAGGTCACTCCTAGGTTTCCGTAGGCTCGGGTTTGGTTCCTCACGCAGCCCTTCTGTTCCGCCATGTCCAGAGCTCTTTGGTGCCACTGCCGCGCTGTCATGTAGTCGGCCATCAATTGGTAAACTCCACCGAGTGAGTCGCTGGCCTGCGCTTCCAGAGATTCATCCTGATGGGGAAAACGGACTTGACTTGATTGCGGGAGCCAGGATTTTAAATGACATGTACGGTGGTACCTTGATTAACGAGTGCCCCAACTAAGAGATTGTGGAGTTACGGCCGTCACCTGATCAATTTTTGCTGTGTTGTGAGCAAATATTTGACTTATGAGTAAGCTTCAGACATTCCAGCACTAGGTTGCGTCAATGTTGGCAGGTATTAAGTCTTTTTTGTATCAGAAAAAAGTGAGAGAGAAGTCGTCAATAAAGGCTATAATGCCAGTGAAGAGCCTTAGATTAATTTCCAAATGGCAGACTTCCGTCCATGAAAAGATGGAGAAGAAGCTTAAAGTGAGGAAAGTGAGTCAAAAAAGGTGAAGATTAAGTGCAGTGAAAGTGAAGTGAAATTGATTTTAGCAAATGAGAAAAAACTGGTTGCCAGATGTTGGGAAGTTTACTGCCGACATCTAGCGGTGGAGTGTCTGAAAGTGAAGCAGATGTCTGAAAACGTGTGGCCTGTTCATTGCGTTGAGTGACAGCTACAAGGGTCCTTCTGCGCTTGAGCCAAGAAAGATGAACCACCGCTCACCCCGGTTGAGCGAGCGATGCCGAGTTGGTGCTCCAGGCAGGTCAAGGCCTGCTCGTAGTTTCCCAGCTGACTGTGCAGGTCGCCCAGTTCGCCGTAGGCCTGTGCCTTCCCACCTGCCGCTCCGCCCATCTCGTGGGCCAACACCAGCCGCTTCTCCAAGCACACCAAAGCTTGCTGGAGGTTGCCCACAGACCTGCGCAGAAGGACAGGAAACACAATCGTCATTCTTGAAATGTTCCACCGCTTTGCAACCCCACTCCCCAACACGCCATGAGACCGAGTTGCAAGATACCTGTGAGCATTGCCAAGTCCTCTGTAGGCTTTCTCCTGGTCCTGGACTTGCTTGAGACTTTGAGCCACCGTCAGGGCCTTGTCATAGCACTGAATTGCCTCCTCAAAGTCTCCCAGGGCGTCGTAACAGTCTGCAAGGTTACCGTAAGCCTTTCCGCGATCCAGGATGCCCTCCCTGGAGCTCACCTGCTGCAACATGGCTAGCTGCTGCTCCAAGAAGCCAATGGCCTCCTCAAAGTGGCCCATGTTCATCTTGGCGATGCCCATGTTCCCGTGGACCCGGGCCTCCAGGCGGGCGTCGTTGAGCCGTTGCGCCAGACCCAGCTGAGCCTCGTAGCACAGCAGGGTTGTGCCGTAGTCTCCCAGGGCCATGTGTACGCCGGCCAGGCGACCCAGGGCGTGGCACTCCCCCCGATGGTCGCCAAGATCCTTGCGCAGGGTCAGCTCCTGGCTGTGGAAGGACAAGGATGTGTCCAGCTGGCCAAGCAACCTGATGGGGGCACAGCGGGTCAGACAGCAACACAAGGGCTGTTTGGACACCTTAATCACTGTGTCGGGATTTTGACATCGTGGACTGTAGAGTTCACTCAGTCAAATGACGAATAGTTTTGGAACACTACTCAGGCGCCGTTAATGACATCATTGCTGTTGCATAATCCAAATTTACCAGATCAATGCTAGCTGGAGAAGCTTCTGTCATAATTATTTTCTATTACTAATTCATTCAGTGACCAAGCTCATACGTAAATGAATTTACTCGCAAACCAAATACATTTTGCCCATATAAGTGAATCGAAATTCAATTAATCTCCCCCAAAATGTAAATTATTTTTGTGAGGTGTACAACTGTTTCACTAAGTGTGATTACTATATATTGGGACAAGCTAAAAGATCGACTGACACAAAATGTCAGGGCTGCTGTTTCAGCACCCTGAGTCCAGCCCGTGTGTGTGAGTGCTTTGCAGGGTTGGCGTGTTGGAGTCTAGCAGCTGCACCTTGTCATCCTCATTACGTCTGACTGCTCTTAAGACGCTGTGGGAGTCCAACTTGTCGCCAGACTATCAACGCTCTACGTCAAGTTCGTAGTCTAGCCACCTTGCCTATCTTTTTGCTTCCCGAAGACCTCGTGAGTTAATCTCTACCTCATTCTTGTTCTTTGTCCCCAGTCTGCCATCTGCCCTTGCTCCCTGCAAACCAGTGCTCACCTCTTGCGGCCCACCGACGACCAGGACTCCTACCCTGCCAGACCCAATCTAAATCCCGGATTTAGTTCTCAGAGTTCCTTTGTTCGCTTCCGAGCTGCAATAAACTTTTGTTCACAAACTCACCTCCCTGTCCTCTCTCCATCTCGGTCCAACTCGCAACCTGAATCCTGACACAAAACAATCAAAGCCCCGGTGGACCCTTGCGATACATCTGTTCAACAACTTGACTCATCCAATGCTGCAAACTCTTAGGGGAGCCCCTGCGTGCACTCAGTTACTAAAACTAATGCTTTGGGCTCCTAAGGTAGATAATAGACACCGTCACCACTACGACGAACAGCACTCGGGCACTGCCAAGGAGAAGGATGGAAGTTGGAGGTCTTCATTCAACTTCTCACCTGTGAACTGATCCTAGAGCTGAGTAGGCATCCGCCTCCATCTTGTTATCCACGAGATTCTGAGCTAAAGATAACTGCTGCTGGTAGAAGCGGTTGGCTCCCTGAAGATCTCCCAGACAAACACAAACATCTCCAAGGTTGCCCAAAGCCCTGAAGATAGCCTGCAAACACAAAACAAGGAAAAATTGTTTCAGTGTTCTTCAACTTCTTATTTTGTAAACTGGACGTCTACCTGTGTGTTCTCCAAAGCTTGTGCTATCTGGAGCAGATATCTCTGACATTCTTCTGCTCTCCTGAACTCCCCCAAGGCTTTGTGGGCGAGGCCCAGGTTACAGTAAGCTTTGGCCTGGGCCAACTTGTCCTGCAGGTCCTTGGCCAAGGCCAGGTCCTGCTCGTAGTATCTAGGAAGTAGAAGAAAGATGGCAAGTGCGGTATAGATCTAAAATATATTTGTATATGACAATTCACCATGATTTCACTCATTCTTCCGGGTGGCAAAAGCCGAAGCATTCGGACAATGTGGTCGATTCATCGAAGCATTCGCAAAAAGTAAACTTGTGGTGGTTTTGAAACCATATCTGGTGGGTAAATCTGGCGGCCCGACCCCAAACATGTCAAGTTTGTGTCCTGGTTTCAATATCAAATCACCAATGTTTTTGACTATCTCTACAGTAGCCTGCTGAATCCCCTGTGGTTAGCGGTAGTCATTCACGTTCTGCCACCCGGATGTATCACCCCCACCTATTGATTACAAAGCAACAGTCTGAATTGCCCTATTGAAGTGAAGTTCTGACCTGATGGCCTCTTGGTACTGTCCCAGGCAGAAGTGGGCATACGCGAGGTTGTGGCAAACTTTTCCCTCACCCTCCAGGTCCTGAAGGCTGGGAGCCAGAAGCAAGTACTGCTGGTAGTACGGCACCGCCTGCGTGTAGTCACCTCTGCAGCAATGGAAGTTGCCCAAGTTTGCTGGAATATGGAAGACAAAATGGAAGAAACAGAAAGTGTCGTTTCCTTTCGTTTGATGCTCTTGTCTGGCTTGCCTAAAGCTCTCGCTTCACTTTGAACGTCACAAAGCTCCCGTGAGATGGTCAGGTGGTGCAGGTAGTGCTGGAGGGCCTGCTCCGGAGCACCTAGCGCCTGGTAGGCCACCGCCAGATTGCCATGCGTGGAGGCCTGGGACGCACGGTCATTCACCTGAAACACATTCAGTCAGTCACACAATGCTGCTCACCGCTGCAAAAAAACTCTTTCCGAGGGGCTTCACCTCCAGGGAGATGTTCAATTCCTGGCGATGGAAGCCCACAGCTTGCTCGTAGAGGCCCAGGGCGTGGTAAGCGTTGCCCATGTTGCCGTAGGCCCTCCCCTGGGCGGCGTAGTCACCTAGCTCCTGGGCACAGGTCAGGTGGGCCTTGTGGAGCTTCAGGGCTACCTTGTAGTCGCCCCTCATCTGATGGATGATGCCTGAGATGGAGAAAAGGCGGAGCTCCTACAGATATGGCTCAAACATTTGGTTTTCTATGCCACATATCCTGCTGGCTTCACTGAAACGTCTTCCACTTGTTTTAGTGTCACTTTGTGACCAGCAGAGGTGGGAGTAAGTCGCATAAGTGCCAGTCATAAGTAAGTGTCAAAAGTCTTAACTTAGTCAAGTTTCAAGCACTACAAAACAAAACTTTCCAAATGTAAGAAGACAGGACTTCAGTCAAGGTGAGTCTAATGAATACCAAGTGGAGTCTATCATAAGTTCTAGCGACGGTGTCAAGTTGCAGAAACTGAAAGCCTCGTTAATAAAAGATGAGTGCTGATTGGCTGGAGGAGCAGTCATGTGACACTGAACACGTGAGTAAGGTGATCTCTGCTGGCCATTTGAAGTCTTCACATCACAAGTTCAGCATCAGACGCAATTAAGAAGCAGCTACCCAAGTTGGAAGAGGCTCGGCCTCGGGCCGCTGCGTCCTGCAGCTCCTCGGAACTTTCCAGCTGCTGTCGGTGGTACCGCAGCGCCGCCTCCAGGTCCTGAGCGCGACACATACGTATGAGCACGACGTTCTGGTGAAATCCGCAAATGTTGAAAGGAGGCGATATGACTTCTGGTGGTTGTTGAAGACACTTTGAACCAAAACGGCGTCTTCGCTTCTACATTTTTTGCCGCGGAGTCCCGTTAGTTATGTCTCTGCAGGTGCTCACTTTTTTATGAAGAAAACGATCATGACAATAGTCGTATTATGCATGAAAAAAGGTTGTAATATTGTTAGAATAGAGCCCTATATTTTCAAGTAGTAATGTTACAGGAATAGTCTTTTCATTTCCTTGTAGAAAAAACCGGCAGTATTGTTAGAATCGTCCTTTTGTTACCGATGAAAAGTCTTATTTTCTTGGGATGCTTGACGTGGGTGATTTGATTTAAGATGACAAATATTTCTCAAAAATGTTTTGCTTGTAAGAATACAATTATTCAAGAATAAAATAGAACTCGTCTCGGAAGGAATATGACTTCAATCTCGTATGATTATGACTTTTTCTTCTACGAATGAATGTTCGCTCTTTAACGTCCAAGAAGAATCCGGTTGCCTCTGTTCAACTTTTGCGGAATAGCGCGACCTGGATGACCTGATGAGATTCTACACGAATGCGGCATTCATTCATGTTGTCGAAAGAGCGACCTGCATGCATCGGGCGGCGTGTCCCAGGCCGGCGTAGGCCCTCATCTCCACAGTGCGGTCTCCAAGCTCCTGAGCCAGCTTGAGAACTCGCCTGTGGTAGGACACGGCTTTGTCGTAGTCACGCTGAGAGTGGTAGGCGCTGCCCAGGTTGCTGTAGGCACGAGCTTCCTCGCGCCGGTCATCCAGAGCCTGACAAAAGAGATGTTGTGACATGCAGCTACATAGAGACCTCGCTGCTCGATACGTCAGCGTGTCCGGCATCTTGGATGTGGCAGATCTTTGCCCATAAACTAATGCAAGTCAATTTATGGAACATCATAAAGTGACAAAGTGCACAACGTTATGGCTGCTCAATCACACACACTACAATAAAACCTTAGGTCAGGATGAGAACCTTCATTCTCAGGACTAGAACCTTCTCTTGGAACTAGTACCTTCTATCTGGACTAGAACCTTTTCTCTGGACTAGAACATTCTCTCGGGTGTGCAAACTTCACTTGGGACTAGACCATTCTGTTTGGACTCAAAGCTCCTCTCAAGACTAGAAACCTCTCACTAGAAGAGAACCAGGATAACACCTTCACCTGGGACGAAACCATTTTCTTGGGACTAGTACCATCTCTCAGGACTTGTCTGGATTCTCAGCACCAGAATCTGGACTCTCAGGTCTCTAACCTTGTCTTGGAACTTTCTGTCACTGTGTTGGTGCTTACCTACATTGTAACTATATATGGCGTAGACATTTTTAATCATCAGATCACTGTGTGTGTGTGTGTGTGTGTGTGTGTGTGTGTGTACTGTGTGGGTGAGTGAGCGGTTGTGACTTTCTGAAATTCAGACCACTGACATGCATTAGTTTACAGGACAGAACATTGAAGACGATTGTTGTGATGGGTCGCACCTCAGCGATATCCAAATGTTGCTGGTGGCACCGCAGTGCGCCGGTGGCGTCCCCCATGGCGGTGTACACGGCACCCATGTTGCCCAGCTGGCGGGCCTCTGAGAGCTGGCAACCATTTTTTCTGGCCAGCGCGACACACTGCTTGTGGCTGGCTAGCGCGTTGGGGTAGTCGCCGATGGCCGTGTACACATGGCCCAAAGCGCCGAGGGCGTCGGACGCTCCCTGAGGTCGTAACAACACCCGCAATTAGCATGCTAGTTCTGCTAACTTCAGCTATTTCTTTAACAGAAACATTAGCATGACAGCTATGGATCACCTCTAATGTTTCTTTTTAACTGAAATGTAAATCAACCACATTCTGATCCATCCATTAGCAGCATGCTAATAGGCTAACATTCACAATGGGACAAAGCGGCAGCCATGTTGGCGGTCGCATGTGACCACAAACCTCTTTGTGCTTGAGCTTCATGGCCAGAACCAGTTGTTGCCTGTGATTGGCCAGCGCCTCTCGATATCTGCCTTTGGAGAAGAAGGCGGAGCCAAGGTTGCCATGGGCACGGCATTCACCCGTCTGATCACCTGCAGCCAAGTCAAGGAGGAGGTTCACATTCACCATCTTGCCGTGGCTAACGCTCACCTGGAGTGTGAGCCACGCCCATGTCCTGGACCTAAAACTGACTACGACCTGACGCTGACTATGACCTGGAGCAGATTACAACCCGTCCCTGTCCTGACACTAAGACCTAATGTGGACTAAGACCCGACTCTGACTACGACCTGACGCTGACTATGAACTGATTTTGATACAGCCTGACACTGATTACGACCTGACGCTGACAAGGTTTGACAGTGCCAAGATTTGACACTCACCTAAGGTGCGGGCCACATCCAGGTCCTGCTGTATGTAGTCCAGGCTCTTCTCTGTGTAGCCTAGTGACCAGTACGCCGCGCTGAGCGCCGAGAAGACGGAGCCACGCATCTTCAGCGAGCATGTGCCGATCTGCAGCGCCGCCTCCAGCGCTTCTGCGGCGGCGGCGTGGAATCCATGTGTCAGCAGCTCCTGGCCAATCAGTGACACCACCATGAAGGGGCTGCGCTCCAGTTTCATGGCGCACAGCTGACGGTAGGTAGGTGCCAGAGACTCTGGAGAAGGGGCGGTGTGGACAACATGTCCGTCAGCTCGTGCGTTGGGGGGGGGGTCAAGTCGGAGACGAGCTAACCTCTGAGGGGCGACTTCATGGCGGCCTCCACCATTCCCGTAAGGAGCTGCAGACTCTTGGGGTCCTGGGCCACGCCCGAGGCAAACGCTGCCAGGGCATCTCCGTGGCGACCGAGGTGCTGCAGCGCCACCGCCTGGCGGAAGTAGGCCTGCAGAGGGTGAAAATTAAATGATCACGTACATTTTGACATACTGTACGGTCTGATAGAAATGACGACAAAATTGAGAGTAATTCAATCACAGAGCAGCTTGTGTCCTGCCTTCCACGGACTATGACCTGAAGCCAACTTGGACCTGATGCCGACTACAACCTGAAGCCGACTAGGACCCGACGCCGACCACCACGTGACTTCGACCACCACCCGACGTCAACCGTGAGCTGACGCAGACGCCGACCTAACACCGACTACAACTTGAGTTCACCGCTCGCAAGTCCGACCAAAAGAATTTTCCCAAAAGACGGCTCTTGAAAAACTTTTAAGTCGGGTCACTCGTATCTCAAGGCACATTCTGTGACGACGAAGCGGACGTGGACCGACCTTCCCGCGGGGTTGCCATTTCATCATGTTCCGGCACGTCGCAGTCGCGCATCTCGCCCTCACACGTTCATCTCGCCGTCCGCTTCCGACGCCAGCCCGACTTCACGCTCGCAGCTTTAGCTCCTCGCTCGCTCGGCTTCTGCCGCCGCTCGCTCAAGACCGATGCTGAAACCTGATAGGCTGGCCTGATACTCTGACCCCGCCCCTCCCATCTTCTCTCTCACACACACTCACGCAGGGTTAGGCTTCACGTTACAAAATTGCCAACAAAGGTCAAAGTGAACGTCATGCTAGGCAATCGCAGCCAGCCATAAGCGAGCTCTGATTGGCTGATGGGATGATGTTGTCACTGGGTGGTCATCAGCTGCAGGAAAATGTAAAAGGTATAAAGTGTAAAGAGGGCAAAGGCCATTTTAGTTTGGTGACCGGTTAAGGGTGTACCCCGCTTCTCACCCGCCACCTTAATGAAGACGAGCTCCAAACAGATGAATAGAGTCGAAGTGGTGTACGAAACCGGTCGTGCGGAGAGCCAGACCGTGGCCGAACTCTGACTCTGTAATCTCACGCGGGCCGCCGTCCCGCGTTGTGGTGCCAACGTGGTGCCGCTCCGGCGCTAATGACAGGGCAGGCCCCGAGGCGGCGCCGCCCGATGACCCACAATGCCTTGCGGCCAGCGTCCGGACGCCCCGGTCGGATTACGCAATGCGGCGCTTTCAACACAAAACACACACCAACGAGGGATGTTGGGGGCGGGCGGGCGGGGGGGGGGGGGGGGGGGCACGCCCGTCCGTTCCCACGAACAGCTGTGTGTGCGTGTGTGCGTGTGTGTAATTAAAGTCACTGGGAAAAAGTGAAGTGGAAACAAACTTCTCCAAAACTTTTGGGTGATTTCTTCTTCTTGTTGACTTCCAATGCGGCGAATCAAAAGGCCGGGCTGCGAACACACGCAAACACGCAAGCACGCACACGCGCAAAGGAAAGCGGCTTCTGTTATTGTCTTTCAGAGTCGAGCCTAAGCGCCGGAGTAGAAAAATAACACACTTCCGTCCATTCTCTGTCACGGAGGAAGGAAGTCAAGTCTCACACGCACACACATACACGCCATCTTGTACACTCTGTGACGTGACTTTTGTGTGTCAAGCACTTCGTGCAGAGCATTATTTCGTTGAATTATTGTGATATTTTAACGACAGCGCTGGCATACGCCACCATAACCTAAGAAGGGCACAGATAACGAGGCCTGTTGTCACATTTCACCGCGTCATCTTGACTTACGCCGCAATGCTGTACGTTCCGCAATCGAAAATGACACGATGTATGGCAATGACGACAGTTTCGGGCTGCTTTGCGACTGACACCTCGCTGCGGGGGCTAGTTAGCGTAGCCGCACACGACCCAGTGGCGGGCAACATGGGTCTTGTGCGTGATGTTTGCGACTGTCGATGCGAATCTTATTGCTATGCCAGATTCAGTCGGATTTTGTTGAGTAATTGCTGCTTCCCCAAAAAGGTACATGATTGCCTATAGATGACACAAGATGGCAACAAAGCACTACTTTTGTCCAAATGAAGCTCCTCAATTCACTTAAAAATAGTTATTTGGTGCCCAGATGCCACAAGATGGCGGCAACGCTCTTCTTTTGTCTAGATGAAGCTCCTCAACTCACGTCAACATAGTTCCTTGGTGACACTATGCCACGAGATGGCAAAAAAACACTACTTTTGTCGAAATCAAGCTCGTCAACTCTCTTCAACATAGTTCCTCGGCATCAAGACATCACCAGATGGCAACAAAGCACTACTTCTGCCTAAATGAAGCTCTTCAACTCACGTCAACATAGTTCCTTGTTGTCAAGATGCCACAAGATGTTGAAAAAGGACTACTTTTGTCTAAATGAAAGTTCTCAACTCAAATTAATATAGTTTCTTGGTGCCACGAGATGGTGACAAAGTGCTACTTTTGTGTAAATGAAGCTCCTCGACTGACTTCAACATAGTTCCTTAGCACCCAGATGCCACAAAACAGCAGCAAATAACTCCTTGTGTCTAAAGGAAGCTCCTTAACTAACTAAACTATAGTTCCTTTGCACCAGGATGTCAGAATATGGCAGCAAAGCACTACTTTTATGGCTTCCCCCCAAAATCGTGACTAGCTAAACTGATGTCAGTTTGACATCAGAGCAGCGTTAAGGACTTTTGAGGGTGTACCTGCGTCCACTTGGGGTTGATGTCCCGGGCCTTGTTGGCGTCGCGCAGGGCCCGGCGGTAGCGACCCAGGCCGAGGTGGGCCGCCGAGCGGGCGCTGTACGCCACGCAGTTGAGGGGGTCTGCCGCCAGGGCCTCCGTGCACAGCCGCGCCGCCAGGGCAAAGTCCCCCCCCCGGCAGGCCTCCTCACAGCGACGCACGTCGGATTCGCTCGGACCCGGGTCCGAGCCGTGCGGTGGCCCCGCCCCTTTGGCCATGTGGGCTGACGAGGATGATGAAGATGAAGAAGAAGATGACGAGTGGGCGCTGGCAGGCCACAAAGGGGAGCGACAGCCCCACAAAGACAACTGAGGAGGGAAGGCGATATTTTACATTTGAAGATTTTTTTATTTTTTTTTTACGACTCATCAAAAAGTCAGCGCGACCTTGAGGAAGCTGAGGGACATTCAGATGATTCTGATTCTGATTCTGATTCTACTCGTCATTTTCAGGTTGAAGAAATTACAACTAAAGTAATTTTTGGGGGGCGTCAATAATACAAATAGAAGATTCAAACAAAAGTGGGAAATATTTGAAACATTTGACAAATTAATTACAAGATAATGAAAATATAAATGTGAAATATAAATAACTAAAGCAATTTCAATAGTACAAATAAAACGTACAAAAATAAATATGAAAATGAATGAATTTAAAAGATAAGTTAAACTATAGTATTGATATAATTATTGTGGTGTATACTTTATGTATACTCGGATGTTTTTTACGACTTCATCAAAAACTCATCACTTCCCCTTGAGGACGAGCGGACAAAAATGAAAAATATAACAACAATAATCATCATCATCATCAACATTACACGTGCATTCATTGAAATAAAATGTTATTAAATATAATGCAATTACATGTAACAGAATAAAACTAATACAAACAAATAATTAAAAACTAATAAATATTGAATATATGAAAAACTAAAACATCTGCAATACAAAACCGGTTGTTGTGTCTACGGGCATGAAGTTTTGTACTGATCTGATCTGATCTGATCTAATATTTCCTTAATTTTCCTTATGGCTTCTCCTCACGCGGGTGGCGGGCGTGCTGGAGCCTATCCCAGCTGTCATCGGGCAGGAGGCGGGGTACACCCTCAACTGGTCGCCAGCCAATCGCAGGGCACATAGAAACAAACAACCATTCGCACTCACAGTCATGCCTACGGGCAATTTAGAGTCGTCAGTGAACGCTTTCTTATTTGTTAAGCCTGTTGTCTTGTCGCGGTGAGTCACGTGCAGTTTTTAAGTTTCTACACGAACAGGAAACGTACTGGGTCGTGACGTCACCAATCCACCACGTGCGCACAGCGAGAAACAAACACCGAGTTGACACAAAAGACAGAAAAAAAAAGTATAAAATATATCAAATCAAATCATCATGAAATGGAGCGAAGTGTGACGAAGACTTTTTGGACCAATCACAAGTTCTGACTTGAAAAGCTCTCGCGCGTGCACGTCATCACCGACCTTGTCGTCCCGAGAACTTGGACAAGTTTCCGTCCGCACGCCCTCACGCGGGGACCCTGAACCACAAAATAGTTGCCGGACTTCGGGGTGCAGGTTCCAATCCTCCCCGAGGAAAGTCCAAAAGGAGCCAGCGCGCCATCTTTGCCGGAGCTCACCTCCTTCTCTCCCGTGCGCGCGCGCGTGCTCGATTCTGGTCCGCAGGCTCTCCTCGCGATGACGTCACATAAGCCTCTGCATTCTCCTCGTGTCCAGCAGGTGGTGACGTCACCCCGAAGACGTTTTTACACCCCGAAAGCAAAAACGCATTTTAGGGCTGCTCAGAAAGATTCTTATAGGAGATATAATCTATCCATCCATCCATTCATCTTCCGTTCTGCTTCTCCTCACGGGGGTCGCGGGCGTGCTGGAGCCCACCCGGCTATCTTCGGGCGGGGGCGACACCCGGAACTGGTCGCCAGGCAATCGCACGGCACATAGAAACAAAGCAACCATTCGCCCTCGCACCGACCGAAAATCCATTGTTGTTGTATGAAAATTAGGAAGTGAATTTAGGAGCTTCCAAAGTTTGGAGGTTCCTTTGGGACTTGAAGGCAAAATTGCCACCATCTTGCCCAAACTCGGCCACTGATGCAACCCCCTAAAAAAGAGCCCAATCCTCCAAACTAACTAGCTAACTCA
This sequence comes from Phyllopteryx taeniolatus, assembly GCF_024500385.1. Taxonomy (NCBI): domain Eukaryota; kingdom Metazoa; phylum Chordata; class Actinopteri; order Syngnathiformes; family Syngnathidae; genus Phyllopteryx; species Phyllopteryx taeniolatus. The sequence goes on from NC_084516.1 coordinate 1,585,270, forward strand.
CTACTGCTAGCTGACTAACTGGCGAACCAGCATTCTCAATCACTCAATAACTTGCTCACTAATTACTCACCATCTAGCTAACTCACAGCTAACTTATTAGCCTACTAAATTTCAAACTACCTAACTCACTAATTAACACGACTAACTGAATAACCTGCTCACTCATCAACACACTGTCTAGATAACTCACTAATGAAATCAATAACTTTGGAACTTGATATGAGCAAAATGGCGGACTTTTGAATTTTGGAGCTCAGGCCCTCGAGACCTTTTCGTGCGTCCTGTTATGATGGAGGCGTTCACTCAAGCGCACCGTCGTCAATGAAACTCATGACGTTTGGATGACTTTCCAGACTTTCCAGTTTTGGAACAGAGATGAGCGATTGAGCTGGGTGATTGAATTGGTCGAGAGGCGTGTTCAGGTGCGCGATTGTTTATTGACCGCGAGACAACATGCATCCAAAACAACAAGGACCAATTGATGGAAACGTTCGCGTGAGGCGGAGCCCGTTCCCTGGAGGAGGTAAACATAAAATGGCGACGGCCGGGAAGTAGCGAGGAGGAGGAGGAGGGGCAGGGGCAGCAAAAGGCCTTTTTTTTTTTAGTCGTCAAAGCGTCCGCCGCTGTTGTCGTTGAGCAGCAGATGCCAGCGTTCGATCTTCTCGTCTTTGTTCTTCAGACACTCGTACCAGTGCTTCAGGCACTCGCCTTGAGCCCCGATGCCCAGCTGGCAGCCGCCTGCGAACGCGAACGCAAACGCAAACGCACGTTTCCAGCGAGCAGAGGTTAGCGCGTTCGCATCGGCCGGCTCCACTCACCGATGAAGTCGTTGGACTTGCCCATGTCGTAGTCCCACACGGAAATGTCCAGAGTCTTCTTGGCCAGCTCGCCGTGCTTGATCTCATAACTGAACTCCTGGAAGCATCATTCATTCATTCACTGATTCAGCTGTTCACGCATGCATTCACTAATTTATACATTGGGTCAATCATCCATCCATCCATTTTCAACAGCGCTTATCCCGGTTCGGGTCGCGGGACTTCGGGCGAAAGGCGGACTCCGCCCCGAACCGGTCGCCGGTCAGTCGCGGGGCACATCGGGCGAGTGGACGGCTACACCCTCAGTGAGTTCGGTCAATCATTCATTCGCTAATCAGTCATTCACACAATTATTAACCAATTCATACATTCGTTGTTTATTCATTGATTCACATACCCATTAATTTTTCTCATTCATTCATTCAAGCATTAATTCATGCATTCATTGATACGCCCAACATTCATTCATTTACTCATTCAACCATTCAGTCATTCATGCATTTATTCATCCATCCGATCATTGGTTTATTCAGTCATTCATTCAGTCATTTATTCACACATTGATTCATTAGCATTCATTCATAAAATGTGTTCACTTATTCATTAACTCATTTAGTCACTCACCCATTCATGCATCCACTCATTCATTGTGACATACATACCACTTATCTATACAATCCGTTATTTGTTCATTTAGTCATTCATTCACTCTTAGATAAGATGCGACAGACCTCCTGGAACTCTGGATTGAGAGTCTTCTTCTTGGTCTGCGTCTTGTTCTTGCCTTTCTTCCCCATGTCAGGCTTCAGACACCTTAGCGGGACAACGTGACAGGGTGACAGGATGAAGGTGAGAGGATGAGGATGATTGTGAAAGGAAAAGGTGAGAGCGATGAAGATGAGAAGTTGAATTAAGCAATGATAGGAGTTTTCGACGTATGCGTCGTATTGTGTACTATCGTATGTGCGCTCGTCGTACACTTTGACAAAAGGGTCCGAGTATCCGTTGGCGTCCATGGCGGCCAGGTGGGCGCAGCGGACCACGCCTACGATCAGACGACCCCGTTGGCTGTCGTAGCGCAGGGAAACCAGGATGCGACCTCGCTCCTCGCGGTCCTCGCCCTCGTCCACCTGCACCGCATTGGATGCATCTACGTATGCGGTGGCACCGACTTAACGAATTAACGTGACAAGCGAGCTGGGCTTGAAAGTCCCATTTTGGACCAAGTGAAAATAATGGAGCAATTTGAGGTAGTCCTATGCCCTGGCACGTGGGCAAGGAGAGCCGACTTGCATGGTCACAGAACCAATTAAACCCGCAAGTCAATGTACCGCTGTACTGTAGATGCAGTATATGCGTATGAATGTACATATTTTGACTGTCAGCTTTCTTACGTCATCCTCATAGAGCGCCATTCCTCGAGATTGACCTCCAACGACTTTTTTCACCTGCCAACAAAAAGTGAGATACGCTACTTTGGAAAGAAACGCAGCGACTTCTGCTGGTTGGCATGGGGCACTGCGCCTCCTGCCCCTCATGCAGAGTCACTTACGCATTTGGCTGCAGAACACAAGACAGAGGGTGTTACATAACTTTCAAGGTTTATCGCTAACAGAGCCTGAAAACACTAGCATGTGTGGGGCAGATGGCACCGTGCCCCGGGATGCTATATAATCGCAACATTTCTACGTCACATTAAAGCCGCTAATCTGAACCATAAAGTTCCTGTAAACAACAAATGTATTCATGTACTTTTAGCGCGCTATTAAACATGGAGTGAAAGTTTTTGGGTTTTTTTAGGGTATTTTTCATCCGTGCCGCATTTTACCGGGATAACTCTCTCCAAGCACACGTTGAATTTCTTCTTCTGGTTGAACTTGAGCCTCTTCAGCGCCACTCGCGTCTCCCCGATGAAGTCGTTGTGTCCGAACTTGTCCTCGTCGCTCACCGACAGCCTGAAGGACAAAGACAACGCTAACGATGTTAAATGGAAATGTACATAAATACAGCGCTACCTTGACAACCGTGACCACTCGTATGGCACAATTGAGGGGGCAGACAAGTCGGTGGTACCGTAAGGTCTTCCGGGACATTTCTTCATCGGTGATGCCGTGATAGACGAGAGTCTCGTTCCACGTCGGGTTCAGAGTGTTCTTCAGCGTCTTGGTGCGAAGCTTGTTGGACTGCACCACACAAAACGGAAAAATGCACTATTTTGTATTTAATATCAAATTTAAGAATGCAAGAAATCAACACATTCTGGTGGCTGTAATGGGGCACTGCCCCTAATGCACATTCACCACCAACTGTGGTCCTCAATTTTCCTTGAAATTTGTTGAGTTGTTTCGTTGGAAGTATGTTAATCTACACATTTTGCTTAAGGATTTTGGAAAAAAAGGCGAGCTTGTCTGAAAAAAACAAGCACATGCCAGGGGCTGTTGGGCATTGTGCCCCTGGGCACAAAACAGTAACAGGAAGTCAGGAACACTGCTTGGAAATGTAATCACGACTCATCTACAAGCCGGAGTCACTACGCTGTACATACATACAAAATACATTTTTGTTAGGAAAACCAGCGCCATCTGGTGGCTCTGTTATACAAAATACATTTTTGTTAGGAAAACCAGCGCCATCTGGTGGCTCTGTTGGGGCACTGCCCCTCGTGCCCTTAAATGCGTACTGACCACTGTATGTGCTCCTTCCTACGCATTCCTTTCAAAGTTGTTACCTCAAAAGCTACATATACAAAGCTACATACGCTAAGCTACCTAGCATCCCGCGGTTGCTATGGCGACAGGGCAAGTACCTTACTGGCGCCCGGCAGCAGGTGCAGCTTGACGTAAGGGTCCGACAGGCCGTTGGAGTCCATCGGCTTTAAGCCCTGACACGCACAGCGAAGAAGAAACATTTCTTGAAATATGCCAATTTACATTCAAGCACCTTTGAATTCAACCAATAAAAATAGAAGTTGAGGACATTGCTTCAAACATTTTCCTGTATATTTGTGTTTGGGTTGTGCCAGGAGATGGTACATGTGCAGTAAAGGTTGAGGCGCTTTGAATGACCTTTATAATGTCAAATGTTTCAAGGAGCTTTCAAGTAAATGCATGCAAACTGAAGTGGACGAATAAGGAAAGACGCTGTGCGGACCTTGGCCTTGATGACGCAGCATTGCAGTTGGTGGCGTTCTTGCTCGTAGAGCAGACTGAACTCCAGACACCCCCGCGTGGCTTTGGCCGCCAAAGCAAAGAAGACCACTTCAGATGGGGGGAAAAGCCAGAAAAAGAACCAAAAGAACGGTCTCACTTGCGTCATCCGAGTCTTCGGCGTCTTCGTCCTCCTGCGGCGGAGGCGGCTCGACGGCGGCGGGATTTGCGGCCGCGTGCGTTCCGTGCTGGATTTGGCCGCCGCTTGCAGTCGGGACTTTGTTTTGGTCCCGAGCGCAGGTGTCGGCCGCTGTCCTCTGCTCACGGTGCCGCTCTGCTTCTGCAATTACTGTGCAACGCTCTTACATTTGTGTACTTGCGAATTCACGTTGCTGTTGTGATTTTTTTTCAAGCATGTACAAATCTTTTAATACAAACAGTACTTTTATTAATACTGTGTTGAGGTTTTTTTTTTTTTTTGGGTGGGGGGGGGCGGGATATTTAAATAGTTTTTGGAAATAATGTTTTTCAATGAATATATTTAAAAACCATTACAAAGCATTTTGACTGTAGAATTTTTGACAATTTTTTTTTTGTTATGATGATTATTATGGATTTTCCAGTTACTTATTTGGAAGACTTCAATCATGTTTGTGTTTTTATAATTCGTAATAAAAACGTGTATTACGATCATAACTATTTTCATTTCTTGGGAAGATTGACAATGTAAAAATATTTTAAATAAAAACAATTTACTATTATTAACATGGTTATTGTGATTTTTTTGGGGGGGGAAGGGGAAGATTTTATGATTATTATTGAGATTTATCCATTTACTTACATGGAAGATTTCAATCATATTTAAATCTTATAATTCATACACTTTCACATTTCGACATTTAATCCATTTCATTTTTTAATGGCTTTTAAAAAAATTATTTCTCGGGAAGATTTGAGGCATGTGAATGTTTATTATCATCAATAGATTTAATGGGATAAATACTCCAAAAAGTGTTATTCTTAATATTTTGCTCTTTCATGAATGGATTTAAAAGAACAGAATCGGGTTTTTTTTTGTGATATATTTTGATAATAGCAAAGGTTTTGTAGTCGATTTTTTAATTCATATTGTTGGTTTATTTAAATCCTCGTGTACGGAATTGAGAAGATTTTTCAAGACAAAAAGACAAAGGAATTATTATTACGACGCTTTCATGATATTTCATCGACAGAAATGACGTTAATCCACCGTAGTGATGTCCTAATATTTGATTGCACATTTGTCACAAATATGAACTAGACCGCGATGCACCTGCTGCCTCATTCTTGTAAGAACATCCTGCATTTTCCCGCCGTCGGACGGGGTTCACTTGAGCACCTGAGCGCCCCATTTCATATTTTACCTACCCTCGGGGTCGTCCGGGTTGGCGGGCGGCGGGCGGGATAGCGGGAGCGGGCCGGGGAGGACGCGGGGGTCTCGGCCCCGAAAGAACCAGGCTCCGGAACGCTTCTGCACCTGCGCCCAGGGAGAGGAGGGGGCGTTGAGCGCACGGCGAGGGGCTTCTGCCGGCGCGGCTCGCGGACTCGCTCACTTCTCGATGTTCTTTGCAGACGGCGCACAAGCGCCACGGCGTCGAGCCGCTGTGGACGACGCAATCGCGGCACACCTGCTGCAAACGGCAACAACATTGCTTTTCATGTCATCAAGTCAATCGATTTGCTCGTCCGTCAACTCAACAAGATACAATACATATATACATATATATATATATATATATTTAGATATATAGATATAGATATATTTGCAGTTTTCTTTGCTCATAAAACAAAGGCATCATTTCATGGACTTTATTGTATTTTATTGAATTTGATAAAACATTGTCTTTAAGTGACAGAATGACCATGAAATAAATGGATAGAACAATGCATTTTGTTCATTTATTTGTATTCTTATTTTTCAACAATTCATGTTTCTTTAACCCTATTTTAATCAATCCAATTCACTGTTTCGGATGAATTAGAACTTATTTATTGGTAAAAAAACATATCATGACATAAGACTTTACTTTTTTTTTTTTATAGATAATTAAAAATTCACATCTAAAATGTCAAATAAATAAAAATACAACAAATAATGACAAATTACAGGCAAAATGTCAACAATTTGACATACCATTAAATTGAAAAAGTCCTTCAATAATTCAAATGCCACTGAATAAATAAAAATGTCATTTAATAATTAAAAAGAGCATTAAATATTTTGAATAAGTGGAACAAATTAAAATTTCATTGCATATTTTTTTAAACTTAATATTTAATTTCACCTTTCATTAATTAAAAATTGTTTTTTTTTTTTTTTTTTTAAATGAACACCCTGTATTCCGTATGCTGTCCCAAAACTGAAAGTTGTTTGTAATACTTAAAAAAAAAAAAAAAAAATTAAAAAATAGCACAATAATATACAATGATCAGAGGCGGTGGAACCAAGGGGGCACTGGGGGCATGCACCCCCCAACTTTTATGATTTATGATTTGACGATGTCACGCGTACCTTCCTGCAGCCGACACAAAGGGCGGCGGTGACACCGCCCGGCCCGAAGGTGGCGCCGCAAAGCAGACAAGCCGAGCGTCCGTCCCCGCACGCCGTCCTCCGGGCGTCCTCCAGCCGGCTGGACAGGAGACTGCCTCGCGCACGCGCACACAAAAAGCAGTGACCTCATCGGTGATGGATGGATGACGGATGAATAAATGAATGGATGGATGGATAAATGGTTGGAGGAAAGAATGATGGATGAATGATAGATAGATGTATCAATAAATGCATGGTGGATAGATGGAAAGATGGATGCATGGATGAAAGAATGAATGAATGGATTCAAGGACGGATGAATGCATGACTGATGGATGGATGACAGCTAGATAGAGAGATGAATGGATGACTCAATGAATGCATGATGGATACATACAATGATGGAAGGGTGGATAGATGGATGGATGAATGAATCAAAGATGTAAGGATGAACGAATGATGGAATAATGAATGGTAAAATGATGGATGGATTGATGGTGAATGAATGAATGCATGCATGACTGATGAATGACGTATAAATGAATTAATGACAGATGGATGAATGAATGAATAATGGATGGAAGCTGAATGGATGGATGAAAGAATGATGGATGTTTGATCATGGATGAATGATAGATGAAAGGATGAGTAAATGAATCAATGAATGTTTGAAATAAATGCAAAGCTGGATGAACGAATGAATGACGGATTGATGTATGGATGAATGGATGAATAGACGATGAATAGAGACGACGACGACGACGATCTCACTGTATGCGCTGCTGCTCCACGGCGTCCATCCTGGCGGCGCGGGCCAGCACGTCGTCGATGATCCGCTTTTCCTCGTCGGTCAGCTCCTCGCCGGGGTCGGGCCGAGGCCGGGGGGGGGCGCCGCGCCCGCTCATCGTCCACGGAACGCGACGGACCCTGAAAGCATCACGCGTGCACATACGCAGACACGCAGAAGCGTAAAGTTCGGTGAAAAGGTCGTCGTGTCCTCAAGGTTTTGAGTCACAGCAGACGCTAACGAGATCTGACCGCACAAACACACAAAGTCGCACGCGATCACCGCAACACTGCCCCTTTCACAGTCGCACGCCTTTTTGAAGTAGTTGTACTGTGTGAAAGGTCATATAAAAGTAGTGCTTCGGCACCATCTCGAAGCAGCTACGTGCGATTAACACGACACGAAATCTCTCGTTTGCTTTATGGGGCAATGACCCACCGCATCCAGGAGATGGCGCAGTGGTGAGGGGAAATAAAGCTTACTGTGTCTGGCAATTACCGCCACCTACAGGACTGGAAGAGGATGATTATTATTATTTTTTTTAGCGGCTCACATTTCCGCATGCAAAGAGACGAGCCGCGTGTCCTCGTTTGAAAGACGAACTCGTGAGTGTCTTTTCTTTTCTTTGTCTTCTTTTTCCTTCGACATCTGCGTCGCCGTCAGACTGCCGAGGGGGCTCCGGCCTCCGCTCGTTAACGCCCTGACAGCGGCCTCGTTCAATACGGGGACCGTAATCATCGTCGCCGTCACAACGTGCCACTTTGACTGACGGGTGTGGGTGTGTGTGTGAAAATGGAACCAAAAACATCATGCAAGGGTGTGCGTGAGCGGTAATCATGAAGCTAACAGCTTATAACACGATGATAAGAGGATCATTAATACTTTGAAATATGTACAGGTATTCGTTTTGGAGGCCAACGTCGAGAAGGGTTCAGCAGACGTGCGTGGCCAAACCAAACAGGTTGAAACCGTTTGTGTCTTGCTGTTGTTGTTCATGTAAGGCCACGTGGCGTTAGCCGCGAGCTAGCGGCAGCGGCTCACTATTCGGCGAGTCGACAGTCACGTGGCAACTCCAGTGTTTCATTATTTAGCGACACGGAGAAGGTTGAAATATTAAAATGTTGACGACAGTCTGAAACTGCTCCTCGTTGGTTGACTTTGTCAGTGTGACCCCGTACATTTGTCCGCCACCGCAAAGTCATCCAGAATGTTCCACATGGCCATTGACTTCGCTTCCAGTGGTCACATGATCTTAACATGAGGCTGCGACTCATTCGTGGCGTGTGTGTGACATTACAGGTGAAGTCATGATGAAGGCGGACACCAGGTGACTTCGCTAACACCCACTTAACACTTGTTCGAGACGCATCGGCGTTAAGAGCGACATCGCTTGACATCTGGCATAACCGCTCGACTAATGTCATCCGGCGTCATCTTGCATTATCGTTTCAGTGCCGTCATCCGGCATCGTCCATTCGCCGCTGTCGCGCGTCATCGCTAAACCGCTGTCGCCCCGCGTCGCCGCTTGTTCACGTCACAGCTTCGATCCCTCCAATGCTGCCGTTCAGCGTCATCGATCGACCGCCGTCGCGCAGCAGCGCCCCCTTACTGCTGTCGTCCAGCATTAACAGGGGGGGGCGCCCAGGGGGGTGCTTGACTGTCAAACACAGACAAAGCCACACTAATGGACATGAAGTACAAACAAGCAAACGTTTTAGCTTCATGGGGGGGGCTTACTAAGAGCTGAAGGCCAACGCGCGCGCGCGCACACACACACACACACGCACGACACGTGTAATATGGCGAAAAGAGTTTAAGCCAGCATTTCTTTTTGTGCGTTCTGGCCGACTTCCTCGTCGTCTTTAGTGCCGCACGTGGGCGAGCGACAGATTTGAACGTCAAATTTAATTCGTTTAATAATTTAATCCTTCGGTGGCCTTATTAGGGCAGAGGCGGGACAGTGGAAGTTAATTTCCTCCATGTAAGATATTCTGTTTCAAAGTTACTGCTGACTGCCATGCTCCACGGAACGCTAAAAGCAACAAAATCCCAAACACTTTCAAACATTGCGCAAGTATAGATCGGCTGGCGCAGCGTGGAAAAACACTGTTGGAGACGTTTAATATGAGGTGTTACTCCGTGGGGTTTATCGCATAACAACGTATTAATGCATTAGCGTGACGTCAGTGAGTTGCGCAACTAAATTGGCTAGGTCGCTAAAGTAAGGGAAGGGGAAGTAAACAACGCACTGCTGCGAATATCGTTTTGCTTTTGTAGTGGATAAAGCCGCAGTACGTGTCCGTCCGCACAGTCCTCGGAATCCCTCGATCGAAAATCCCTTAGTGTGTGTATGTGTGTGTGTTGTGGGGAGGATTGCAGGGAGCATGGGAACGAGCAAGAAGATCGATCAAAACATCAAGTCAGCGGCAAGCAAAAACCAAAACAAACACTAAACACAACAAAGACCAGTGAAAATTGATCGCACAAAAGATTTCCCACTCCTCCTTTTCATCGTCTTCCTCCTCTTCCTCACCTTTCTCCTCATCATCGCCCTCTTGTCCCTCTTTTCTTCCTCATTTCCTCCTCTTCCTCCTTTTCTTTGACTTCATCTTTCTCCTCCTCTTCCTCTAACGCAGTGTCCCACCAAAACGAGCTGCACTTCAATGCTATTCCTCATCTCCGCTATTTTGGAGCAATGAACGTACCTTTTTTGTTAATAAAGGTTTTTTTGTAAAAATCTTCTCCCTCCTTTTTTATTTTTTTTTCGACTTGCGGCTTTGGTCCCTTTTTTGGCTCCTGCTAGAATTTTGCCAACAAAAGTCTTTGCTGACTCAGTTGAGCAAAATTTGCTTTCTGAAAGTTAGCATAGCTTAGCAGTATTTGAGGGGGTGGGGCTCGAATGGGGTCACCCGCGGAGCCCCTGCATTCATATTTTAATGTTATATAACATTAATAATGTTGCCATGTTAACTGTAACTATGAGGAGAAAAAAAAAAAAAAAAAAAAAGTACAGCTCCATGCAAGCTTTTTATTTCGAATCCTTTTTTTGGGTGGGTGCTCACTGCTCAGTTTGCGTAGCTTAGCTTAAAGCAGTGGTTGTGTCAGTTTGTGTCTCTAAAGGAGCCACACATGCACATTAAATGTTATATCACATTAATAATGCCACATAGTCGACAGGGACTATATTAAAAAAAAAAAAAAAAAAAAACTAAATGACATGTTAGCTTTTTATTGTTGGGAAGTTATGTGGGAGCTAAGCTAGCGTAGCTTAGCATAAAGTGGTCAAAGTTTTCTAATGGAGCCCCACATGCACACTTTGTCGTTATATAACATTATTAATGCCACATAGTCAACAGGAACGCAAAAAAAAAAAACAACAGTTACATGCTAGCTTTTTATTCGTATAGTATGTTTTGTGGATGCTTAGTTAGCATAGCTTTACATTAAGCGGTCAAAGGTCACTAATGGAGCCCCGCATGCGCACTTAAATGTTACATAACTATAATTACTAATGCTACGACTGTAACTATAAAAGGTTAGTTAGCGTAGCTTAGCATAAAGCGGTGGTGGAATCAGGCTGACAGTATCAGCAAAGGTCACTAATGGATTGATGGTAACATCACAGAATGCTTATTATATAATATTAATAATGCTGTGACTGTAACTATGAGAACAAGATTTTTATTGCTAATAATGAGCCTAATAAATCATCAAATGCTGCTGAATCACAACCAATGGAGAGTGACACTTTAATATGATAAACATAATTCATTTTGATCTCTTTTTAATTAAAACGCTGTTATTATGCCTCGAGTAAGGCTACAATGATATGTTGCGTATTACAATCATAGCTGTCATAATGGACAACACCAATAAAAGTCATTCAAAGGGGGGGACAAGCAATTATTAGCTACGTAATTATTTCACAAATATCTCAGTCCTGGGAGCTGTAAGTTATTTAGATTTTGTGTTACATGCGATCATATTGTAAGTTATAAAAGAGCAAAGAAAACCACACAAAAAGGTATAAATAATCGACAGGGTGTCCCTAAAGTGAGGACACATAGACAAGAATTTAGATTTTGACATTTTTAAAGATACTATTTTATTCAATTGGAAGATTGAATGTGTGATTGTCACTGAAAAAATGGTTACGTAAAATATGTCAAATTGTTTATAGACATAACAAAATAATAATTAAATCTCACTTTTATTTGTAATTAGTTTTGTTAATCAAATAATTGATTATTGGTATGATACACAGTTATTTTTTATAGTTTTTTTTATTAGCACTTATTATTTAGATTGAGTCTACTAAAACACAACTAATCATTTAATATTTTAAAATGTAAAATAATTTTACCAATACCTTTATTGTTGATCAGTTATAATAAATTTAGTTACAGTATTTTCACTTATCCAATTATTTACTAAAACATTTTTAAATGTAAGATTGTTCATTTTATTAATACTTTTATTATATTTAAAATGTATTTAGCCATGTGCAATTAAACAATTCCTAAATATTTTTATGTATTTCTTTAAAATATTTTACTCATGGTATTTATAATGAATTTAATTGCGAACTAACAAATTATTCAGTAAAAAAAATGTATGCAAAAATGTATTTTACAAATGTTTTTTTACTATTTAGAATAAATGTATTGATATGCCATTAAACAATAAGTCAAATAACATTTGGTAAATTTAGTATTGTATTACCAAATATTGAATTAGTCAAATGAATAAAAAAATGAATATATTTGAATTGACCAATTTTCGGAACAATTCACTCAACACTTACTTTGCCAATATTATATGGAACAGCTTAAATATGCAGTACGTAAAATAACCGGCTAAATTGTGCTGTGTTGAGTTGATTTGAAGAAGAATAAAAGACAAATAAAAGAAATGGAAGCTGCGCTCACCAGTCAAAGTGTGAGTTTCATTCAGCCAGCGCGAGGCTCCGTCAGCATCGTCCCTGCCCGAACGACTGCGGCTGCTGCCGACGCGTTGGCCTCTTTGCGCCGTACTCGCATCTTCCTCTCGCTCCTCCTCCTCCCACGCTCACTTTGAGCCAACGTGTCCTCTCGCATCTCGTCAGCCGCAGCCGCGCTCCTTCGGCCTTCTGCAGACCGTCGACCTGTCCGCTACGTCACGTTGTTAGCCACAAATATGGGAACTTATTTACTCAATATGTCAGTGGGCATTAAAAAGGCTCCAAGGATGATTGACTCACTGGTCATTTGATTAAGTACACCTTCTAATTTCTTCCAATAGAAAGAAAAACATCACTTTTGATTGACACTGTCACAAATCTGTTCATGTACAATATACAAACTACTATAATATTATATATATGACTGTTTCTGGTATATTATTAGCCAGAATAGGGTCAGAATACCAGAATGTCAAAAAATACACATACAAATTAAAATTTATATTTGAACATTATTTCAGATTAATCAGAGGGAGTTATGAACAGTTCAAAATAGCAGGGATTGTTAGCACAAAACCTGCAGGGTGATGCTAGACAGTCCCAAAAAAACAAAAAAAAACAAGTCAACTTGAACTATTCAAAGTGCTTTAACTAGTGGCATTTAATTCAATATGACTTTGAATGTGATGAGTTCACAGCTGCAGCCTCGGTTATAAGAGGGTGTGCACACTTGTGCAACCACATTATTTCAGTTGGTTATTTCTACTTCCCCTCTTCAGAGATTCCATTTTCTTCCCAATTGAGTTGTACAGGTTATAGGTCACATTAACGGTGGAATTTTTTGGGGGTACAATTTAGCTTGGTCTCATCGCAAAAACCTGGCACTCGAATAGGGGTGTGCAGACTTTTTACATCCATTGTAACCGTTTCTAATATTTTGGTTAGCCACACGACGGGGTCAAAATCATATAATTTGAAATATATCAAAATAGTAGCTTGAGTTGTTTAAATGATTTGAAATAATTACACAAAATGTTAAAATAGTGAATTAATTCATTTTAAAATCATGCAAAAATATACACAAAATGAACACAAATAAAACATCAAAATAGTAGATTCATTTGTTTTTAAATTATAAAAAATATTTAAGACTAAAGATAATGTATACAAAATATTATTTTATATATATACATACAAAATGTATTGCAAAGGCAGGGTTTTTAACTTAACCTGATTTTAAATTTCTTTTTTAAAAGATATACATGAATCAAATATACATACATGAATTAAAATTATACACTATAGATATAACAAATCAATGAAAATATTACATTTGTGGATAATTTAAATTACAATAAAATGTTAAAATACTGGAATACTCAATATCAAATGATTTTAAAAAACACAAGTATATCAAAATGGGATTTATTAAAAATTACCTTTTTTGCCAGGCGTGTCCGCCTGCGTGCATTCTGAGACATTTGCACAAGGAAAGACTTTTCAGTCTATTTTGGTGCGTGTACGCGGCCCGAGGCCGAGCAGCTGTCTGCATTCTGTCAACACAATACAAATCCAATTGGCTCGCTACGTTGCAATTAGCCAGGATGTCATGCCGCTATTCAGCGCAGCGCAGGTCACCTGCGGCCATTTGCGAGGAGGGTCAGTGGAGTAACACAAGCCAGCGCCATTTTACCAAAATTCTGCTCATCCTGATGGATTTTCCATTTGGCGTAATCTGCCTAAAAGGGCTTTTTCAATGTTTTGAAAATTCAGCTCCGAAGCCAGTTTCACAAAGACACATGACATTTTATTACCATGTCAATCACGAGAAGACCAAGGGGAGAAAAAAAAAACAACAAGAAGAAGCCATGCCCAAAAAGACGCAGGAAGTCTGCCATTGGGTTCAAAGCGACCATTTTAGTGTCATTTGGTCGTTTAAAAGGGTCTTTGGAATGTTTAAATTTAGCCCACTAAGCCAGTTTCACTGAAATTTGGTCAGCCTGTCTATCATGATGAAACCCGCAAAAAAAGGCTCAAGAAACCATACCCAAAAAGACACAAAGTCTGTCGTTTTGGTTCGAAGCAGCCATTTCACTGTCAATTTGGTCATTTTCAGGGTGCCGATTGTTTTGGAAATTGGTCCCCCGAAGCCAGTTTGATTTAGCAACATCAAATCTGGTCATCTGTGCTCATGGCATCCCTCAGCAGTCTACGTACTTTTCACGTCAAAACGTCACGACTCACTGATGTCATCTGAAAACCATTTTGTAGTGCGGTTGAAATTTGAAGCTTACCAATAAATCGGTGAACCGATTATAACCTATCATCAATATATCGACAAAATGGATATGCTTCCGCAGCGACTGCCTTTGGAATCATTCATTCATTCATTCCCTACTCCCTCATCACCACAAAAGGATTTTCATATAGTGAACTAATCTATATAGTTGACTCAAGGGCTGAAACGATTAATTGAATACTCCCTTATCAAAATATATGGAATTTTATATAGTGGGCTATATCGTTAACCCTAGGGATGAAACGATTAATCGAATCCTCTATAATCACTATATAGGGATTTTTATATAGTGGACTAGATAGTTGACTCTAGACCAGAAACGATGAATCGAATACTCCCTTATCACTACATCGGGGTTTTTATATCGTGAACTATATAGTTGATTCTTGGGCTGAACCGATGAATCGAATACTCCCAAAACACAATATCAGGATTTATATCTATGGACCTAGATCGTTGACTAAAATGTCCACTAATAAAAATCTCTCTCTCGTTATTAGGAAATGAGTGAATGATTTCCCAACAGTGCGAGGCAGGCTATGATGGCACAGAAGTGAGAGACGAGGGACAACTGATGACAAACGACAGATAAATGCCAACTTCTAATGATGGGTGTGTGCGGGTGGGAGGGCGCGCGCGCGTGTGTGGACTGCGGGCACGTCACAACGCATCACGTCGTGTCTCGTCTCGGCCGTGGTGTTTGCTGGCATGTCGCCGCCGCCCTTCGGCGAGTCGGACTCTCCTGGAGGTCTTTGACAGAAATGCATGATTAGGGGCGCAAGGGGGGTGAGGAATAAGATGTCAAGATATAAACCCAAACCCTGTCGTTATGAATTTAATCCTGCCGAACACATTTGATGGGGAACAAGCAAGAGCAGCACAAGAGCTCATTTCAGGTGGAATTATTTGTTTGCTGGAGGCAGCTGTGAGAGACCTTCTCGCCATGCTAACCGGATTAGCCGCAAAATTGGATTTAGCGCGTCACATCTGCTCTCGTCGTTGTCAATCATCGGTAAACGCGATTGACTGGTTGTCCCTGCTTTTTTGTCTTCCATCGTCCTCATTAATCGAGTCTTTAAGGAAGCCCAATTGAAAATGTTTTTAAGGCAACATGCATCAAATACGGCACAAGACCTCCACGCAGGAGTGCCCCCTTGTAAATTTGCCACCAACACCAGTTTCACCGATAGAGACAAACTTTGGTGGACAGGTCTATCACAGCACGATGCAGAAAAAGGCTCAAGGACCCTTGCTGGAAATCAAACAGGAAATCAGCCATTTTGGTCTAAAGGGGCATTTTGGGGCAAATTCAATCATTGGTGCCCCTGGACATTTGGGAAAAATTTGGCCCCGACAGCAGTTTCTCCAATTGACACCAAATTTGGTGAACACGTCTATCGTAACGGGATGCATGAAAAAGTCTCAAGGACCCGTACCTAGAAATTAACAAGAGGTCTGCTATTTTGGTTTAAAGTGGCTTTTTTTTGGGGGGGGGGTGAATTCACTCATTGACTCCTGGAAAGTTGGGGGATTTATTTGATTTGATGAAATCACCCCCTGACACCCGTTTCTCCGATTGACACCAAATTTGGTGGACATGTCCGTCAAAACAGGATGCTTAAAAAAAGTCTCAAGGACCCATACCCTCAATGGAAAAGGAGGTCAGCCATTTTGGTTTTGAAGCAACCCGGTAGGAAAAATGCAATTCATCACTTCCGGAAGCTTTATGACGACTACCGCTAGCTGAACACAAAAATATGACTTGAATGGTGTGGGAGTGGTTCATAAGAATGTTTTTTTTTGTCAACGTTGCTTTTATTATATGACAATAGTAGCAAGAAAAGTGCAAAAACACAAATGAAAAATTCTTTACAAAGTATTTCAAAGAAAACAAAACAGTGTTGTTTATTTTGTCAATGGCATTTTGAAGCAATCGAAGAAGTAAGTGTCATTTCTAAGCATAATTAAGGCCTTCATTTGGGGAAAATAAGACTCGAGGCTCTGCGACGTTTTAAACCGCAAAATGTGCCTTCCAACTTGGAGTTTCTAATTTGAGCAAGTCATTTAGTTTGGTCCACTTTCATTAAAAACAATAAATAAATCCAAAACACAGCAGTGAAATGAGGCATGAGCTCGCCATTTATTCTTCGTGAGGACGTTAACGTGGTTAACTGCAATTTTTTTGTTGCTTTTTTTTAATCTTTATAATAAACTCTCTTGTTAGTCGTGTGTGTGTCAAGAGAGAACACTATGCATATACATACACTTTATCTTATTGGCAAGTAGATATGTTATTTTTTTTGTAAGTACATTCTGCTCATGTACAATATACACCTTCAAAAATAGATTTTTTTATTTTTTTTCCCCCCCCCCGGCGTCAAAGAGTCACATTCGAGTGTTAAAGAACGGTGCGGCCGCTGTCACGTGACGGCGCGGAAGGCACGTCCGTGAGTTGCCGCGTGGTATCACGGTGAATGCGGACGGAGCCCGGCGCGGCCGCTCGAGGAGAAGCGCCGCCGCCGCTTCCTGTTCTCGGCTGCGCGGTACGAAGGCCAAGTGAGGAAATCGCCAGGCCGCGTTTGAAGAATGAGCGGATGACGACACGGACGAGAAGAGCGATAGCGCGCCTTAGCTTAGCATCAAGGCCGTAAAGGGATGCCGCGGCACCGTGGCCGGCGTGCGAGTTGTTCACGTCACGGGCCAAATTTGCGAGCCTTCTCAAGCAAAGTCGTTTGAGGATTCAGACGATATCCTCGATAACTATCTTAACGTCCATGTACCAGCATGCACAAGTACGACAATTTGGCGCACTAGTAGAACTAAGTAATAAAAGCATTGAACCTTTTGCTTGTTCACTTTGTGATAAAACATTCTGGATAAAGGAACAATGAAGAACACACGCTAGGGAGAAACCTTTCGCCTGCTCAGTTTGTGGTAAAAGTATGGCTTTGGCGCCATCTTGTGGCCAAGGAACTATGTTAAAGTGAGTTGACAAGTTTCATTTAGACAAAAGTAGTGCTTTGGGACCATCTTGTGGCATTTTAATGTCAACAAAACTATCTTGAAGTGAGTTGAGGAGCTTCATTTAGACAAAAGTAGTGCTTTGTCACCATCTTGGTGCCAAGGAACTATGTTTAAGTGTGTTGACGCGCTTCATTTAGACAAAAGTAGTGCTTTTGTGCCAACTTGGAGCATCTTGCTGAATAGAAACTATGTTGAAGTGAGTTGAGGAGCTTCACT
This sequence comes from Phyllopteryx taeniolatus, assembly GCF_024500385.1. Taxonomy (NCBI): domain Eukaryota; kingdom Metazoa; phylum Chordata; class Actinopteri; order Syngnathiformes; family Syngnathidae; genus Phyllopteryx; species Phyllopteryx taeniolatus. The sequence continues at coordinate 1,603,068 of NC_084516.1, forward strand.
TAGACAAAAGTTATGCTTTGGCGCTATCTTAATGCCAACAAACTGTTTAAGTGAGTTGAGGCGCTACATTTAGGTAAAAGTAGTGCTTTGCCACCATTTTGGGCATCTTGGTGCCAAGGAACTATGTTGAGGTGAGTTTATGAGTTTCATTTAGAAAGCAGTCGTCGTACTTTGCTACATCTTCATCGTAAATTGCCCACTGATGACATCTTTTGCAACTAGTACCACTACTGAATGTTAACAATGTAGTATTGTTTTAACTGTGGCATACTAGTAGAACAGCCACATGTCAGAAATATGAGGGAAACTGCTAGTGGGCCTTTTCGCAATACTAGTAGGGTCCAGGATGCTACTAGTATGTGACACATGCCTACTAGTTGGACCTTGAGTACTACTCGTGCAGCACAGTCACAAAAAGTGGCATTAGTCGTGGCGAAAAAGAAATAAATGAGTACGATTGTCATGCTCTAATGCGCTGAATTTTCTGACTCGCGAGGACCAAGAGCATAATAGTACATGGACCTTAAAATGGATATCAAATCAAACGCTCAAACGCTTGAGAACACCACAACAATTTGGGCTCACGAGTAAATTCAGTGACAAGCTCAGTCAGGGAACAATTGAAAACTTTGAAGTCAAAGTAGCGCTCTTACCATGTATTTTTGTTTGTGGCCTGACAATATCTTGTAAAACCAGCAAGCTCTTCAGGGGGCAACAGTGAGCCATGGAACCAAATGGCATTTTCTTTCGGAGCTACAGTATGTGCTTCCTTTTGTCATAGTGTTTCGAGTGTTAACGATAGTGTTGCAACGTAGCGCATTTTCCTTAGCCAGTGGCTGCCGGAGTTAGAAGACTCACTGACTGTATGCTATGCTAAGCTAAGCAAAGCTAAGCTAAGGGGCAGCAATATCGGGCTTCTCGTCACCTTTGGCGACCACGTGGCGGCAGAGGCAACGGTACGCGCAAGGCAATTCGTTAGATTTAAAAAAAAACAAGAAAGACAACATACACTACTCACAAAAAGTTTGCCATGTTGCGCTTTGGGGTGAAATGTCAGGATGAGCCTAAAGTCCACGTGAACTTCATTTGACCTTGTGTGAACTTTTAAACACAGGTCCAAATGTTTCAGTACATTTTGCACAACTTGATGTTTTGTAACCAGGCAACATTAACAACCGGTGGTTGAGCTACGCCCGACCCATATGGAATGTTTTTGAGGCCGATGCCAATTCCGATAGTTGGCAGAGTAAAATTCCGACGAGAGATTATTCAGCCGATTAAAAAACATATATATATATATATATATATATATATATAATCCATTCCGACTACAGATTATTCAGACCATTAATTTAAAAAGAAATATATATATATATATATATATATATAAAAACACTGAAAGTTACAGCAAACTTGGCATTGTTGTTTGTTTGAACGTCATTATCGTTGGCCGATTTTTGGGTTGATTTCGACAGATTTATTTGGGGGGGAATGTTTGTTTGAATCTCATTTTCTTTGTCTGACGTTATAATGTGTCAATGCGCATTTAAAAAAAATAAAAATAAATAAATAAACGGGGTGGGGGGGGGGGTTGGTTGGGAATCTGACATATTTTGCCGATTTGAAAAGGGTTAATATCCGCCGATTAATTGGTCAGGCCCTATTTTGAGTCCTGAAGATTTCACTCCAAAGCCCAATATCCCAAACTTTTTAAGCGTAGCGTATAATTATGCACTTAAAAATGAACATTTCGTGTCTGACTGGACAACAGCCGCAGCCAATCAGACGAGGCCCGCAAACGCCACGTGAATGGACGTTCGGCGGAGACGGCGTGAACATGAGGACGCGGGTTTTGTGTTCAAGGCAGTTGCGGCAAGGTCACGAGTCCAATCTTCTGCCAATCGTCAGAATGTCTGACGTTTGGCACAACTTTCTCTGCTAACCCTACAAACAATCGACAAGTGTTGCTTTAGCTAAAAAAAAAAAGAAAAGAAAAGAAAAAAAGAATGGGGGTTGGCTAACTGATTAAACGCTAACTGGTCAGGTTTGGTCGATGGGGATTTGGCGCCGCTCGGTGGCCGGCGTGAGCATCACAGTGGTTCGGGGGTTGGACCGGAGGGCCAAAAAGCTTCCCATCCCTCTCTCTCTTTCTTTCTTTCGCTTTCTTTCGTCTTCTGTTGTTTTACTGTGGTTGGTGATGTCCCGTTGTCAGCGGCGCGGTGAGGCTGGCGAAGAAACGGTCAGGCGTCAAGGGGTCCTGCGGGACATTCAGGTCACTGAGCCTTCATACTGCTCGTCATCACCAAAACAATATGACTGCTAATACACTGAAAACAGTCATTTTCCGCGCTGCAATTCCTCAAGCCAAATTCTCTGTCCTGTCGCTTGCTCTCGAGCATCTCACTCTCTCTCCATTCTGTCTCCCTCGTTATCCCATCTCTCTATCCTGTCTCTCCCTCGAGCCTATTTTTCTCTATCGCATCTCTCTCTCTCTCTCGCCCTCCCTCACTCACTCAGCTTCTCCCTGGCTCCCGTCGACACTGCAGGGCATGATGCCCGATTGGAATTTTTGGTTAAAGCCGATCTTTTTATGTTGTCATTACAAAAACAAACTAACGTGTACAGAGGTTAGGGTTAGTCTCCGGACTCACGTGGAATCATGGCCGATCTCATCTGAAGCTCTTCTGCTGCTGCATCAGGCCGACGTTCTCGTACACTCGGGAGTTGTCCTCACGCATCCTGACACACGGGAACACACGAGCCCACGGCAATTAGCGGCCGGCGGCGAGCAGGGAGGTGCGTTGGCGTAGGGGAGTCTTACTTACTCTGCGCAGGTGGGCGTGGGCAGCGGCGTGCACGGAGGAAGCGGACTCTGCTCGCCACCCGTCAGGTCTGACAGAGAATACTTGATGTTGGTGTACTCGCGACCTTTGATCTTACTTTTCTGGAACACACGCAAAAAATAAACCATCTCGTGATGCCTCCAGAACACTCAAGCATAAAGTCTACAGACACAACATGATTGGATTATTATTATTATTTTATTTTTTTTAACTGTATCTATGTGTACGGGAGGACACTTTGTAGCGTGCAAGGTAGTAATGCTTACAGGCGTACTGACAGCGCTAGCATACAAATGGAATAAGTGAAGTCAGCCCCAAGTGTGAATGTACCCAATATTTGGAGCAAATATTTATTTGCAGTAAAAGAGAAAATACTGTTGTCAACATTTTGAATAATATAAATTCCAACACTCTGTTTAAATGCCTTTAAGTATTTGTTCATTATGCAACAAGTTTCTTTTTTTTTTTTTAAATCTGTGACAATAGACAGAAAGTGCAGGGACCTCTCAGGCTCAGCTGTAAGTCTAATAGCGATCAATGAAAATGGAAACATAAATAGCTCCCGAGAGTTGTCTGAAGTCAATACAATTTTCTCAAATCTTCACTAATCTTTGTTTTAAGTTCGAACAAAAACAAGAAGTGTACGAGAGCAGCAACTCTTATGAAGTGAACGGAAAATTTTAATCAATCAATCAATAATTCCCTGAATTTCACCCAGTTTGAAATTGATCTCGTTTCAGCCGTCGATTAAAAAATGCCAAGGCCCAAATGCGTCAAAGTGCCGAATATCGGCGCCGATGACCGGCCTATCCTTAATGTATTTAGCATGGGTTGTTGTCGTACTAGTAGTCGTGTGTACTGTATGAGTAGCATGTATAATATTCGTATGTATAGTTGCTAGCATGAAGCTGAAAAAGGGTTTCTTAGTTATTGTGTTTTATGTTCAGTCTTACTCATGTACAACATTTTGCTGGAGAAATGAAGTAGAGTCGAAGTGGGCGACACAAGAGCATTTGGAAAAATGTGTTGAAAGGGCACCAGTGAGTCTGCTGTGTGTCACAAAGAAGAAGTGGAACCTGCTCCTCCACGATCCGCCGCTGCAGCGTCTCTATGTAGTGTTGCACGGCCATGTAGATGAAGCGGTACTGAGCCTCCGTCTGAACCATTCCAGAGCGCTGGGAACGCACCATCTGGATGCTCTTGGGAACGTCGATGTCGCAGTCCACGCCTGGAACACACACACACACACACACACGTCACTCACACAAACTCGTGTCTCACACACACACACACCCAAGAGAGACTGACCTTTTTCTCGGATGATGTCGATGAGGATGTCGATGACGATGAAGGTCCCCGTCCGTCCGATCCCTGCACTGCCGACGCAAGCGTGGCCGGTTAGCGCGTGTGCTCGGCGGCGCCGCCTACGCTGAAAAACACGTACCTGCAGTGAACGGCGATGGGCCCGGCGTCCAAGATGCCCTCCTGCTTCAGGTTGACCTCCTCCAAGAAGTCCAGAACGCCGCCGGGGTCCGTGGGGACGCCGTGGTCGGGCCAGGCCCTGAAGTGGTACTGCCACACCGTGCGCTCCGTGTTGCCCTGCGGCCAAAAAAAACAAACACAAAGACTCAGCACCAGGTGCGGTTTCAACGCTTAAATGAGGAGGAAATGTCGAAGGAGGAGGAAAGCGAGCTACCTGTCCCACTTTGGAGAGTTTGAGTTCTCTGAGGATGTAGTCGTGCGCCGCCGTCTCTCGGACGTTGCGAACCCGCATGGCGCCGTATTCCTTCAGAGCCGACATGTCGGGCCAGTACTTCACACATTTACTCTGTCGACACGCAAACCACAACAGCCAAACGGTATCAAACTGGAACAATAACGACAAAATGACTAATTCTGATAAAAAGACTAAAAATCAAAAAGCGCAAATGTAAAGGAAGAAGACAAATAAGTACACCTTTAATTTGAATTTGCAACATCAAAAAGTGCAAATTTAAAGATAAATCAAATATGGTAAAAATAACAACTGAACAAATTTAAAAGTTGTGAAAAACAAAAAGCACTCATTTCAATCGTAAAAAAAGTTCAACATTCCAACAAAATGGAAAAGAAAAGTCAAAATCCAAATTCAATACTAAAAGCACATCCTTTAAGGAAACGGTAAGACGAATAAAGAAACATCTAATAAAATAGTAAAAATAATGTAGTAAAAAATCAAATAAAATGTATGAAAACAAAAAGTACAAACTTAAAGGAAACACTCAAATATCAAAGTAAACATTCAAAAAGGAAAAATAAAAAAGTCAAAACTTTAAACGAAATTGTTCAAATAAAAAAAATGAATGTACCCACTTTTTGTGCCATTTTTGTTTGTTGGTGTGCCGTGAGATTTTTCAATGGTGAAATATGTTCCTTGGCTCCATAAAGGTTGGAAATCACGGCTCGAGTCAGATCGTGGATTCAAAGCAACATTACAACGTGACAGAAATAATGGGTGCTAACTCACTCTAATTCAATTACTTTATTGTAATTAAATGACTTCACCCACACCGAAACTTTCGAGCACGATTCCACAGAACGGTGGCATGTTTACGTACAACCGTTAGCGCTAGCACTAGCTTGCTAGGCTACATAACGTTTTGTTGCCTGCTTGCGAGTCGTATCGTATTTAAAAGTACGTGAACGTACCTCAAGCGAGCCTTAAACGAACGTCCTCTCCTGTCCCGAGCACCGGTGACCACCAACACACATTTTCCCCAATTTGTCCTTAGAATACAGTCGGCGCGCTCCTTTAGTTGTCGTCGTCGCCACGGTAACGAGGGTATCCGGTCGCATTTGTGTTGAGAAGATAAAGCCCAATGATCGTAAAAAAACGGGATGCGGTGGTATCGGAATACAAGATTTGATTGCAGTAGTCTGACATAGTGCAATCGTGAAAGAGCAAATTTGTTTTGCAGTCTGATCCGGGCATTACGTGTTGTCTGTCCCACACCGTCGACATGTTTTTTTTTTTTTTTTTTAATAACTTTAATGGCCGTCAGATATTTACATGACTAAAGCAAAAGACACGCGACAAGGCTAAAAATAAACTCGCTTTTGAAGTCAAATATACTGTGCACGATGGAGACGCGGAGTCAATGTCTTTTGCGGACCCGATCAACGACATCATTGATCGGATCGGCAAATTACGACATTAAAGCCGATCAGCATAAAATGCAAATTATCGGCCGATACCGATCAGGCCGATAAAATCGGCGTAAAGTCTAGTTGCAAAAGAAATCCCCGAGCAAGCTGCGGCTGACCTTCCCCCTCTCGACCTCCTTGGTGGTCATGACAATGACCCGCGAGTTCTCCTGGAAGACCATCCTCCAGAAGTCGCTGATGGTGTTCTGCAGGCAGCCCTGAGTGGCGATGTACGACTTCCTCAGCTTGGCGCTGTTGCACTTGTTGTCCTGGTCGGGCTGAACACGACACGTCAACAAAAGTCAGCGATGACGATGACGACGGCGTGACGGTTGTCAGCGTGAGCGAAGGTGCGAGGATGAAGGTCATTTACCACGCTAGGGGATACTACCATGATGATATTGGCGTTGATGTAGTCGGATCCCGGCTCGTTGGGGTCTCCGTCCGTCAGGACCACCCGTGTGTGGTCGACTGCACGGGGGAAAGAAAAACTGAGGTCAAGAATTGTCCTGGGTGCGATAAAGTGGGCTACACACTACTACTACTACTTATTATTATCCGTCATTGTGGATGCCCTGTGGCACCATGCTGCCTCTCACACTTGTCTAGTTTTTCCTAATCATGTGGAGACTCTCTGTTAAGATATAAAAATCGGTGTGTGTGTGTGTGTGTGGCCCACTTAAACTAAGACGGCATCCGCACTCACAAGGCAGAATGTTCTTGTATCGGTTCTTGTTCTTGTTCTCGGCCCTCTGGCCCTCTTTGCGGCTGTACAGCAGCTTGCACTCCTGCTGCTGCAAGGTCTGCACGGAGGTGAGAGGATTGGGCGCGATTTCCAAATTCACAAAGGCGCTGAACGCAGAGATGCGTGATGAAAACAAGTGACGCCTTACCTCAAACTCCTCCCAAAAACCTTGCTTGACTTTATCTGTGGCCTCCGCCAGTTTGCTCAGCTCCCGCACTCGACTTTCGATCTCTGCTGCGTTGATGCGAGTGGTGTTGAGGGGCTGCGTGGGGGGGGGGGGGGGGGGGGGGCACGGGAGAGAGAAAGGACTACTACATGGACCTTAAGCTGGATATCAAGGATACGGAATAAGCGCTCAGACGGCTCTCCTCTCAACGACTTTTTTCGAAAGAGAGAGCTACCTGCTTGAGCTGCAGCACGGTGCCGAGGGTCTCCACCATGGGGTTCTTCTTGTAGTGCTCCACCAGGTCAGTGAGGGAGTCAAACTTCTCGCCACCGCCCACATCGTACTTCAGGTCGTGCTGCAGGAGGAGGATGCCACCAGTACATTATCCACATTTTCACACAACATGGGATCATTTGCGTTTCGTTCGAACAACAACACAATCACTTGCCACGAACAGATCATTCCATGTCTGTGTAAAATAGGAAATTGTAAATAAATTAAGGTAAACCTCACCCTCCAAAAATGGTAAAAGTTTGATAAAAATAGTAAAAAGATCATATGTAACCATTCTAATAAAACAAAAATAAAAGTTTCTCATAAAATAGCATGTATCAAAAAGTGCAAATAAAGAAATTATACAAATTAAAAATGTAAAAACTACAGTATAAAAAAGAAAAATGTACAATTGCAAGTTAAATAAGTAAAATGTATGTTGTCAAATTAGAAATATTATATTCAAATGTACGAATATTTTTTTAAAGGTGCAAAAATAAGTCATTATTGAGAAATGAAAGAAAAATAACGGCAACATTGTTGTAACCCATACAACACACAGTAGTGACTTCGGGAATTCCAAATGCTGAGTGTTGCGTTGAGTCTGACACAGACAACCCGCGCGTGCCCACAAAACATCCGCGAGTGGAGACACAACACTGCTCGCCAGCCGCATTTGAACCGGTTTGTGGCGGAGACGGACGCGGCTCACCTGGCATCGGATCATGACGTGCGTGACTTTGGGCTTGCTGTCGCTGCTGTCCGTCTTGTCGTCGCCCGTGCGCACCGACAGCACGAAGTCTCCTGGGTGGCTCTGGCTCTCCCGCACCAGGAAGCTGCCGTTCTTGCCTTTTTCCGTCAAAAGCTTCTCGGCCTCGCGACCCGATAGGTGTCCGTGGAACCATCTGGAAGGATGTGTTGGTAGATGACGCTCCATGTATTATATATATATTTTTTTTGGGTGTTCGTGCAGCGGGCTCACCTCTCCGACGTCGGGTCGGCGCAGTTGAGCGGATACTTGAGCTCGATGACGTCGCCGTTCTTCTCCTTGAGCTGCCCGTGGTGCTCCATGTAGTACTGCACCAGCTCAGCCAGCGTGGCAAACTTCTCGCCGCCGTACAGGTCATAGTAGTCGCCCGTGTTCTGGATCTTGATGTGGGTGACGGCGCCGTTCCGCCTGCGGGGATGCACATAGTGAACATGAAAAACTCAAAATCTTTCCGCGCTTGTGTGGGTTTTCTCCGGGTAAAATGTGCATTTCAGGGTAATCTAAAATAGGGCTGCAGTTCTCAAATATTTTAAGAATCGATTACTCTATCGATTAATTGGTTAAAAAAAAAAGATTTTATATTATTAAACACCAAATTCAGTATGTGAGGTGCAGGTTTGATTGTTGTCCACTCGGGGTCGCCCTCCTCACGCTAATCTTCGACTTTGCTTTCAAACTGTTTTGGTAACTGAACTGTACTTAGAAAGTGATCCTTACATGTACCACTAGAGGGAACTCACGTACCCTCACAGATCTCCTTGAATGCCATTATTTGTGTTTTGACAGCATAAAGATTCTGACTGTTCAAACTGTTACTGTTGCACTTGTTGGGGTTTTTAATTTCTTAAAAAGACGACTACTAATTTCAAACTTTTCTGGGGGGAAAAAAAAAAAAAAAAGATTTGCCCTGTCAGCTGATATTTTACACAATCTATGGCTTTCAAACTGTTTTGGTATACAAAAACCTGAAGGCACCAAGCTGCATTCGTTCTGAATGTTTTGTCTTTTTTTTTTTTTTTGCTGAATCAGCTGCTGAGTCACCAAGGAATAAAAATTGTTTTTAAGTCCTGCACTGTCATCTGAGAAAACGGGGGGGGGGGGGGGGGGGGGGGGGACTTGCAAATCTGAGGTTCACATGTGACTTGTTGTTAGCATTAGCTCAGGATCAGCAGGGACGAGTTTCCCTTTGGTGAACATTTCTGCGGCCCTGGAAAATGAGCGAGTCGGCAGCCAAAATGTTGGCCGAAAATAAAAAAAGCTATTGCATTTTATAGTAAGTCGTCGTCTCACTGTGAGGGGGCGCTATCGTTTGGAGTCAGCCAGTCCCGCCTCTTAACTGGAACACGTAGCTCCGACTATTCTGGCCGCCCTCCACTGGCTGCTTGTGCACTTCAGAGTTCATTTGAATATTCAGCTTTTTTTTTTTTTTTTTCTAAATCTCCGAGTGGTCTCGCCCCACCTTACCGGTCTGAGCTGCTCCATCGCTACAATCCCGCCACCTGCTGCTCCTGGAGGTACCGAAGGCCGAGCAGGAGCTCAGAGAGGATTTCAGGGTTTTCGCTGTTGCTTGTCTCAAAATACGGAATGACCTGCCAGTGCACATTAGACAAGCCCCTTCGCTGTCCTTTTTTTTGTTTGTTTTTTTAAACACACCTTAAAACCAATTTGCATTGCTTGGCATCTGCTTGAGCCCTTATTAGTGCTTTATGACTCAAATTGAGTTGAGTCAGCCTAAAAGTCTAATTGCCTTAGCAATTTTGGAACGTTTTCAGACAACAAGAACAAACACAGCACGTTCGACAAACAAGAAGAATCCACTTGTCTCGATTCAACCTCTTGATATTTGTATTTCACAGTCTTGAAATGGCAGTCACGCGTTTAATAAGCCAACAAATTATTTTTAGCTTTTGTTTGGTTATTTTAGGTCTGACGCAAGCCATTTATAGCAGAGAAGAAGGAGAAACCTCGGCTTTCTCGCTCACGTACAGGATGACGGCAATTGCTTTACAACTAAAAAGTCTGCTTTTCGGCATGTTTGCAAATGAATAGTAAGTACTTTTGCAATTTTTGAATGGACTGATGGCTCTTAAGAGGTACACACCTACTAACATTTTGAGGCCAAGTTGTCGGTGTGAAAGGGGTGCGCGAGCGCCTCACTCACCGCACTGACAGGGTGAAGTCTCCGGGGTTACTCTTGCTGGGTCTCGCTAAAAAGCTGCCGTCCACGCCGCGAGTCAGCAGCAGGTTTTCCGCCTCCACGCCCGTGATGTTGGGGTGAAACCACCTGGAGAAAGGCAAACAAGTGTGACTGTTTCCTCCGGGCTCACTGCCGTGGCGCCAACTCCTTTCTACGTGCAGCGCGGGGCGGTAGTCTGCAGTGGCCCGTGGCTAAGTGGTTAAGATCATCGTCTGCCACCGTGTGGGGGACCGAGGTTCAAGACCCCGACCGGACCATCCGGCAACATCCCCCGGACTCCCGGCTGCGGTGTCCTTGAGCAAGACACCGATTCCCCGGGCGCTTCAGCTGGCCCAATGTGTTCCACTAACAAGTGTGTTATGTGTTCGCTGTGATCGGTAAAAGCACAAATTTCATGTTCATGACAATAAAAGTGATTCTTCTTCTTCATCATCATCATCATTAGTCCCTATGGAAAAATGCACAGATTTTGCCTTGAGCTTTTTTTTTTTTGTAATCGAATTAGTTGTGTGATTGGATGAATCGTTTCACCCTGAAATGTTTTACAACTTTTGTTTTCAAACACGTATGAACTTATGGCCAATGCATTTGGACTGAATCATGATTTAAGTACAGTTTTTCCATCCGTACCACTTATCCTCACTCGCGTGCCGGCATACCGTTGTTGTTGTTTTTTGTTTACTTTACTATAGTTAAGCGCAATGTTGATGTTGGAACTGTGCATAATGTTACAGTGGGTTACGATCATATAAAATAGATCTCGTTTTTGATGAACACGTAGGCCTTTTAAGCTACTGGATTTTCATGTTGGTAATTATGGTGGAACTTGGAGAGCCAAGAGCTGTCGTTTCAAAATAAGAGTTTTGTGGCAGGGTTAAGTCTCGGATGCGCCAAACAGGACACGATGGACGTGACTTTACGAAGCTTCTTGTACGTATGTGCTATTATTCCACTCCCGCTGTTTCTTCCAACTCCTCGTGCAGTTTGCCTCGTCGCACGTCGCTTTTCTTCTTGCACATCAAGAAAGGCGCTCCGAGTTGGTCCTGCGGTTAATGTTGCCACATAACACCGACATCATGAGCCTCCCTCCGAGTAGCGAGCATGAACGTTTGGTCAGCAATAAGGAAGCCTCGTGTGCTTTGGTTGCATCGTAGGGTTACAATGTGGGGAAAACAGCAAACATGTTGTCACCGGTGGAGGTTCACGTTTCGTGGTGAGCCAGCGGCGGCACCCCCCCCCCCCCCCGCCCGCCCGCCCGCCGCCCCCCCCCATACACACGGACACGCTGCCCCAAAACTGCTCGGTGGAGTTCAAGTTACGCAGCTGGGTTAAGGCCATCGGCGGACGTTGTTTTCCAGACAAGCGCTTACCTCCGAGATGTCATTTTTTTTTTCCGCTCCTCACTTCCTTCCACACTCGGCAGCTAGCAGTAGCTTCTTTCCGGCTAGGTGGCGAACCTTCGCGAACGTTTTTCCCTCCAATCGCGGGGCAAAGACGTTCATCGGCTCATATTCGGCCAAGACGAGTGCCGAAATCACGGCATCGAGCAAAAAAAGTAGGCGCAAGAACAACATAAAAAGTGTCTGTAGGCCTGTCCCGCAGACTTCAGACCAAGTCGATTGTTGGACGTCACCAAACCTGCGACAAACCAGAGGGTGCGTTGTATTTGGTCACCCGGCACGGCCGTTCTCGGCGTCGCGCCGCCCATTTGCCGTCAAATCCATGGCTCCCGACTCATCCGGGCAACAGGGCAACTAATTGCAACTGCTCCCGAGTTTCCTCTGTGCGCGTGCGCATAAAAAGTTATTCCCTGTTTTCCGAAATGTGCGTTATGTGAACGAAGGTACGCTTTTGAAACGTTCATGTTCCGTGAACAAAATATGACGTTTAGATCCTTATTCATGCCTCGAATGTGGACAGAATGTAAGATATGGTTACATGTCAATGACTAACAAAAAAAAAAATACAGTTAAAATGTGACATATTGAGGGTGCGTTGTATTTTGACGGCCGCTGCGGCCGCTTTGTCGGTGTCGCGCCGCCCCTTCGCGGCAACGAAATGTGAAAATGAAAGACTACTTTTTGATGAAAAAAAGTATCGAATGTTTTCCAAGCGAAACGCTAGCGATGTTAAATACCGCCGATTTACTTTGTGTTGTATACAGTGGGGCCTTAAGATACGAGTTTAATTCGGGCCGTGTCCACGCTCGCAACTCGAAACGTCATCTTGTTTTGTCGGAACGGCAAGGATGCTCAACGCTGTCCAAAGTTCCAGGTTCTGCGTCTGGATCCGGTGCCGGTCGGCCGGTCTGCTGGACCGAAGGAGCCCATCAGAGACTTTGGTGTCACAATGCGCTCTCCTCTCCTGTCCTGTCCGCCTCAACCTCTTCAGTCCTGTGGTTTAACATAAGGATTGTCACAAGGTTTCTTGTGATGCGTAAACACGATAAAACACATCTTGGCTGTTTGCGCGGTTGACGTCGGGCCACACATGCCAAGAAACATCCAAGTTCCAGCCAACTGCAGAGCACTTTCAAGATCGGAAGAGCTGACTTCCTTTCCTGTTAATGATGACCTCAAATGATTGAATCATCAAAAGTGGCAATATTTTGTTTTGAGAATCCACCAAGTGCACCAAAATATGCATCGCGTGAAAGATGGTTTGTCAGAATGCAAGGTTGGGTTAAAGTCCCACCGTCAAATGTTCAATATTGAAGACACGCCATCAATGAGCTGATACAATTTGATGTGTAAAACAAAAAACCACACTGTTGGTGTTCAGTGGACCAGTTTTGTACAACAAAGCCAATGATCTAGTAGAACACATTCTAAGTTTCAGTCATCAATTTTTTAAAATATTTTATTATTGTTTCAAGTTCTTTTTGTAAATCCACGATAAATTATTCATATATAAAAATCATGCAATGTTTCACTCTGTGTGTGTGGGTCGTGCATCTCTTTAATATGAGTTTCACTTTGTGAATTGAACTACCTTAACTAGATTCAGGTTTCACAACACAATTCTAATTCATTAAGATGGACCTGAATGTGTAAGTCGAATGATTGCATGTCGTTTTGTTTAGAAATTGAGATAAAGTAGCATCTTGAAACGAGGCAATTGACTATATCTATGTTTTCTATAGATGGTTGAGTTTGAAGCGTCGGCGCGGCTGTGGTCCTGTATCGCGTTTTGTCACGTTTGAGCCTCGCCGCTCGCCGTTGACGCCTTACGTGGCAATCACACGGCCGCCGCAGTTTTGCCACTTTGGGCTGCTTCTTCTGCTCTTTCCGGCGCTCATCCAGCCGCAGCAAACTGCACCCCAGCAGGGGCTCCAGCGCACCGGCGACACTTTACAGGCTCAAGAGTTGCCTCAAATTCATTATTCGTTTGGAAAACGTTTTTTTTTTGTGAAGCCCACGAAGCATGTTTACGACGTCGGAGCTGGTTGTCCTGCTGGCCGTCCTGTCCGCCACGGCGTCCGGCTACTTCGTTAGCATCGACGCCCAAGCCGACGAGTGCTTCTACGAGAAGGTCAACTCCGGCACCAAGATGGGTCTCATGTTCGAGGTTGCCGAGGGGGGCTTCTTGGATATCGACGTGGAGGTGAGACGCCGGCCTGAAGGTTTTCGGCTCACCGACGCTAATCTGCGGCAAAGGAGGCGAAGGCCCAAGCGCGGCTGTCAGCCGCCATCTGTTAGCATTAGCGGCGCTAATTTTGCGGCGCTAACGGCAAACTTGTCTTTTACGTTTAATTTTTGCCGTCAATCATTTCAAACTTGTTTATTGTTGGCAGAGAGAGAGAGAGAGAGAGACATTTAAGAGACTGAATGTTAGTTCGGTGCTGACGTGCCGGCGAGCATTTAGCCACGTTATAGCTTCGCTGTGTAAATAATTGCGCTATTTATTTTTTATTTTGTTACATTGTGTGTTTTTATCTTTTAAAGGTGTACGCGTGGGTGTTTTTTTTCCATATGTTTCTTACAAGAATTGGGATTTCATTCTTGTTGATGAAAAACCCGGACGCTTCCATATGTTTCTTAGCAGAGACTATGAAGTTGAATAAAGAAATTCCCATGTCTTTGATTAATTTAAATCATTTTTCAATTGTATTAGACCATGCTTGTTGCTGCAGAAATACCCGGATGTTTCCATATGTTAGAGTAGAGGCAACAGTAGCCATTCACAGGGCTTAAAATGTTTATAAATACCTATATTCAAAGTTTCGACACTAAATATACCAGTAACTGTAATCCCAAAACATTTCAAAATCGTTTCAAACGCATCAGCCTTAAAAAAAAAAAAATCGATTTACAGATTATTTGTTTTTTTCCAGACGTAGTAAGAGTACAAGCGCTTACATTTGAGTATGCACCAATACCGAGTAGCGATACAGCTCATGTCATCACATCTTGCAATTGTGATTTCATTGTGCTTGCTTGTAACACAAAGCACTTCAGTTATTTGGTGTCGCAGACTAAACTCTAGGGGGCACTATACAAAAGGAGCACATACAGTTCTAAGGAGGCGACGAATGTCAAGTCTGAGGGACGTGCAAATAGGATGCCATACTACAAATTCAAGTGAGTAAAAAAGAGCGTTGTTTTTTTTTTCCCCCCAAGTATAAGTACAGACGTACAGTATCGGCACCGTAAGCGCAAGGACGCTGATACGTTTGTCAGCCTGTAATTAGCACATTCCTATTTGCCATTCGATGACATCGTTTGGCTCAGTGACTCATAGCGACTCTCATTCTTGAAATACACAAATGGCAAATGACTCCTCAGCTGGAGTTTGGGTACTTCCTGTACCTTCCGCTAAGGAGCTGTAAACTTTCACCACTACCAAAAGCGATGCAGACTTTTTTTTTTTTTTTTTTTTTTTAAATAATCTGCGTTGTCTTGAGAGTTTTTCACGAGTCACCGATATTTTATCGTCGGTATCGGTACGAGCCCATCCCTATTATTATTATTATTATGAATGCTTTTGTCCGTCGCTCCTTCCAGATAACCGGCCCCGACGGTAAGCAGATCTACAAGGGCGACCGGGAGTCGAGCGGCAAGTACTCGGTGGCGGCGCACATGGACGGCACCTACAAGTTCTGCTTCAGCAACAAAATGTCCACCATGACGCCCAAGATCGTCATGTTCACCATCGACATCGGCGAGGCGCCCAAAGGCCAGGACATGGAGACGGAAGGTGACTTAGCCCGACTTTTCTTTAACGCTGCCCCCTCGCTGCTGCTGTTTTCTCTTCCCTCCTCCTCATTGAGTTTTTTGTTTGTTTTTGTTTTTTGACCGTCTTCTGGACGCTCTCTTCCTCCCTCCAGGCGGCGGCACTTGGGATGGTAGGCGGCGAGAATGCGGCCTTTTCGTGCACTGGCTAACCCGATGATTCCCAACCCCATTAGCGTCGTGTTGAAATTGAATTGCTTCAGTAGTTACGATTTAGTTACTAATTTGTGAAGTAATTTGTGTTCATCCAAGCCAGAGACGGATAGTCGGTCAACTTCATTTTATGAAAAGAAAATTGGCGCATTAAGAGGAAAATTATGTCATCATTTCATGAGATTTTCAGCGGTATTTTAGGAAAATAAAACCATATTATGAGACTAAGGTCGTATTATGTCATTATGAGAATAAAGTTGTAATATTAGGAGAAATAAATAAATAAATGCCCTAACCCTATTTTAGAGGGGGGGAAAAAACAATATTACGAGAATAAAGTGGAATATTATCCTAAGAATTTATAATTTTATGGGAATAAAGTTGCAATATTGGGAGAAAAATACATAATTGTAAAAGAGTATGTTTGTAATTTTATGAGAATTTTTTTTTTAAATAATCTTATTTTAGGTGAATAAAATGATGTAGCTAAAGTTGTGAGAGGCACAAACTTAATAGGGGGGAAAAACAATAATTTTATGCCGATATATAATAATATTATCAAGAATAAAATCATGAGAAAAAGTGTGATTACAAAAAAGTAATCATTTATGGAGATTTCTAAAATGATAATGATAAATAAATCCATAACATCATGAGAATAAAGTTGTAATATTATCCTAAAATGTTGTAATTAAAATAAAGTGGCTATATTAGGAGAAGAAAATTAATAACTGTACAATAGTGTAGTTGTAAAATTATGAGAATAAAGTCAGAACTTTACAATATTTTTTTTCCTGTTAGCGTAGGAGACAAAAAATAATGTGACTGAAATTGTAGTATGTAAAGATAAAAAAAGGCACAAACTTAATATTTTATGCGCATATAATGCTAACGTTAACAAGAATAAAGGTGCAATATTGCAAAAAATGTAATTGGTTTGTATTTTTAAAAGTAATCATTTCATGAGGTTCTTTTTTTGTATATTAGAAAAAGAAAACTATTGTATGACTAGATTAAATCGGCAATATGAATCTAAAAAGTTAATTTTATGAGAATAAAGCTGCAGTAGTAGGAGGAAAAAAATTGTTGAAATATTATGAGATTAAAGTCAGACTTTTACAGTATTTTTTTTATTTTAGGAGAATAAAATGTGAACCATATGCCAAGATATATATGGGTATAATATTAACTAGAATAGTTGTCGTAATACTAAAGTTATGTTTTATTTTACGAAAAAGAATTATTTTACATTTTGTGTCAATATAGAAGAATAAAATCATATGTGAATAAAGTTTGTATATGGCAAGAAATAAATCTATAAACATAATAGAAAAAAAACAACTTTGTATGCAGATGTAATTATGATATTACCAGATAAGAAGTTGCATTATTCTAAAATCAGTTGTTCTATTAGTATAAAAATACTCATTTTAGGTGAACAAAATGTTGAGTATTCCTTCTTTTTGTTTGGCGTTCTAGCGAAGTTTTTTCACGTCGATGACGCGCTTTGGCTCAGTGACGGTTGGGAATTGCTCGTCTAACCAGAGTTGTTGAGCGCCACGAAGAGTGCGCCTTGCTGTGTGTGAGCAGTTGGAGTGGTTTGACTTGTTGGGCTGTGAAAAAACGCAATTCCGTCAGCACCCCCAGTCGGGAAACTTGAATTGCCAATTAGGATTCCAGAGGTTGTCGCTCGTCTCGTTTCTGTGCGCTCGTGGCGGCGTAAGACGAGTGTTGTGCATGTAGCGCACGGCGTTGTGTGCGGTTGTGACTGGTGTGTTGTTTTATTTTGTGTGCGGCAGCGCACCAAAACAAGCTGGAGGAGATGATCAACGAGCTGGCCGTGGCCATGACGGCCGTCAAGCACGAGCAGGAGTACATGGAGGTCCGCGAGAGGATACACAGAGCCAGTGAGTGCACGCAACAGCATTTGATGCAAAAGTGACCTTTTTTTTTTTTGTTGTTGTTGCTTTGAGACCAATGAGAACTAGGGTGGGCTACGTCCCTTTTTGTCATTGTGCAGGAAAGTGGTCTAAAAATTTACCGGAGCGATAAAATCCGCTCGCTGAGCACAATAACGGAATTGTCAAAATGGAACTTCACTTTGATTTGGACCAAAATTCATCTGGCTGAGCTACACATGCAAATTAGCCATGTGTTCCCATTCCCAGTTGGGATAAACTTTAGAACTTTTTCATATTTATTTACAATCATTTTGTACCGTATTGTATTGCCCCCCCCCCAAATGACTCCATTAAATCAAGGTTCCACCGTATCTATATATTGCACAAGGCTTTGGCCTGAGTGCAAAAACAGATAATATGCCAGTAGCTAATCACAACAGTGGGGGGGAATGCAAGCCAAATGAATGCTAGTTCCATTAGCCAGTCAATGGAGTTTTGCATTGTGTGTTGGCACAAAGCTAGCGGACTTGCAAAAGGCAGAAGTGGTTGCTGGTGCTTTGGTTAAATACAAGAACAGAACATTCTTTTTGTTTTATTTTTATTTTTAAATAGGGCTGGCAGTCGATGACTTTATTAAATCTGATCAATCACACACTTGTATTGTGATTAAATGCGATTAATCACAGGTGCCAAATATGCCATACCTAGTACCGCGTTTTGCTTTGGGATGCTATTTTGATCTTGTTGTGCTTGGATGAAAAGAGCTGAAGCTTGAGCTTTGATTTTCATGAGCTAACGCTTTAACTTTGACAGTTTTAAAGTTAACTTTAACTTAAAGTGGTCATTTTTTTTAATTATTATTTTTTTAATATATTTGTTCACTATGTGCCAAGAGGTTTTTAAATTGTGACAAAAAAAGCATTATTTCTCCTTGAGAAAAGAATCTGACTCACTCAGGTGTGCTTTTGTGCTCCCCGTGCAGTCAACGACAACACGAACAGCCGAGTGGTGCTGTGGTCCTTCTTCGAGGCCCTGGTCCTGGTGGCCATGACTCTCGGACAGATTTACTACCTGAAGAGGTTTTTCGAAGTGCGGCGGGTGGTGTAGCGGCACGGCAGCGGCGACGCGAACCCTCGTCCTCCTCGAGACAATTCTTTCCACTCTGCGAAGCGGACTGGCGGTTTTCACCACTTTTGATTTCTTTACGTTCTTCAAAACGGCCGCAAGATTATGTAAAGTGGATGTTTTTGTTTTTCTCCCCCCTATGTGGTTTCATTCATTTGCTCATACTGTTTTTCGCACCAACTGAGCATTTTAAATCCGATGCAAGGTTCTGGAATTTAAAGAGAGGCAAGTTTTGTCACTTTTGGGGTTGGTATATGGTGGTTTGATCTCAAACAGCGGCCGCTTTAAGGGGGTTAAAAAAAGGGCAAACTATTCCGTTTAAATTGGTACATTTTCTAGCAAATAGTTGAATCTGGGGAGGGGGGGGATGTGTGTGTGGGGGGGGCGGGGGGGGGCTGATCTATCGACTGCTGTGTGCTTTTTGTGGCTGCTTATTTTGTTGGTGGGATTTTAAATTATCTGATTGTACAACAGTTTGGACTTGTTTTGGAACACTTTCACTGGGACGCAACATTCGGATGTCACCTTTGTTGTTGCGCGCGATTCAACATCCTTTTTTATTTTCTTCTTTCCGCTCTTTTGCTAAACGTCCAAAGCCGCCGTCGGTGTCTTCACTTTGGCGGCTGTGCCCCGTGCGTCGAGTCTCAACTGAAGTGCTCCAAGGTTTTTGTATTCCCCCAAAAAATCAACTTTGGTGTTTGCTCAGGCAGGAAAAGTCCTCTGCACTCTCTCGTTTTCAGACTCTGACACACTGATGCATCCATCTGTACAAATGTAGAACAGTTGTTGAAAACAAGCCCCAGGTTTCATAATAAAGAAATTCTATACAATGACTGGCTGCAAATGATTAATATTGGAAAAACAATTCATCCGTGTCTTTCTTGACTAGTAGGTGGTGTTGCAATAAATACACAAAATCTAGAAAACTGTGAATTATCTATTCAAGTAAATACCCTCGTGCATAATATATAACCAGCAATTGTTTGAGAGAGGAACTACTGTTAACTAAACAAAAATGCAAAGAAGTCTAAAACGATATACATTGTTCGTGTGACGGATGATAAACAATTCAATTTCAATTGTTGAATATTTATACATACTTCAAGGATATTTGTGATAGGATTTAGGATAGAATTTAATAAGGATGTGTTCTTAAATTCCGTGTTTTTTGCTAATACGTAAAAAGTTTCCACCCGGAGTGTAAATCTCAGCGCAACACGAAAGTGTTAGCTTTGTGGCGGAGTTCGTTTTAGCACGGGCGAACCAGCGACATTTTTGCGCTATTTGCTGTAGGAACTCGTTTTTTGGATTACAAATTCTCTTAACGATTTTGTAGTTTGAATTTTTGTGTTTCTTGGCAATACACTTTGCTTCGAGCTCTGGTTTCCACCTGGACAAGCGCAAACGGCGAATTTTATTATCGTGGTGGAGTTAGCTGTATCACGGACTAACCACATTTATTTGCGTGAATTAATTTAGAAAATGTAAATCTTTATTTCGGAAAATTGTATGATTTGTGGAAACAAATTTCCCTCGAGCTCAAGTTTCCACCGGCGTGTAAACATCGACGCAACCCGGAAGTGACAACTACTCGTGGCTGACTTAGCTTTAGCATCAGCTAACCATCTTCGTACGTGCCACTTTTGCAGCATGGAGAACACGACCGACGGGACGTGGGATAGTTTAGCTGGAAAACTAAACGACAAGATCTTAGCGGCGCTCCGGGAACTCAAATTTACGCACATGACGCCCGTGCAAGTATGTGCAATGGGCTCTAAACCACATGTACAACTGTGTGTACAGTAGTAGTAGTGTTTTGTGTTTTTCTTCCAGGCTGCCTGTATCCCACTTTTTATGAGCAACAAGGATGTCGCTGCTGAGGCGGTGAGTGACAAATATTCCTTAAAAAAAAACAAAAAAAAACCAGCATGAATTCGAAAAGGTAGCCACTACTTAGCTGTTCAATATGTGGCCAATTGAGGAATAAAAGACATAAATGAACTTCATTGCTTGATCATTCCACCTATGTGGGACACCAGATTGTTCTACTATCATTGTTGTACTATTACTATTATAGACCTGTGTTACTGTGTGTTTGTATTTTGCATGGAGATGGTGCTGTGCAATGGATGCTGTCGATTGTCCATGATCTATCATCCATCGATCATTATGTTATTCCGATTGTTGTGTTTAGGTGACTGGGAGTGGAAAGACATTAGCGTTTGTCATTCCCGTTCTGGAAGTTCTGCTCAGGAGAGAAGAGAAGCTCAAGAAGATGCAGGTGTGTGCGCTTCAGGTTGCTAAATTCCAGTCATTTTTGAAGTTTTCAAACTTTCCATGGGAATTAACGAGAATGATGTTCTTGAACGTGCAGGTGGGCGCGCTGGTGGTCACGCCCACGCGCGAGCTGGCCATGCAGATCAGCGAAGTGATCGGACACTTCCTCCAGAAGTTTCCGCAGTTCACGTAAGTTGACCCATGTCACGGTTATGCGCAAACGGTACCCGGATGAAATGGACCAATCACAGCGCAACGTGTCGTCTCGCGTGAGTTTGTGTTGTCACTTCCTGTCTTCGTTGTTTCCAGGCAGATGTTGATGATCGGCGGCAACAACCCGATGGAGGACGTGGAGAAGTTCAAGGAAAACGGGTAAAGGCGGACGTCGTGTAACAGAGGCGGGACTGTGGCTGTGTGAAAGGGGATAGTGGAAAAACGAAGACGAAAAACATTTTATACTTCATCCAACCCATCAATCATTTTACTTGTCATTAAGGCCCAACTGATATAGATTTTGGGAGGCACATTCAGATATTTGGCAGAATAAAATCCCCCCCCCCCCCCCCCCCCCTCCATTTTGTAATTTTCTGCGTGTCGCGTTGCAGGGCGAACATCGTGGTAGCCACGCCCGGCCGCCTGGAGGACATGTTCCGCCGGAAGGGCGACGGCGTGGACCTGGCCGGCTCGGTCAAGAGTCTGGACGTGCTGGTTCTGGACGAGGCCGACAGACTTCTGGACATGGGCTTCGAGAACAGGTGGGTGGGCGACGATTCTCCACTGGATTTATCAACGAGTAACACGTACACCTTGACTTATGAGATCAATTCATTTTGTGACCAAGCTCGTAACTTGATTGACTGATGTCACCCATTAGGCCGCGCCCCTTATAGGCACACCTCCAGTATTCCAGTTGTTGTTGTGATTTAGTTTGTCCCAATGTACGGTAATTGCATTTTCTAAAACCACTAGATTTCTTTGCATTTGTTTTTTATTTATTTTTATTATATTTTTATGCAATGCAGTAATATTTTTCTGGACTAAAAACATCGTTATTTTTGGTGGGCTGGAACAGATGAAAGTCATTTCAATTGATTTTAGTGGGAATACTGGTTTGAGACAGAAGTAAATCGAGTTTTGTTCAGCATATTTGTAGTTTTGCCATTTGCAAATTCGCCGATTTGTGCATTTTTGGGGGAAGCCGTCCTCTGCAATTTGCTCAAAAGTGGAAACATTTCTTTGCTGTTTTTGTACTCAGGCCACACTCTAAAATGAACAATATTGCTTCGGATCCATCCTGTGGCATCTCGGTACCAAGGAACTATGTTGAAGTGAGTTGAGGTCCATCAATTGGAGAAAAGCAGTAATGTGACACAATCTTGTGGCATTTTGGAACTAAGAAAGTGTTGAAATTAGTTGAGGAGCTTCATTTCGACAAAAGTCGTGATTTGCTGGCGTCTTGGGGCCAAGGAACTATGTTGAAGTGAGTTGAGGAGCTTTCCTTAGATAAAAGTCGCGATTTGACGCCGCCTTGGGGCCAAGGAACTATGTTGAAGTGAGTTGAGGAGCTTCATTTTGTCAAATAGCAAGAAGTGCTTTGCTGCCATCTTGAGGCGTATATAGGCAATTACAACCCTTTTTTTGAGTGGCCGTCAATGCCTCGCGGAGATTTGCTCTCCACGGCAAGGCTCGATCCGTACACTGTTCGATCAAAACGATCGCACCGCGTAGCGGGGGAATGGCGCGTCCATAAATACGACGAACGCTTTAGCTGAGTTTCTCTGCGCTGACGCGCTAACGCTAACCCCGGCAGCCTGAACGCCATCCTGAGCTTCCTGCCCAAGCAGCGGCGCACCGGCTTGTTCTCGGCAACGCAGACGCAGGAACTGGACAAGCTGGTCCGAGCAGGACTGCGGAATCCGGTCCGCGTCGCCGTTAAGGAGAAGGGGGTCGCAGACGGCGCCGCCCGGAGGACGCCGTCCGCGCTAAGCAACTACTACACGGTGAGTGGCGCTGGCGGCGGTGGGCCGCGCGGGGACGCTCACGCGGTGTTCCGTCGTCTCCTGCAGGTCTGCCGCGCTGACCGCAAGTTCAACGCGCTGGTGGCGTTTCTACGGCAACACAAACATCAGAAGCAGCTCGTCTTCTTCAGGTGGTGCCTTCACGTCCTCCTCCTCTTCCAGTCTCTTCTTCCTCCTCCTGACTCTTTTTTCCCCCTCCTCTTCCTCCTGCTCCTTCTTCATCCTCCTCCTCATCTTCCTCTTATTCCTCCTCCCTTTCCTCTTTCTCCTCCTTTTTGTCCTTTACCCTCTCTGTCTTCATCCTCCGCTTATTCATCTTCTTTTTCTTCCCCTCCTGTTCCTTTTATCCCCCTTCCTCTTTTTCTTCCCTCTTTCTCTTCCCCTCCTGCTCCTCCTCAGCACGTGCGCCTGCGTGGAGTACTTCGGCCGCGCTCTGGAGACGCTGGTGAAGAGGGTCCCCGTCCACTGCATCCACGGCAAGATGAAACACAAACGCAACAAAATCTTCGCCGACTTCCGAGCCGTCAAAAGGTGAGCTTGCGTCCTTCCGCCCGTCCGCCGCCCCCCTCACGCTGGCCGTGCGGCCGTTACAGCGGCATCCTGGTGTGCACGGACGTCATGGCCCGCGGCATCGACATCCCGGACGTCAACTGGGTGCTGCAGTACGACCCCCCCAGCAGCGCCAGGTGGGTGGCGCTAGCGAACGGTTAGTAGCGTAGCATGCTAGCGTAACGCCCCCGTCTCCTTTCCAGCGCCTTTGTGCACCGCTGCGGTCGCACGGCGCGCATCGGTAACCGCGGCAACGCTTTGGTCTTTCTGCTGCCCATGGAGGAGTCCTACGTCAACTTCCTGTCCATCAACCAGAAGGTGAGGGAGCGACTCAAAACACTCGTATCGCAATTTATCTTTGCCCGTTCAAATGATGCAAAACGACAACAAAAACATTTGTAAGATGTTTTTTAATGAGGAAAATAGCACTCTACAGTGTTGTACTCTATACAAACAAACAGCAATAACAGATGTAATTAAATAGGGGCGCCCCAAGGTTGTGTCCTCTCGCCGCTGCTCTTCTCTCTCTACACGAACGACTGCACCTCAGCGCTGATAGGATTTAAAGAATTGTAGTTTTGTATTTTGTGCTGAAGCTAGCATACTTTCGTAACAAAGTTATTGTGGTTTGGTTAAAGACCCAACGTGTAATTCTCCTTGTTTTATGTTTAGTTTTAAAGTGAAATTCAATGTTTTTTTTTGTTTTTAAATGGCTCACCATCTGCCAAACTCCTTCTTGTGAAGTTGGCTACCACCATAATTTGTGCTTGAAACCAAAGTTTTTGTCCGAGCGACGAAAATCTCGATAGTCGGCTCTCTCGTAAGTGAAGTTACCGCTGTAATGTTTCCATAATCGATCTGTTTGTTCAATGTTTATTACGGAAGGTCCACCAGATGACGTTGACCTGGTACAATATAATTATGCGACAGCAACTTCAAGGTCAACGGTGCCCAAGTATTGCTCCCCACCTATTTTTATTCGACAGCGTGAGGAATCAACTGTATAAAAATCCCTGCGTATGATTAGGGAGTCGAAAAGAAACGTTGCCTTCGCTTCTTCACATGCACCTGCTGTGTTCGTTACGCAATCCCCTTTAGTGGAAGGATGATGAACGGACTTGTGGAAGAATTATTACAACAAGCTTTGTTGCATTTTTTTATTTATTTTTTTGTGCTTATTTTGTTTTTCTTTTGCCACAATTGTTACCTTTTTGTGTTGTCTTTTCAGTAATTTTCTTTATAATAATCTTTTTTTCTGGGTTTTTGCCTTTATTTCCCCCCCACAAAATATTTTCCAGGGTAATATTTTTTTTTTTCTTATTTCTATGTCATTATTATTCCTCTTTTTTTTCTTGTTAACAATTTTTCAATTGTTTGAATTAATTATTCATTCTATACTCCCTAACCCTTTATGGGGATTTTGAGCGGACTTTTTATTCAACTATATTTAAAAAAAAAAAAAAGATGTCCTCAAAAGTTAAATACAACTGAAGTGTTCTCCAGTGGTGATATTTTTTTTCTTTCCCTACTGCAGTGTCCTTTGGAGAAAATGCCCGCCGTGAGCGACGTGGTGGACGTGTTGCCCAAAGTGAAGGCGCTGGCGCAGGCGGACCGCGCCATATTTGATAAGGGCATGAAGGCTTTCGTGTCATACGTGCAGGCCTACGCCAAGCACGAGTGCAGCCTCATCTTCAGGGTCAAAGGTTAAATGTTCAACAGTGTGTACAAACATTTAAAAAAAAAATAATAATAATAATTCCCATATGTTTTTTCCCTCTCCCCGTAGATTTGGATTTTGCGTCAATGGCCCGCGGCTTCGCGCTCCTTCGCCTGCCCAAAATGCCAGAACTGCGCGGGAAAAGTTTCCCCGACTTCCAGCCGGCGCCGCTGGACACGGAGAACATTCGCTACAAGGACAAACAGCGCGAGAAGCTGCGGCAGAAAACGCTCGTCGAGCTCAAACTGCGGCGGCGGGAGGGCGGCGACGACCGCGCGGCCAAGAAACCCGTCCGGAACCAAGCCTGGTCCAAACAGAAGGCCAAGAAGGACAGACGCAAGAAGAACGCCACCAAGAGGAAACACGGACAGGTAGGACAATTTATCGACAACTAACCGATTCTCAAATCAATCGACACCTATTATGAAAATCAATTCATCGTTTTGAGACTTTAACCTAAAATTGTACATATCCTCAGAGCAATTTCTGTCATCTTGATTATCTTTGTGTTGAATCAAAATGCAACATTTGCAAACATCTGCTTTTACTTTGGGAAAAAAAATGAGCTGGCCCGTCTGTCTGTTTTCAAAAATCTAATGTGAGCCCTGAGCACCAAAGATTGTCCCGCCGCGATCGACGGCCGTTGGCCGACAGAATCCTTGCATCGCCAAAACTATTATTCAGGATATTTTTGTTATTTCATATTCTTCAAGCTATTTTCAACACTTGAGATTGGTTACTAATTTGCAGAAATAACACGCACATGGGGACTGACCAATAGTATCAATTTGTGAAAAAATATGGAGGAGACCCGGCGACAATACAGCGTGTCAGCGTCGTGCCGAGTGACTCGTTTGCGTTTTGTGTCCTCAGTCCTCCGATGACGAAGACACGGAGGAGCTCCTGAAGGACACTCGTCTGCTCAAGAAACTGAGGAAGGGGCAAATCTGCGAGGAGGACTTCGAGCGCGAGATCACCGGCGGGGCGGATCATTAAAGACGCTTTCCTTGTTTTCCTTTTATTGATGTTTTACAAATAGAGCTTGATGAGCTCATCGCTGACTGCGGACGGCGTGAGAACGCCGAGATCGGTGAAGAGCAGCGTGATGAGCGAGGGCGGCGTGTAGTCCACCAGGGGGTGCTCCTCCGACAGGTTGGAGTGAGTCTTCAACGTGTCCGCCTTGTACTGAAAACACACGTGTGTCACCTCTACTTTAATTGTGTCAATACTGATGAGAAATATTTTTGGGTGTTCCACATTTTCCATGACAAAATAAATTTTACATGGTGTTCGCCGGTTATGTGCCCTGCCACGAATTGATACAAAAAAATCGCCAAGGAATTGACATCAACCCCAAAAGGTTTCAAATTGCAAATAGATCCCACAAGATGGAAACAAAGCACTACTTTTGTCTAAATGAAGCTCCTCAACTCACTTCAACATAGTTAGTTACTTGACACCAAGATTCCATAAGATGTCGGCAAAGGACTGCTTTTGTCTAAATGAAACTTCAACTCACTTTAACCTAGTTCCTCGGCACCCAGATGCCACAAGATGACATCAAGTCATTACTTTTGCCTGACTGAAGCACCTCAACTCGACTTAAACATAGTTCCTTGCCACCAAAATGACTGCAAAGCACTACGTTTTTCTGAATGAAGCTCCAACTCACTTCAACATAGTTCCTTGGCAATAAGATTGTGGTAAAGCGTTGCTTTTGTCTAAGTGAAGGGCCTCAACTCAGTTCAACATAATTCCTTGTCGCCAAGATGGCAGCAAAGCACTACTTTTGTCTGACTGAAGCTCCTCAATTTATGTTGACATTGTTCTTGGCAACAAGATGGTGACAAATCAGTGCTTTTTTAAAATGAAGCTCCTCAACTCACTTTAACATGGTTCCTGGGCACCAAGTTACTACGAGATGGCGGCAAAGCATCACTTCTGCCTAAACAAAGCTCCTCAACTCACTTCAACAGTGATAATCAGCTAATATGCGGGGAAGACTAAATTTGGCTCCTTCCACATTTGTCAACTGATTCCCCAAATTCCCACATTTTTCATTTTCCCCCATTCATTTCTATTTTAGAAATGTCGCTCTATTGTTTTAAATCCACCCGTTGAACATTTCTTCCATTTGAACTCATTCCACGGCATGTCAGCTCTTCGTCATTGGCGGCTAGGACGTCTCACCTTGAACTTGTCGGGCACGTCCTGCTGGTTGAGCGGGTAGAGGCGCACGAACTTGAAGCTCTCGGCCACCACGTAGAAGGGCTTGTTGTGGGCTTTGGCGCACGCCGCCATCTGGTAGGTGCCGATCTGTACCAGCGGGGGGGGAGGAGTTTTGCAAGCAAGCAAACAAACAAACAAACAAACAAACAAGTAGCGAAACCTTGTTGATGATGCCGCCGCTCTCCACCACGCCTTCTGCGCCCACGATGACCTGATCCACCTTCTCCAGCACGTACCTGGCGCACGCAGCGGCAAATTTCAAAATACAATTTAGAAGTTTTGGGGCCGAATACATTCTTGAGTGTTTCAATGGCAAAACACAATCATGACTTTGTAGCCTTTCCAAAACAACCACAACCGAAACTAAGCGCTGTACATCAATAAAAAAAAAAATCGAACATGAAACAATTCCAAAAAAGAATGACGTCAAGAAATAAGGTTCTTTTTAATAAAAACTCTCCTGCAGCACCTCTCAGCCAAATGCGTTCCTCCACATAAATACTGTACGTTTGTGTCCAAAATGTTTTTGCAAAACATTTCAGAGCCTAATGCGGCGTTTTAATTGCAATAATACAGCATTGCGGTGGGAAACTACTAGCTAATTTCTTTTACAGTAAAAAGTCCACACGCCCCTTTTCAAATGCCAATTATTTGTGAGAAATTTCTAAGAAAAATAGACCGAGATAAAACATTTCAAAGCTTTTCCCACCATTAACCTGACTCATAACTTCAACAACTCGATTAAAAAAAAATCATTTTAGGGAGTGGATGTCAAAGTAAATGCAGTTGCATAAATCTGCACACCCTCTTATAACCGGGGCTGGGTTCAGAATCATCCAATCACATTCAAACTCTTGTTAACACACCTGCCACCATTTAACGTTCAAGTGTTCTAGTAGACTTTTCCTGGCATGCCCCCCCCCCGGGGCAGAAGCCTGAAGGTTTTGTGCTGGCATTTTTTGCGACAAAATAACTCAAATGCTGTCTGGTACTCACCCAACAGCGGCGTCCAGGATAACCGTGACGGGAACGTAGAGCTTTCTCAAGTGTTCGGCCATCAGCCGCCTTCGAAAACAACAATGGGGATGAGTGCGCCCGTCGTCGTGCCGGGGTGTTCGGCGGGCGGCGGCGGCGACTCACCCGGCGCCGTCGGGCTGCGACTCGGTGACGAAGACGGAGAAACGTTTCTTCTCGGCCGCCGCCTTCTCCAGCACCCTCAAGACCACCCGGGAGTACGAGTGCGTCAGGATTTTCTGTCCCGGAACGCAGAGGTGAGTAAGACGCACAGTGTCCCTGTCGCCCAGAAACCTCGTCTGTCCAAATACGATCAATTCCATATTTTACTTTTCATCTTTTTTTTTTTTCATTAGTAGTGTTGGAAATAGCACGAGAACAAAATTGAGAAGTGACGTAAACTTTGCCTCTTCCCTCTTCCCTCTTCCGCGGGAGCCATTTTGCAAGCCTCGTCACACGTGATGGTGTTTGTTTTGTTTTGCTTTGACTTACGGCTCCGTCCTTAATGAAGGTGTGACACAGCTTGGCCACTTTGCCCCTGGACATGGAGATCTTGTCCATGAAGAGCTGCCCGCGCTCCTCCATCACTTTCTTGCAGCACGACAGTTCCTGCCGGGCCGCCGGGACCACAAAACAACGACGTGAGATGCTGCCGCTGCGTTGCTATGGCGACGGGAGACGACGTGCGTGCGCGCTTTCGTCAATGCAGCATCTCCGTTGTCTAATAAAGTGGGAGTATGAAAAGTTCTTGGACAGGAGGGAACCCAAACTTAAACGCTTGAGCGCCTTTTTCATTTTACTATGAGAAAAAAAGACAAGGGTAAAAGAGGTGTATTTAAAATTGAATCAAGAAAAAAAAATAGGTGTCTTTAAGGGTAATTAATGGTAAAAGCTGTTTTTAAAGTTTTCATTACAAATAAAATGCATTTTAATTTAGTTAATGACACTGTAAATTCAGAGATTTGTTTTGAAATACATTACAAGTTTGAAGATAAACACGAAGAACGGAGTAATATTGCATTGTGGATAGTCTGCTGGCGTGGCCGCTTTAGAGCAGCTTGTTTTAAATCAAAATTGAATCGAATCGCAGCCGAAAGAATCGATATCGAATCACACTGAATTCCAAAGAATGGAAATCGTATCGTGAGGTTCGAAACAACACCCAGCCCGTGTAGACATCTTTCCTTACACCCACTTCAACCTGTGAAAATATTCCAATGATCGCCGCAAGGTTTTCCTCTACATACGCACTCACGACACAGAAAAACCTTAACGTTGCTTAATGAGGGAAAACGTCCATAAAATCCAAAATATTGGTGAAAGGGGGCATAATTACAGATGTCCACATACATTTTGGTGACGATGCATTGCTGTTTTTGGACATGAAGCAACGTTAAGCTTTTATAGTTACCGTAATTTCTCGTGTATAATACGCACCTCCAAAGTTGACCTCAAAATTCTGGAAAACCCTTCTTCCTATGTACAATGGATCTTTACAATGCATGGTTTTGCTACCACCCATATGATCAAGACATTATCTGTATTTTGTTCATTTTTTTCAAATAATTATTCTGAAGTTAAGCACTTCATTTGAACACGTAATAGTTTATTTACTTGCTCTTATTTCGAAATTCACAGCCCTACTTTTATTTAGTAAATGAGAAAACGCACCTCATGTTTGATTACCCAGGCAGAATTTATAAGATGGGTGCAATTCTTGAAAGAAAACATGAGGGGCCAGGCGAAACACATTTTGTTTTATTTTAATGGGATTCAAATTAAACTGTCAAGCATTACAGAAAATCATTCTCATCAAACAATACATAACCATGAATAAATTAATGATTGTTGTTGTTCAGTCATCACTCGTATTTAAAAAAACCAAAACAAAACAATATTTTACAAATTCTGCCAGGGTATGTAAACCTACGAGCACAACTGTACATATGCAGTCATACGTAACCCTGTCGTATTGGAATGAAAGTGTAGGCTACACTTTTCATGGCCTCTAGGTGGCGCTGGCATATAAGAGTGTAAGCCTTTCTCATAACCTCTAGGTGGCGGTGGCATATTGAAATGAGCATGTACCGCTTTTTCATAACCTCTAGATGGCGGCATACATTTATAAAATGGGAAAGTCTTTTTCATTTTAACCTATACCGATGTATAAAGAGCACCAGTGATTTTGGACATTTTTTGGGGGGTAAAAATGCGCATTATAGATGAGAAATTACGGTAAGTGTTTTAGACTGTCACCCCCCGCGAGGGAGTCATGACTCTCACATGATACGCTCTATCAACTATTGACATTATTGTTTGGGGGGGGGAAAGCATATTAAAAGAAATTAGGGTAGCATTATTTGTGCTGTCGGTTTAACGAAGCATTTTACGTGCGTCCGACCCACCTGGTGCTCCAGCCACGTGAGGCTGATGAAGCGCAGAAAGAGTTCGCCGCCAGAAGACACGGCCACGGACGAGTCCACGCTGGCCAGGCGGTCCGTGGCCCACTTCAGGTTCTCCCTCAGGCCCAGCAGGGTCTCGCCTGAAAGTCACAAAGTCAACAACGAGGACCACAAGAAGACTGGAGTGCCCGACGTTCGTGTGAGCTCGCGTCACCTTCATCCCGCTTGAGGAACTCCAGCAGCGTGCGGATGGCGGCCACCGCCGAAGCCACGTCGGGGTCCTGCCTCAGCTGAGCGCGGAAGTACTCCAACAGCTCTGAACACACACAATATCAGTCAAAAACTCACAAAATAACAAAAACAATGACTGAGAAGGACAGCACAGCAACACACACACACACATCACAAACACACAAAATAAATGCACACACAAAAGGGCAGCACAAAATAACAAAAACAGCACAATCCACAAAATGACAGACACACACACACACACAGAGACATACAAATGACAGCACAATACACACACACCGTGCGAAAGCACAACATGACAACATATTTAAAGCGCACACACACTCAAAATAACACAATAAACACACAAATGACAACACACTCTCAGGTGTTCGCTTACCTTCTTCATTCATGCTGCCACGCTTCCGTTTTCAGGATGAAAACAGTTTTTTTGGCGGTTTTGTTGTTCAGTCCGCTTCAGCGCAAACTTTCCGCGGGCGTCCTCCTTTCAGTCAAACCACAAATTGGCGACAAATAGTTTTGTTTCCGTGTCAGTTGGTAAAAGTTCGCAAAACTGACGCGCTGTGTTATTTGCCGCCGTGTTGACGTGTCGCGCAGAAATGACGTCACCTGCAAGTCGTCTTCCTTGAATGATTGTTTTTATGTGCGGGAATAGCATTACCGCCACCTTTTGTACTGGACCTGGATTTTTTTTTATTATTATTATTTTTAAAGCGTGATCTTAATGTGTATAACAGTATATTCGTGCCACGAAATGTAAAAATAATAGCATCTCGTAAAATCGCGTAAAAAAAAATAAAAATAATCTAAAAAAGAAAGAATGCCAGATACACTTCCATAGACATTCCTATAGAAGTATATCTGTCTGTATAGCTTTTCCATTGAGGGCCACATACAGAAAAATGGAAGGAATGTACTCTCAATTAGCATATGCTAAGCAGTTAAACACATTGAGAAAAAAATGTCATTGGTAACAGAGGTAAAATTTATTAGTTTTAGTATGATACACTTCGGAATCAATCAACTCAGGTAAGATTTAATTGGCCCACAGAATTTGTCTCCAGTGGTTGGAGCCAAATTCTTGTACGACAACAAACAAGCCAGGATAACAAAATACAGATCTAGGATATAAACACAAAAGTACAGCATCATTAGCAAGTTAATTGTCAAATTATTTTTTTTACCGGCATTACCAGAGAACTAGCAACCCTTTATTGCTCAGTGACTGTTTTTATCAATGTCTTTATGTCTCCAAAGTGTTCTCTGTCAAGTGACTGACTGTTGTCGTACTAGAGCGGCTCCGACTACTGGAGACAAATTCCTTGTGTGTTTTTTGGACATACTTGGCAAATAAAGATGATTCTGAATGTGTAGTGCGGTAATACTAATACAAGCGTTCAAACGATTTAGAGCAAGAAATAGAAATAGCACAAAAAATAAGTGATTCCCCACCAATATGCTACAGACTTAATCCAATTTCACGTAAATGGGTCTGAAAATCATTTACTACTAATCATGTGTCTTTGTACAACTATCTGTGCTTCACCATTTTCCTCGTGCAAAATATGTGCCTTGGCTCACTAAAGGTAGGGAAACACGGACGTCAACTGCAAAAGCAAACAAAGCACAATTTGTCACACATCAACACGTTTAATTTAATCATTTACAATACGCAAGGTGACAACAAATGACAGGAACAGGAAGATTGACGTGACGGGGGTCCACTGCGCCATCTTGGCGGTGGTCTGCACACACTTTGGGCCCAATTTGAAGCACATTAAGTCCGTGTTTGTTGTTGTTTGCGTCGGCGTTGTGAATGGAGTCCAGGCAGGATGATGACAACAGGCTCCAACTGCAACCTCTGGAAACCGGCGTCCACATTTACTCGTCCTTGTTCTCGTAGTTGTGTTTGATGTGTTTCCATAGTTTCTAACACAAAACACAAAGTCAGGTTACATTTTAAAAACAAAAAAAAAAGCCATTTCATGACTGTCATTCGGTTCAAATTGGCGGTAGCGGGCAAGTTAGCTTAGCTAACACCTAGCACCGCTTCGCCCTCTGACTGCAAGGTCAGAATAAAACCCCAATTGTGGCACGGCGAAAGCGACTCACCCCGCGATTCATTTGCTCAAAGATTGCGTCGCCACCTTGGTCGAATACTCGCTCGAAGAAGACAGCGCCAACTATGATGGTTATGGCGAAAGTGGACGTTCTCCTGAAGAGCACATTATACACGGACTTTGCCAACGCCATGTTGATGTCGAGTCAGTGCGTCTGCGCATGCGTAAATTCTCACTTCTGCTTCCCAATCAAGTCCCCTGACACGGTTTTGCTGGCGCTATGTTTGGACAGTCATTGCGCGTGCGCAAATGCTCACTTTCGCTTCCCAGTGAAGTCTGGGTATCTATCTACCCATTCATGAATCAAACAATACATATATTATAAATACAAGACATGTGGAAGGAGGACGTAAATATGTCAAATATTTGAGAATAATATACTGAGAAAATTTGCACATGGGATGAACAGGTATGCCCTGAATAAGGGGCACATTTGAAGGTTGACGTGGTTTGCATCAGTTGACAACTGGAGAAGGAGGAGCTAAATTTGTAAAAAGTCTGCAATGATTTGGGAATGTTGTCATTGAAAATGTGGAATAATAAAAAAAAAAAGGTGGGAATTTTGTCATGGAAAATGTGGAATACTGGTATTAAAATGGTGGGAATTTTTGGGAATGTGAAAAAAAGGTTTGAAGATCTCCTGAAAGAGCTGAACAGTTTCAATATGGAAGGGCAAAGATGATAAACTTTATTGTCGAATGTTTCATTCATTTGAATTGATTTTTATCTCTGTGTGTGAAATGTGAATTTGTGGGAAGTAATTCCTAAAATGCAGAATCATTATAATAATGAATCTATACAAGATTTATATGGGTCATCCTTGGCTTTTGGTGACTTGTACGTGGGATAACTTTTGTAAAAAGTTGTTCACAATTTTTTTTTTACCTTGGTATTTAATTATCTAACAAGCTTGTGTGTGTGTTTTTTAATGTAGTTCACATTCATCATAATCGAACAGGGTACACATTTAAATGGTAATACAGGTACAATGGTAAAATACTGTGGGGAAAAAATATATTTGATGTTTTTGGAATATCTGTAGGGCTAGGACAAATTATCTTTGATGTTTTTGGACACCCGAAATACAAAACAACAACAAAAAAATGTTTTTTTTGTTTTTGTTTTTCAGCTATCTGAAACACTCAGAAAAAAACATACATTGTTTTATATTTGTCATGTGAAAGACATTTTTGGGGGGATGTTTTTTTTTGGATATGTGAAATACTAAGAAAAATGATTTTGGATGTTTGTTTGTGAGAAGGAAGACTACATACGAGGCTAAAAAATTGTCAGCACAATTTTTATTTTATTTTAAGTAAAATATTAAAAGTGAAGATGTGTCACGTGTTTCTATTCGTTGCAGTCTTCTGACCGCTTGAAGCACACTGATCGTAGAAATCTAATTCATGGCACGCGATTAATACATAACTCAATGGGCAATCTGTTCTATTTGCCATAGATCTATGTGTACAGTTCACCAAACCTGTCATGTGACGCCAGCTGCTTACTTCCGGTACTGAGAGTTAAAAAAAAAAAAAAAAAAAAAGTTGGAGGAAAATCTCCAGAGAAGTTTGTCCGCTCTCTTCTGAACCTCCACGGCAGACGCCACGCCGACGCACGCGACACTTAAGTGGGCATTCGGCGGCGAAAGTGGGAGATTTTTATTTATTTATTTTTTTGCGTGAGGAGACAAAGCTGGGAAGATGTCGACGACAGCTTTGTACAACGACCAAGGAGGAGCGGAGGCTGCGGTGGAGGCTGCCCAGGAGAGCGCTCCGGCCACCCGGGCCGCCTTCGGACTCTTCAGCGCTGACTTTAAAAAGTAAGACAAACGATATTAGCATTGTTTAGTTGTACTTTACAGTACAGTTTGGCACGTTGACGTGTACTTAGCGCTTCGACTGAGGCAGCGAGCTAACCGGTAGCTAGCTACTAGTGATGGTGAATGACAATTAGCTGCTAAAGTTGAGCCATAATGTCAGATTGAGTCAAACCCCGGTTGTCGCGGGGGTACGTGACACACCCACCCGCAATAGGTGGAAATCCGCAATATAGATGGACCATGTGGGAAAATGTTTTCCAAAAATGGTTTGAACCCTTCCTCAAGCTTGAAATATATTCAAACACAATGAAATGTCTTGAAACACACTTTTTAAAGTATTCCTTAGCACATGTTCCCTCCCTCTCGCCGTCAAGACATGGGAGACTATCGTACAAAATCACTTTTACGGAATGAAAAGAAGACTGGCTTGCACAGTTCTCCAAGTAAGAGGCAAAGCTCGCTTGCTTCAAGCTTCTTCGTGTGGGATTGACGGTTCCGGTAGAGGTGTGTAGATCCTTTAGATCACGTGTGTCAAACCCAAGGCCCGGGGGCCGGATCTGGCCCGCCATATCATTTCTGTGGCCCGCAAAACCACATCATGTGCGTCAAACTTTGATTCTTGCTCAAATCTGTACCGAGATTTCCAGTTGTCATATGTGAAAATGAATAACAAGCATAATCCTAACATTCATGCGAAATGCCATAGACAAGCAGACGGAAATCAGCATAGATGTAGTGGTAATTAGAAGCCTTCAAACAACTGCTACTTGAGCACCAATGCACACAAACTGTGCGTTGAACAATACTCACGAGCATTTTTTCCTCCTGCAAATTAGGCGCCTTTATAAACAACAGCATTAACATTTATCGAGATGTCGGGAAACACTGCTGTAGAGAACATTTAATATGATGTTAATAAATATGGTATTTGGTTCACATTTAGAGCGTTTTGTCAGCCAATTTCCACCCGAGTTTGCAAAAATTTCAGCAGTCCATCTGACCGGAGCTTCTCAGTTTTTTCTTGTGTGTGTCCAACTGGAGTTGAGTGGAACTGAGGAATGTCACACTTGATTGTAAATATTGTACTCAGAAGTACATGTTTGGAAAAGAGGGCTTTACTTGTTTTGACACAAAGGAAACATTAAAACAATGTTTTGTGAATAGCCAGAACACGAAGCAAATAGATTTGTGATGTTTTTCCAATATGCGAAAAAGTAAGAAAATGATCTTTGTTGGTTTCGGGAGACCCAATACTTTTAAGGATGACAGAAAGACTAAGCCAGTTTTTAAAAAAGTTTTTTGGCTACCTGAAACACACCTAAAATATATTTTGAGGACGCTAACACAAATGATTTTTTTAAGAAAATGCGTTTCGAAGTTTATCCCGTGAAACGCAAACACAAAGTTGGGATATTTTTGAGACATCTGAAATGTGAAGAAAAATATTATTTTTTCAGATGTAAACTATGGAATTTTTGGGGGGATGTTTATCACAAATGTGAAACAAAAATAAAAATATATTTTCAGTTATCGGAAACAGGAAGAAATCTTTTTTTATCGCATACTGGCTGTGGAACAGGAAGAATCGTTTTTTTTTTCGGGATATTGGAAACACCCAATTATTTTTTTCTGTTTTTCGGATATTTGAAACTTTGAAACCTGAAAAAAACAATTTTTTCAGTTCTTTGGGTATTGGAGAAAGAAAAACATTTCTGGATGTTTCACACAAGATTTTGTTTTCTGTTTTTTGGATATCGGAAACTAAGATTTTTTTGGGGGATGATTATTGCATTTGGAAAAATGCAGACTTTAGTTTTTCTGTTTTCCGGAAATATCGGAAATTATGATTTTTTAATTTTATTTTTTTTATTGCATACGTGAAACACGAAGAGTTAAACAAAGTTTTTTTTTTTTAGATGTCAGAGAGGCTAAGACAAAATTAGTTTTTTTTCCAGATTTGTGAAACTAAGATGAATCGTTTTTGAATATTTTCATGTCTGAAACACAAGAATAGAGCAATGAGTCATTTCTGTCCACAAAACACAGATTCACGAGGCAAAGTCAAGGAGGTCACATGTTCCCGGCTGTTTCCTGACATTCTTTTTGTTAGCTGCGTCCAAACACTGTGCGAGGTGACAAAAAGTAGCAAACCCTAAAGAGGAGATCATGCCGGGCATGAGCACAGTGTCTGCAGGTGACCGCGGCGGATTGTTCCGGAAAGACGCGTGGGCTCCGGGAGAAGAATGACGTGCCGTTAAGCGGGCCGACTCGGTCTTGTGACTTAATTTACCAAAGTCAAGAGGAAGCAGGCGGGCAGTGAGTGTGCAACCAAAGCGAGAGCGGACGGAGAACCGGAGCGAAGACGCCGGCGGGATGGACTCGCGCCTATTGACGTTCCGCTCGGAGACCGCCGTCGCCGTCAGGTCGGCGATGGTCTCGGCCGAGCACCTGCAGTTCTGCTTGAGGGGCGAGCTGAGCCAGGAAGAACGCACCCTGACGCTCAGCGCCAAGAAGACTCCTGGAGCCGGGTAGGACCGGGACCGTGTCCGACGGTCTCTTTTGCTTGCCATCTCTTCTGGATTATAATGTTCACGCTTAATGTTTGGTCGACCTCCGCCAAGGCTGTACAACAGTGATTTGGATCATACCGCTTGTGTATCGTCGCTGTACGAATTTATTTCATTTTAAGATGAAGCGCTAAGAACTTTGTTGTTTTTCGGAGTGCTAAAATGCCAAGAAAGTGTTTTTTTGTTTTTTTTGTTTTTTTTTGTTTTTTTTTTCTTCTTCTTAGGCGGGGGGATATTTGAAACTTAGAAAAAGTATTTGTTTTTCAGGTCCAAAACAAATCATTGTTTTTGGATATCTGAAATGCTACCATTTTTGTTTTGTTTTTCAGATATGAAATGGTAAGAAAAACTCACTATTTTTTCCGATATCTGAACCATTAAGAAAAAATATTCTTGATGTTTTTAGAACTATCTAAAAAAACTGAGAAAAGCCCCCCCGGATACTTGAAACCCTAAGACAAAATTTGAACATCTTAAACCCTGAGAACAATATATTTTTTTCAGTTTTCCAGATATCTAAAACAGTAAATAATTATGAATAAAATGTTATTAAAATGTAAAATAAAATGTACAATTATTTTGAGTGTTCTGAAACACAAAATGGCCCCGTAGCCCCAAAAAAACTTTTTTGCTACGAGAAACGGTAAGAAAAAAAATGTCTTTTTCAGCAACCAATGCTGATTTGCATATGCGCTTGTGTCCCGTTAGCAAACACCTCGCTTACTAAAACGTGATCCTGGTTGTTTGGATTCAATGTTTGGACAAGATTGTGTTGTTTACCCTCGGTGGAATGTTGAGCACAACAGCGCTCTGCTGTCCAGGTACACAATGCTGCACCAGTGTGAGCATTAGCTGAGGAATGAGCTGCTCGCCAATTTCAATGTTTTAATTTGCTTGCTTTTCTCTTTCCCCATGTTGGCCTATTGACTGTGGGTGCGCCTGACGCAGTTGTGGCGTTTCACACGCGACGGGAAAGTCCTTCACGGGCAAAAGTGGAGCGTGGAGCTCGGGGCTGCTTATCATGCCTCTGATTTTGTTTTGTGCCCTTCAGGAATGAAGATCTCAAAGAAATGCTGGAGAGCAACAAGGAGTCGCTCAAACTGGAGGCCATGAAGAGGGTCGTCGGGGTGAGTGCGCAGTGTCCTGGGCTTCCATGCAATACGGATGTGAAGGACTTCTCATAGACGGGGGCTTATTCAAGACTAAATGTTATTTTAGTGAGTCTGAGGTAAGCAAAAATGAATTGTGAATTCTAGTCCAATTGTCCAGGGATGGTTAAGCATCTCACACATCAACTCTATGCAACACAGATGTGAAGCGGCTCCCAGAGACACTGCTTAATTAACATCATTTCAGTTAAGTAAAACATGGGAAAGCTGAAATTAATTGTGGATTGTAGTCCAATGGAGCTGGGCTGGAAAAGCAGCTTAAGGTGTCATTCCATGCAACACAGATGTGAAGCAGTAGTCAGAAACTGCGTTGAAACAACACAATTTTGGTTAAAGGATTCATAGAAAAGATGAAATGAATTGTAGAATGTAGCCCCATAAAACTGGTCTGTAAGAGCAGCTCATGGGGTCCATTCCATGCAATACAGATGTGAAGCAGTAGTCAGAAACTGTGTTTTCCCACTACATTTTAGTTAAGCAATTCATGGAAAAGACAAAATTAATTGTGGAATATTGTCTAATGGCCGTGGGCCGGAAAAACAGTTCATGGGTTGAATCCATGCAACACAGATGTGAAGCAGTTTTAAGAAAGAGTCTCACCAGTAAATTTAGTTTGTGATTTACGGGAAAGCAGTAATGAACTGTGAAGTGTAGTCCAATCGTCCTTGGCCGGAATAGCAGTTTACAGGTGGACTCCATGCAACGCAGATGTGAAGCCTGGACAGGAATAAGAGCTAATCCAAAGATTCGGAGCTTTGCTCCCAGCTATTCTTGCAGTCGCAAACACGACCGTATGCTCCCTCCTCACAGCTCATCGCCAAAGGAAAGAACGCGTCGGAGCTGTTTCCCGCCGTGGTGAAGAACGTGGCGAGTAAGAACATCGAGGTAAGACCGAAGAGTCGTCTTCCTCGCGTCTGCTTTTGTCCTGAATAATGTTGCCACTTCCGCATGTCATGAGTCAAATGATGATTGAGAGCCAAAAATACTGGCTGCATGCGAAGGTATGGCGCCGGCCGGTTATGTAGCCTCCCGCCTGACCTCCAGCTTGAATGCGTTCTTTCGGCCATTGATTATTTCTCATGAGCGCACTTCCAGTGTTTCATCAGTGGACAAATCAGATTTTCCTGCGCCGGACTTTGACACGCTCTCATTGTCAATTCGGCATGACGTCCAACAAGGTTTTGTTCCCAGGTTGACTTTTGCGTCTTGTCTTTGTCAGCTGAAGAAACTGGTGTACGTGTACTTGGTGAGGTACGCGGAAGAGCAGCAGGACCTGGCCTTGCTCTCCATCAGCACTTTCCAGCGGGCCCTCAAGGTAACCACGTCAAAAGCTCCCGATTTGGATCCAACACAGGACTGCTGTAACCTCTACAGTCAACTGGCCGCTGTTTACAAATTTGCAGCTTTTTTCTGTGAAACCTATCAGCACTTGGTTCAGTACCTGGTAGCAACCAGCAGAGTGTACCATTTGTCCACGCTTGACTATTTTGCTGCCCAAACAAGTCATGGAGAGACGAACTGAACTAAATTGTTACCCCTGGGACGGGCCGTAATAGATTTATCTAAGCTAATTTAAATATTACAAGACGGTCTACAGAACAGATTGGTGCAAATTGAGTTGAGTGAGGTTCCCAAGGTTGGCCAAGTTAGCGTCAATACATTTTTGTATCATCATCTTGTCAGCTGCAAAAGTCAGTTGGCAGGATTCAACTTTTTGTGTTTTTTATGTATGTGAAGAGTGTTAGCTCGGAGCCTCCCGATTCCACTGCCAATCCGTCAATTCAATGCTTCAAATTTGAGTAAAATATATTGGCACCTTTGGGAAGCTCAATATCGCAAGACTGTCTACGTTTAGGCTGCACGATATTGGGAAAAAAATGACATTGCGATGTTTTGATTTACTTTATTTATTTAACTATGCAATATACATTGCGATGTGAAAAAATACAGAGTACGCTGTAAGAACAGTTTATAATCGTTTCAGTAGAAAAGAAACTTGTACTCAATAGGGTACAAAAGTATACTGAGTCCTTTAGTCCAGCCAGACATGAAGGTCAACTCATTTCTTTTCATGCCCAGTTATGCTGTATCGTCATCAGCACATTCCTAACACTATTCATTTGTCTATTTTATACATATTTTTACATAATCTGCATTAGTTTAAGCAACACATTGTGCCCACGAAGGTTTGTCCCTTCACAAATGCCTTGGCGGCGGTCCCCACAACGAACACAAACCACTGTCGGTTGCCTTTTGAAGACCGTTGCATATAATGCAGTCATTCCATTGTTTTTTTTTTTTTTTAATATTTTGCTCATTAATAGTTATCATACAAGAAGATGGAGTAAGCACGCCCTTTTTCTTTTGAGAGGTTATCATTTACGTAACATTGGTGCTGATCTTATCCTAATAAGCCAGTCCCTCTGCTGGTTACTTTGAGATATTACAATTAACTGCCTATCAATGCAGCGCACCAACATCGCGATGTTACTATTGCGCACACATTCATCGCGATGACGATGCTCAAACAATATATCGTGCAGCTCTAGTCTACACACAGACCGGTGTAAAGTGGTTGAGTGAGGTTCCCGAGGTCGGTGACATTAGCGTGGGAATACACTTTGATGCCGACATTCATCCCATATTTATCAGCAACAAAAATGCTGGACTTTCACTATGTTGCAGTTGACTGCATTTTGTATGTTTTGTCTCTGAGCCTCAGCCTCCGTTTTCATTGTTTTTATTTAAAAAAAAAATCTGATTTATATATCATTTGGAATAGGACCCAAACCAGCTGATCCGGGCCAGTGCACTGAGGGTTTTGTCCAGCATCCGCGTGACCATCATCGTCCCAATCATGATGCTAGCCATCAAGGAGGCCGCGGCCGACCTGTCGCCGTACGTCAGGAAGACCTCTGCCCACGCCATCCAGAAGCTTTACAGGTACCTGCGCACAACTGTACAGTGAACCCACTTTTCTTGTTGGGGATGCGTTACAACTTTGAGACCTTTTTATAAAAACATTTTTTTAAATAGAAAATAAGAAGCAAAGCGTGCTCGCGCTGTAAAATTGACACGTACAACAGAAGAAAATTCAGCATTCTATATTTAAACACCAAAATGTTCAGTCGAACCATATCATTTCGTCTAACGAAAGTCTGCTAGCTTAATGCTAACATATAATGCAAAACGCCATAGATGGGCTAATGGAAATTAGCATCGGTATAATTCTAAAATTCATACAAATAGAGCGTACAATAGTACTCGCAGGCATGTGTTTTGTTTTTATGACCCTAGCCTCTGTTGCTCACTTAAAAAACATTATATTCTTAAAATCTATTTGCTATTTTTGTGCTCAGGCCAAAGCCATGTTTAATATAAAAAAATATTGCTTTAGAGCTTCATGGTGCCAAGGAACTATGTTGAAGTAAAGGGAGGTGCGTCATTTAGTCAGTTAGCTTTGCAGCCGTTTTGGAGCATGTTATATAGGCAATTATAAACCTTGTCAGGCGGCGACAATTACTCACAAATTTTTGCTTGTGGCAGGGCTTGGTCTCTGTCTTGTAAATGGCGCGGATTCACTGGCGGCCACAAAACGGCGCCAAAACAATACTTTTATAGTAGACATGGCTTTGACCTGAACACAGAAACCGCAAATGGGATTTTTTTCATTTTGTTCCTCAGCCTGGATCCCGAGCAGAAGGAGCCGCTGATCGAAGTGATCGAGAAGCTTCTGAAGGACAAAAGCACGGTGAGTGCAGGCCACCGGAGGGCGCCGCAGCCGAGCGTTTGGCCCTCCCGTCTTGCCACAGTTCATTCTGGCAATGCCACGCTTTATTGGCGGCCACTTAAAATCCGCGCGTCCTCCTTTTTGAGTGTCTGTTGAGCCTCACGCTCATGTCATCTGCTCTTAAATTCATCACGTTCTTAAATTCAGCATCAAGTTGGGCGTTTTTAATTGAAGCAGGTCTTGGAATGAATGAAT
The DNA here is from genome assembly GCF_024500385.1 of Phyllopteryx taeniolatus. Classification (NCBI taxonomy): domain Eukaryota; kingdom Metazoa; phylum Chordata; class Actinopteri; order Syngnathiformes; family Syngnathidae; genus Phyllopteryx; species Phyllopteryx taeniolatus. The sequence goes on from NC_084516.1 coordinate 1,645,775, forward strand.
GCTAAATGCGTCCACTATGGTCATGCGCAGTATGTTGTGATTATGTATTCATAGCACACACTTATCATTATACAAACAAATAAAGCAGTGTAGGCCAACTGGCAGGGGGAGTGGATTGGTTGTGTGGGACGGCGAGCCAGGGAGCAGATGTATAGCATATTTAGCCGCGGCCCGCTAACGAAGATCGATGACTTCTCCGCGCACACGTGAGGCCTGGGGGCGTGGGGGTGAGAGGGGGGGGGGGGCGCCATCATCGCACAAGTGTTAGCCCCCGCTGATTGATGGCGAAAACCCCTCGTGAATTATTTAATAGGTGTCCGGAAGTGTGTTTTTATGTATGCGTGTGGTTTTAGAAGTCTCACGAGACGGCGAGAGAGTCGACTTGTTATTCTCTTTTTGCGCGCAAGTGCTGGCCGTCGTTACGTGCCGTGGAAATTGCTTGACACTGTGCAACTTGCCAGTGGCCCATGTTACCGTGAACCGCCGATCGTAGCGTGGACATGTTCCAGACCCACCCACAATGGTCAGAATCTGAGCGATAAAGACCATTTAAAAACATCTTTTTGAGGTTTACCGCTTCCACACACATTTAAAGTTATTAAAGCCCATTTTTTTACAGTGGCTCTAAGCTGAAATCTGGGTTTTGTTTCTAAATACATAAAATATGTTTGAAGAGCTGAAAACGTATGCAAAGACCTATAACAGTATAGTGCTGAATTGCTGAGCTATAATTTTAGCATCTTTTTCACTGTTTGAACTTTCCTGATTTTTGTGGGTGGGGCTAAAACACAGCCCAGTGACATCACAGGGCTCCGGCTTCTCTTTCTAGCGTGAATTCCCTCCCCCACAATATAAGTACAATGTGATGTCATTTCGTTTGGCTGCTCAGTTGTGAGTTAGCCGTGCTTAGCTTCCATAACGAGGCCCATTTACAACACCAGCTTGCAGTTAGCAAGCTAGCGGTGGCTACACCCTGAAAATTTACAGAACAGCTCGGTGACATTTTTTTAAGCTCCCCAAAAATGAAGAAATAAAAAAGCGATGGATTGACTTTTTAAAGGCACCCCGATGGCGAGCTGAACATCAGCACTACCACCAGCCGACTCTGCAGAGCGCATTTTACGACGGATAGTTTTGTAAACTTTCACCACAGACAACATGGCTTGGTGGGTAACTTGATACTAGTGAACGGGGCAGTGCCGACCGTCTAACTACCCGGGTTTCCTCCTCCCGTGCCGCTGTCATCTGGCGGCGTGTTCGTCTGTGACATTGTCGCCGACAACGAGGGCAAGTTGACTTGTGTGCTTATGTTTATGATTATAGTCCACAATAACCATTTGATTTCGAACGTGATTTTACATCGTTCCCGTCAGTATGTTTAATTCCTTTTGGCGCATCCATTCGACACGCCCGCATCATCTGAGAGCTGAGAGGTGGCCCTTATTATTCAAGTTTTGAAACTTGATTTATATTAGGTCGTGTTTTTTTTTTTTCATCCATTCAAGCAGACATGTTCACATTACTTTTCTCTGTGGTTTGTTGAATTTTCCTGCCCTTTTTGGGGGGCCCGCTTAGTGCCACTTTGCGTATTCCTTAGCGTCTATTCTCACTTGCTCAGACAGTTTCGCGTGCTCGTTCCAATATGTTTGTCCCTTACAGTTGAAGTATACTGTAAAACTGACACACAAAACAACAAACTAAATATTGGATATTTCAAAACCAAAATGTTCAACCAGACCATAGAATTTTGACTAACCAAAGTCCGCTACCTTAACGCCAGAGACACACTGGCTGACGTAAATTAGAAAATTTAAATAAAATTGACGTAATGCAGGAATTCTAAACTTTTAAACAACGTTTCCTTTAGGACACACTGAGCAGCAACCCATACAAAGTGACACAAAAGAGAATGAAACATTTGATATTCAAACAGCAAAATGTTTAATGCTTCCTCCCTCTTTAACACACATGGAGCAGCAACACATACAACCGGAGCATACAACATGGTGCACGAGCATATGGTCTCGCTCCTCTGTCGGGGGAGCCACAATTACTGGTTGGGGACCGCCGCGGCCTCTTCTTCCACTTAATTGCGTTGCATGTCTTCCAGTAAACCTCAGTGGTGCCCAGCCTGTTGTGGCACAACATGGTACTACGTCAAAGGCATGCAACTCGAAATTTGTACCTCCCCGAACACTGTTAAAACCCATAAAATAACGATTGCTAAAACAATCACATTATAAATGGTTGTAATTTTCTTTTACATATGAATCAGTAATGACTGGATATGTTTATTTTAAATTAAACGATGAAATGTTGAGGATACACATTTCTGAGACAAATCTTAAATGCCAAGCAAATCACTCGGCCACTTGAGTTTGTTTCCTCTTGTTAAGAAGTTCCAGCGCTGCGTTCTCCGTAATGAGTTCATTTAAAAGCAAAACAAGGCGATTAGCGCCGGGGGGGTAGGTGGGGGTTCGGTGAAATGCTATCAGGTGATCGCCAGGAAACACGAAGTCGCTGTTGCCTCTTGACATTTACCTTTACAAATGTGCCTGCTTGTCTAAATGGCTGTGACACACATTGGCAGGGGAGTGTGGGGGATGGTTTCAAGACAAAATGGGACAGCGCGATGACAGTGGCGACGGTGGAATTTGTGCAGCTGTTTTAGCGTGATGGATCTATTATGTCGCCATTACAAGATAAATGATGGATCCCTCCCCCCGCTCCCCTTCCGAGCCCGCTGCCAAATTGAAACCAGAGCAAAAAAGAAGAAGAAGGGGTGGGGTGTCCTTATGATTTGGGGCGAGGTGGGACGGCCCTTAATTTAAGAGGGGGGAGGGGAGGAGAATCCTACCCCGCGATGCACCATCCATCCAAAAAAAAAAAAAAAAAAAGAGGAGGAGTGCAGTGTTGTCTCTCATGTGATGACCCAGCACTCCCCGCCTTCCCGTCGCCCTAATTAGAATTCACAGCAAAACAGCTGCAAGGAAACACTTTGGGCTCCTCATAATTTTAGCGGAAATTTATTGTTATTAGAAAAGCCATTTGCTTAGTGTGATGTTCTTTTTCCCATTAGCGCCTTGTCATAATACGGCGGCGGGCGGCCAGGAGGTCCCTCAACGACACAGGGTGGTGTGTCACTGGAGTTTGAAATTTGAGGGGCGTTCACCATCGCGCCAACGCAAATAGCAGTGCATCCCCATTTATCAACCACATTTTGTCAATTTCATACTTTTTCACACGTCGATACTATTGCTCAGTCCCAACGTGGGTCTGGGATTTTTACAATTTATTGCCCAATTTAGAGTATTGAAATTGGCTTGCTCTCTTTGGCGATGCAATGTTAATGGCTTAACAAATATGCCGTTTTTTGTTGTTGTTTTTTTTTGGGTTACCTGAAAAGTGGTGGTTTTGGAGATGCGACATTTCCGTCCGGCACTAGCGATATGTTCTTTATCCTCTGCGAAGAACGACTGACATTACTGGAGTTTACTGAGAAGCTAAACTGAGACCGGCTTCATGTACGGTGGGGATAAGCTCGAGCACGACCGCAAATGGAAAAAAAAAAAAAAGTGAATCATTGACGTGCCCTCATAAGTGCCATGAAATTTTTTTTTGACAATTTGGCACCCAGTTGAAGTTTACTGTAAAACATGACACAAAAAGAGAACTAAACATTGTATATTTAAATACCAAAATGTTCAAGCAAACCATATCATTTCATCTAACAAAAGTCAGCTAGCTTAATGCTATCATACAATGCGAAATGCCATAGACGGGATAAGCACAGATGTCACGGTAAACCTTCAACTAACTGCTACTTTAATACTCACGGAGCAACGGATGCAAACATTGCACCCCACAATACTCACAAAACAATAAAAGGAACAATAAATATTAAAACGGAAAAACGGTGTCTGTCCTGTAATCAAACTGAATGAGCGCCATTTTCTTCTTGCTCTTAATTAGGTTGCAAGTCTGCCAATTAAGCTCAGTGCTGCCAGACATGTTGTGGCGCAACGTGGTGTTACACTTAATTCAACCTTGCGTACTGTATATACTGTAAAACCCATAAAAAAGGATTGCTTAAATATCCATGATATAACGGGGGTCAACTGTAAACATCTCCTTTTTTCCCCAATTTGGAAATCCCCACTATCATTTCTGTGAACGGACCTTAAAGGGAACATTTGAATTGTGTTGCTAATGAAAACAGCAGCCCCTAACGAAGCACATCAACAGTCTCTCTGATGAATTGAAGTGTCTTGCCGCATGTTGTAAAGTATTATCGATGACTTGTAATACAGGGGTGATATTGTTTTCTATTTACCCCAAACAAACACAGAAAGAGGGGAGACTTTAAATTGGAGCCAAACAAACAAAATTATAGAGTTGTTCTGCTTCACTGGGAATTGCGCATAAGTGGTTTGATTTGTAGGAAAGGTATAATTGATGGATTTTCTTCTCACACTTAAACTCAATTTAAACTTTTTAAAAGCTGACATTTCTTTTCCCCGATAATGATCCCCCAGCTGCAATCAGAGTTGAAAATACTTTTTTTTTTTTTTTTTTGCCCCACTTGAGTGTTGCAGACGTTAGTTGTGAGGTCAGACTGGTTAACAATTGTTTCTATTTCTCCCGAGTACCGAGACACACTTTGTTGATTTAGTCTAATTGTTTTTTTTGTCTTGCTGGCCAGCTTGTGGCGGGCAGCGTGGTGATGGCCTTCGAGGAGGTGTGCCCGGATCGCATCGACCTGATCCACAAGAACTACCGCAAGCTGTGCAACCTGCTGGTGGATGTGGAGGAGTGGGGCCAGGTGGTCATCATCTCCATGCTGACGCGCTACGCCCGCACGCAGTTCACCAGCCCTTGGAAGGGGGTGATTGCCCACAGCCCATTTCTACGTCTTCCAATGAACAGTTCTCATTGAGAGTCCATTACGAACTTGACATATTTTGTTTATTACATGAAGTTTCAGTTTTAGGAAAGTGGCGCAATAATAGTTTGTCTTCTTTTTGGGAAAGTTTTCCTTTTCTTTTTTTTTTTTTTTTTTTTTTTTTTTTTTTAAAGGAAAGTGCAGCATCAATTGTTTTTCATCTTTGGGGCGGAAAGTGGCACATCAAAAGATTCTGCTTTTTGGGACGTTGCACCATAAGACAGCTTTGTCATTTTAACCTCATTACTTTAAACAAATGATTTGACTATGAATGTTTTATTTTAAATGCCTTTTTGTGTTTGTCTGGCATGCGACGCCCAGGGCGCTGTGTTTGAGGAAGACAACGATAAGAGTTTCTACGACTCCGACTCAGAGAAGAAAAAAGACCCGGCGGGAGCCAAGCCTTACGTGATGGACCCGGACCACCGACTGCTGCTCCGGAACACCAAGCCGCTTCTGCAGAGCCGTAACACGGCGGTGAGTTGGCAGCCGGTTGAAATTTACAAAATGACACAAAAGAGAACGAAACACTGTAGCGGTGTCGCAATACCAACAATTCGGACTTCGATACTATACCCGCATAAAGTACCTCGACACCGGTACTGAAACGATACAAAATTATGAAACGTCAGTACAAGCAGTGGAATGAAAATTGACAGAACAATTTCAAATACTTTTTTTACTTCTATTTTTTATGAATTCAAAACTTTATAATAAACTTGAAAAATTATGTAATAATGGAATTAGCCCATTCTTAACATTGGTATTTTTTTAAAATAATCAGATCAATACCTGCATTATCATGTATAGATTATATATATTATAATATGCATGTGTGCGTGTATGTATGTGTGTGTATATATATATATGTGTGTGTGTGTATGTGTATATATATATATATATATATATATATATATATATATAATTGTACAACTCTATACAGTATATGCATGTTATATACAGTCCATAGCCAGCCCTCATTTCTTCAATTTCTTGTTAATTTTAATGCCTGGTAGCATTAATGTTAGAATTATTGTAACCCTTCAAACAACTGCTACTTAACACACACGGAGCTGCGGCACATACAAGCAGAGCACACAACAACACTCACAGCCATATATTCTCTCTGCTTTGTGGGGAAACCGCTCCAACAAAGTTGTCAAAAAAACCTGTACAGCTCATGCCGCCGAATCCCCACGTAGGCAAACACACACTTCTCAGCAATGATGTATTCCTGGATGCCATTTTGTAAAAACGCAAAGGTACATGGACAAAGTAGCAGCTGTCACAAGATGGCCGCACACGTTGAGAGCGTTTCTCCATCACGCGGTTACTCCAAGGTCTCCTCGGCGCTTCCCGATGATTAAAAATGGGACACACGCTTGAGGTTTTTTTTCCTCTTTCTTCCCCGACTACGCAGCGACATTCTCCGTCTTCATCGACGCCTTTACACGCAGAGGATGGAACATGTCCTTTTTGAAGCAGAGTGGGAAAAAACTTAGTATGACCACTTGCTTTAATGTAGTTCGAGTTTAGTGCCTTGACCTTTATTTAATTTTTTTTTTTTAGGCTGTCTATTAACATGAATTTTCACATGATCCATATCCAAATCACTGTTTCAGGGATGTAACGGTACACAAATATCTTTTCTCTTATGGAAAGTGCAACAAAAATAGTTTACCTTCATTTTGTGTTTGTAACATCAGAGCTGTCAAATTTTACGGAACGTCCGTATTTTGTTACGGAAATCACTTTACAGCAAATATTGAAGCCATAATTATTAACGATTATGATTATGACGGCCCCACGGTAATGTTCTTGACCAAATTTTGAAAATATGGAAATTCGGACAAATTTTGCATAAATTGTTCTGGAAGTGAATTTTTCAAGGTTGGCAGCTCTGTAACGTCAGTTGTTGTCTTTTTGGAAAGTTGCGACATCAATAGTTTGTCTTCTTTTTTAGGAAGTACAAGGAACGGTGATAGCTTGTCTTCTTTTTGGGAAAGTACAACATCTATCGTTAGTCTTTCTGGAAAAGTGACACTTCAATAGTATGTTGTCTTTTTTTTAGGAAAATGCAACATAAATAGTGTCTTTTTCTCGTGAAAGTGATTAGTGAACATTAGAAGTTTCTTTTTTGGGGAAAGTGCAATAAAAAGTTTTTTTTATTTTTTAGAGAGTGCAACATCGTTTGTGCTCTTTTTAGGATAGTGCAATCTCTAGTTTGCGTTGTCGTTGAGGGTTCAACATCCGGAGTTGTCTTCTTTTTGGGCAAGTGCAACATCATTAGTTTACCTTTTAATAAAGCAAAAAAACACAGCCGACAATTAGAATTGGAATGAGCAAGTGTGTTTGCTGTGATTTGAGGTGGTGATGGCAGTGGCTCAGCTGTACTGGCACCTGGCGCCCAAACAGGAAGTCAACGTGGTCACCAAGTCGCTGGTGCGCCTGCTGAGGAGCCACAGGTAAGCGCGTGAGCGTCGCCGCTCCTCGCTGGATCGCCAGCCGTTCACCACTTTTGTCCGTCGCGTATCGCAGAGAGGTGCAGTACGTGGTTCTCCAGAATATCGCCACCATGTCCATTCAGAGGAAGGCGAGTGGCCGTTCGTGAAGCAAGGCAGGATTCAAATGCTGGCCTTGTCGTTATTTTTTATTTCTTTTTCAAAATCCAAACAGGGGATGTTTGAGCCCTTCATAAAGAGCTTCTACGTCCGATCCACAGACACCACGCACATCAAAACACTGAAGGTTTGAGCCACATTGAGAATATTTTACGCAGTGGATCCCTTTTTACTGTGAAACTTTTTTTTTTTTTTTGCAGTTGGAGATCCTGACCAACCTGGCGAATGAGGCCAACATCTCCACCATCCTGAGGGAGTTTCAGGTTTGACTTCTAATGGACGATTTTGGTCGACGAGACGCCAGCCTTGACGTTGGTTCTCTCGCAGACGTACGTGAAGAGCCAGGACAAAGCCTTCGCGGCGGCCACCATCCAGGCCATCGGGAGGTGCGCCACCAATATCGCCGAAGTGACGGACACCTGCCTCAACGGTCTGGTTCTGCTGCTGTCCAACAGAGATGGTAAAGTAGGCACTATTCTTCTTCTTATTTTTGTTCTTGTTGTTTTTGTTCTTGTTCTTCTTGTCCCTTTTCTTCTTGCTCTCGTTGTTCTTCGACTGATTTAGGAGGAAGTTCCAAATGCATACATGCGGCATAATACTGCAATTGCAGTTAAAAAAGACTAGGGATAGGAATTGCTAAGAATTTAGTGATTCGGATTCCATTGTTTTTACAGCTTATCGATCTCTTATCACTTCCCATTGGTTGGGGGAATGAAATAATACAAATGGGTTTGTTTGCTTTAACTCTTTAATATCCTCAACTTTGGACAGAATATACAGTTTACTTCATTATGCATAATCTGTAATGAACTGTATCCCGAGGAGGAAAAAATAAGTAGGCGACTTCTTAAAGTATGTCAAGAGCTCAAAAAGCTTAATGGAGTTTTTGCGTACCTTAAACGGAATCGGAGAGCCCAAAGGAATTGTCCAATTCCACTCTTACTGGTCCAGAGAAAATAAAATATTTGGGCAGGGTTCTCGTTTAATGTGCGTCCCACGTCTGAGATGCGCAAAAATGAGCAGGGGTGCATAAAGTACAATCGATCTGCGTCCAATGACGCAAAGCATGGCTTAAAGACCACCCTACGTTTGTGTGTGAGTGTGTTGCTTCCACACAGCGAGGAGTAATCCACTAAAAGTACGAGTCACGTCTTGGTGCTAGCCAATCAGCGGCAGTTGTCACTCTCCTACTGTTTTCATGTTGCCTGTGGCGGTGTGAGCAGAGGGCGTGGTGGCAGAGAGCGTGGTGGTGATCCGGAAGTTGCTGCTGACCCAGCCCACCCAGCACCGCGAGATCATCAAGCACATGGCCACGCTCTTCGACAAAATCACGGTACGACTGCACCCGGGTCTGATTATTTGCTCAACGAACGGACGTGCCGCTCAATTTTCTTGGATCGCCCTCGCAGGTGCCCATGGCTCGCGCCAGCATCCTGTGGCTGATGGGCGAGTACTGCGAGCGCGTGCCCAAGATTGCGCCCGACGTGCTGCGCAAGATCGCCAAGACGTTCACCGCGGAGGAGGACATCGTCAAGCTGCAGGCCGTCAACTTGGCGGCCAAGCTCTACCTCACCAACTCCAAGCAGGTATGAGGACGCCAAGCCGCACCCTCTGGAAACCGGCCAATCACAACGCAGAACAAAGGAAGAATTCCATTTGTCCATTTTCAATAGCGCGAGACCTCATTAGGATAATAATATAATATTGCTGCAGCTCAGTGAGCTATTGTGACCATCGCCTTCATGTCTATCCTTATGGCTGTACTATACTGCCCCCAGGTGGCCAACGCGCACACACCAGAAGGAGCAGCACAATGGCCATTGAATTGATGCAAAAAGTGTGACAAACAGTTTCATTAATTATTTTCATTCCATTTAATTGTCATCACTGTATGTTTTCATAACGTGCCTTATTATAGACTGCTAATTTGCCTCATTAAAAATATTACAAAAATGTACATTTTTGTGGGGAGGCTGGAACCGATGAATGGCATTTATATTCATTTCATTGGGGAAAGATACATTTAGATACGACCGTTGCGTTCCGAGCTTGTGGACGGAACAAATAAAACCCGTATCCCATAATGCATAATCCATACTTTGCTGATATATTTTTTTAAATTGTGTGAATAATGTTGGCCTTGGGCACCCTTTTTGGTAGCTTTTGCACATGCCCCCCAGAATATGTGCTGTTGCAGTACTACATTCCACAATTAGCTGCAGCGCCACGCTTTCTCACTTTCCTCAGTCTCCTTTCAGGTAACAGTCATCAGCCAACAGACCGAAAGCAAATAAAGCCAGGATAGCCCCCGTTCTCCTCTGTTGTTATTTTTTTGTTAGCGTTTAATGTGACGTGGTCTTTGCAATCCAACCCCCCCCCCCCCCCCCCCCCCCAAAAAAAAAAAATCTTTGCATGTGGGAGCCACTCATTTACGTCGCTAGCAACCAACGGGGACACTTTTTTTGTAACATCTCCAGACCACGCTGCTGACCCAGTACATCCTCAACCTGGGCAAGTACGACCAGAACTACGACATCCGAGATCGCACGCGCTTCATACGGCAGCTGATCGTGCCCAGCGACAAAAGCGGCGCCCTCAACAAGTACGCCCGCCGCATCCTTTTGGCGTCCAAGCCCGCCCCTGTGCTCCAGTCGCCCTTCAAAGGTACCGCACTCTTACAATGGCAACTTATTAACACAGTCAAACCCCCGTTTATCGCAGAGGTTCCAGACCCACTTGTGATAGGCGAAAATGCGATGTATAGAGAGCATTTAAAAGGTTTTACCCCTCCCACATGCTTAAAACACAAACTTATTTAAACTCACAAACGTATTAAAACACACTTTTGAAAGTAATCCTTAGCATCTGTTCTCATTCTCGCTAGCACAGTTCTCCAAATAATCAGCAGCTGTTTTTGTCACTCCCAGTTAAAGTAGAACTGTTCAACCAAATGATATCATTTCTTCTAACAAACGTCACCTAGCTTAATGCGAACATATAATGTGAAAAGGCATGGAGGTGCTAATGTAAAATAGCATATATGTTATGGTAATTACTGTACATTACTGTACAATATCCTGGCAAAGCACTAGCAGAGTCGTATGTAAAATATAATGGAAACATTTTCTTTCAAAAAAGATGCCAATACACAGGGAGAAGGACGAGATGAGCGTTTTTGGACTTTGGTGACGTAGTAATCGACAACTACTGGCTGTGTCCTACACGTGACAACAGTGTCCCGCAGTTTTCATGTCTGCGGGGGCTGTGGTGTAGAGTAAACATTTGTTTAGTTTTTCCACATCACTACAACTGCAATGTTTTTTTGACCTCTACTTTCCCGCCATACCACTGATAAGATGCTTTAACAATCACAACTTTTTCCGTTTGCTCTCTGTAATTGTGGTTTCTACTCCTTAAAAGTCCCAGGCACTTTGCACCTTCTGGAGGTACACGAATAGTGTTGACCGCACCCGTGTCGTTGTAAATGTTCAGCACGGGGACTTTTTCCTTCTGGCGTCGCCTTTCAGATCGAGATCGTTTCCAGCTGGGCACGCTCTCTCACAGCCTCAACAGCAAAGCCGCCGGATACCAGGAGCTGTCCGAATGGCCCGCGGTGGCACCCGACCAGTCTGTGAGGAATGTGGAGGTGATTGAGCCAGTAAGTTACTGTTCGCACAAATCTGTTTTTTTAAAAAAAAAAAAAAAAAAAAAAAGGTATTTTACAATATTAAAACATTGGTAGAGTTTTTTTCATGCAGGAAATTTGCATCGAAATAATTATCTATATGAAAAAGATTGAGGTATAATAATAAAAAAATAATTTTTTTAATTTTGTGGTAAAATTCGAACAAGTATTTCAGGTCCAAGTAGTTTTATTTAAAATGTTATATATTTTTAGTACAGTACAGTAAAACTATTATTTTTTGCTATTATAAAGTATTTATTTGTATACTTTTAGTATAATAAAATATCAAAATTCCTCATAACCACAACAAAATTTAGTCAAAAGACAAGCAAATTCTAAGAAAATAAATAAATATTTTATTTCTTCTGGAACTGAAATTAAATTGATTAAAAAAATAACATAAATGCCCAATTTTAAATCGGAAAATAGAAAATTCTTATAACATTAAATTTTCTTTTCTGTTAAACATTTAAATATATGGTAGTAACAAGTATTTCAGGCCTGACTTAGTTCCATTGGAATGTTTTTTTGTGTGCAGTAAAACCTTTATATATATATATATATATATATATATATATATATATATATATATATATATATATATATATATATATATATATATATATGCAATCTTGTGCAAAATATAATTGGAAAAACAAGCAAATCATAAGAGGAAAAATGTTACAAATTATTTTTATTCTTTGTTTACTGCACTACATTTTAAATATGTTTAATAAATAAATAAATCCAGATTTTTGAGCAATTAAAATGTCATGTGTAAAACAAAATGTACTCTTGTACTACCCGTTTTGATTTTTTCAGCAGCCCGACTGCGCGGCGAAGTAATCGGAGCTGGAATACTTGTTACATCAAAGATCTATTCTTTGTTATTCAAAATGTTAACTTTTTTGATGGGCGAAAACATGCTTTCCTCTGCCCCGTTTAGGTGAATGAGCGGGCACCGCTCGTTGGGAAGGCCAAGCCGCCCGAACCGGATGACAAGTTCTACTCTGACGAGGACAGAGACAAAAAGGACGACGCTTCCGACAGCAGTGACGACGACAGCCGCACCAGCCGCACTAGCAGCAGCAGCAGCAGCAGCAGCAGCGAAGGTTGGCGTCACAACTCATTTAACGTCCAAATATATTGACTCTCAACCGCCGTTTATCGCAGAGGACACGTTCCAGACCCACCCGCAATTGGCTCTTTGTTCGTTTACTCCCAGTCGAAGTTTACTGTGAAACGTACACAGAACGTAAGAGTTAAACATTGTGTTTTGAAACACCAAAGTGTTCAACCAAACCATGGAATTTTGTCGAATGAAAGTCTGGTAGCTTAATGGCAACATGTAATGTGAAATGCGATAGACTGGCTACTGAAAATTAGCATTCATATCACTGCTTCTTTAACAAACCCAGAGCAGCAAGACATAGTGTTGAACAAAAGAGAATTAAACGTTGTACAATGGACAGTGTGAGACAGATTGTCGCGATGGTCTGATTGTCTGTCTGATGGTCCGATCAGAATCTGGAAGCGGCAGTGACGAAGAGTCCGACGAGAGATCCACTGATTCTGGCAAAAGTACCGGTGAATCAGAAAAGAACTCCAGCGAGTCCGAATCCGAACAGAAGAAGAAAACCAAGAAGGCGCAGGCGGAGAAACGCAAGCCAAACACCGCTGACAGGTACTGAAGCAGCCCAGATGTTACTTTGCTTCCTCTTCGCTTTCATAATCAAACGGCCACAGTCTCGAGACAAATGCTTCGTTTCTCTTTGCATCCATGAGACAAATAGTGTTAATATGTCATCCACAAAACTAAAATGAATTTGAAGCATCTTCTTTCAAGCTACATAAAGTGTTTAATTTGTTCCATTACCACGCTAGTAATGCAACACGTTCAAATCCTCTTTCTCCTTTGAAAGAAATGGAAATGCCATTAATCTGAATCAGACATTTTTGTAACGTCTCTACAAATTGAGGCTTTTAAAATAAATTGAATAATGCTCGGAGTAGTTTTTACTGGCTTCTGATTTCAAATTTAGCCACCAATTTGTTGTGTTTATGTAATAATGTGGGCATCATACAGTCATATGGGTTTACGGGTGCAAGCATAACTACAATGTGGCCCGTGACAAAAATGAGTTTAACACCCCTGAAATACACAAAGAAGATGCTCTTCTAAAATCAGTAAGATGCAGTAATATTCGTCGATTAGCGTAAAGATTCAGGTTATTTCTTGCAATAAACCAACATTGCATTGCATTGTGGGAATAGCGTGGTGTAATGTCATGTTTGCTATTGTCTTACTGAGAATTCTATCGAATAAAATATTGTTTCCATCGCACCCAGCACTAGTCGAGACAGAATCCCCTTTCACACTGTCCACCAAAGTTGTCTTTTTTTTTCTGCAATTCTAATGGAGCAGAATGGTCCTCCGCCAGGGTGGGCTACATTTACACAGCTAACAGCTAATAGCTAATGACTTGTGCCGCCTGGTGTTAACAATGAATGCTTTTCGACTCATTACGGCGCTCTTTTCAAATTCACGTCCTTCGCACAAAGTGGCGTCCAATACCCGCGCTCCGCCTGACCCCGTTCTCGCCATTAACCGGCGCAATTAGCGTAGCCCACACGGGCACGCCGTAATTAGCGCCGCTCACCCCCGTGCTTCCACAACAAACGCGGCATAATGCCCTCATTACGGCCCGGTCGTTCCCGCCCGAACCTAATCAGGCCCGCGGTGATTTAAGACTTTTTCCTGTTCGCCGCAAATGAAATCTGTAGGCCAAATGAATACTGGCTTTTTTATCATGACCCAAGTTAGAGAAACGCTTGGCGACACAATTCCCCTCATTAATTTAACAGGCGAAAGTAGCGGGTGGATCGGAGTAAACACTCATTATGGGGACAAATTGAAGACACGCGAAGCCAGCCAATGAGACGGGACGGCGGTGGAGAAACGTTAACATTAACATTAAATTAACTCGCCAAGTGCATTGATCTTTTTCTTTTTTTTGACCTACTTTGGATTCCGCCAGGATTGCCCGTCAATGGATGGCGGTGCAATGGCCACTCCCCCCACTCACCCCACCGTTTATCGTGCGGAATATAACAATAGATCATATATCAAGATAAATATTCTTTACTCTCTGTGAAGAACAACCGTTACTGCTACTCACGGATGTTAGTTCTGAACAGCCATGTCTAGCTGTATTTCTGTATTATACTGCCCCCAGGTGGTCAAGTCACACACACCAGAAGGAGCAGCACAATGTCCATTTGAACTGAAGCAAAAAATGTGGTTAAAAACTGAATTCTTGAAATTCTATTTAATTATGTAATTACTGTAGGTTATAAGTACAATATTATATAAAGAGTGCTATTTATTTCTGTATTAATAAACACATTAGAACATTTTATTTATTTAGTTTTTTGCAAAAGCCTGAAACAAATGAATGGGATTTCCTTTCAATGGCTAAAGGTAATTAGAAATGTCACGGAACAAATTCTATTCGTATTTCAAGGCACCACTGCATACTGTAGCAACAATTGTTTTTAAAAAAAAATAAAAAAACGCGCAATATAGTTGGGGTGAACTTTGATATAGTGGGGGGACACTGTATCGAGAGTGTTGTGAACGTAACGTGTTCCGGGTTTTTCCTGGCTGAGATTTAGGCGCAGCGGGTACTGTTCTGATCACTGGCAAACGTGTGCATGCCGTGCGCCCCACTGGCTCAAAGATTTACATTCGTTTTTTTTTTACATTTGTCTTAAATCATACTGCACAAAATAGGAATACACAAACCCTCTGTTATATTAAGTATAACACAAGTGACTGTGTGCAGTTATACAGCCAAGTTAAAAATATTAGGCAAAGCTGACGTTAAAGTAACCTTAATTTGCGATGATTCCAAAACGTTCTTTCACCAGCGACTCGGATAACAGCGACGCCGAACCCATGGCCGAGGGCAGCAGCTCGTCGTCCGAAAGCTCCTCGTCCGAGACAGACTCTTACTCAGAATCGGCTTGTGCCGCAGAGCGACAGAGGAAGAACGACGTCCAGTCCAAACCCAAGGTAGCCCTTTCTGTTTGCGCTTTTTATGCGAATTTCGCCAAGTCCGTCAACCCGTTCTCTGTTGTAGGTGGACAACGGGGCCGAGAAGGAAGTGTCCTTGCTGGATCTCGATGACTGTGAGTTCACCATGCAATGTTTTGTGCTTTTTTTTTTTTCCTTTCCTTTTTAATTAACTTCAGCTGCCGATAAAACCGGAAGATGGAAGTCAACGATGCTCCGAGCTAAATGTGCTAATATTTAGCGGCCCAAATCTGCTTTGTGTGTTTTGTTGTTGTTAGCTTTCTGTCTTCATGAGAAACATAATCTTTCAAGCTATTTCTATTCAGTATTAGAATGTCAAAAACAAAATGGAGAAGCTGGGCTCATATGCTAGGAAAGGGGCAGAAATACAGAAATTCAGCCTAAAAGCCGTTTTTGGCAACTGCAAGAAGTATTAAGAACGTGTGATAAACCTAAAACATGAGGCTGCTTGCTTAGTCATGTACTGGTGTTCTTGGTGCTTCTTAGTTTTCGTGCCGCCCGCGAGCAAAACCAAGTGCTCGGTGCTCTCTCAGAGTTTGCTGTCGGACCTGGAAGGACTTTCACTCTCTGGTGTCTCCGCCGCCACGCAGGTGCGTCCGTTTGAGTCAGTGTGTGTGTGTGTGTGTGCGTGCATGCATGCAGTGTGTTTTTCGTCATGTGTGTATTCACGTTTGTGTATGTTTGGGTTGTGTGCGTGTTTGAGTGTGTGTGTGTGTTTGTCCGTGTGTACGTTGGTTTGTGTTCTTGTGTGTGTGTGTGTGCAGTGTGTTTTTTCACATGTTCTGTTATCTTGTGTATGTACGCGTTTGTGTGTTATGTGCGCGTGTTCGTTCGTGCGTGCGATTGTGTCCTCGTGTGTGTTCATTTGTGTGAGCATCTACGTGTTCTTGTATTTGTTCGTGTGCGCACGTTTGTGCATGTGCGGGTGCATTCTAAAAAGCGGCAGGCAACACTTCCTCCATCAATGTGTGCTGAGAGTCTGTCGTTGCTGGCGCAGGCTGCGAAATGAGCTTCTCCTCCCCGGCGGATCATTTGCGCTCCAGACGCCAAAGTATTGACCTTTTCTGACGCCTTCTATTTATGGCCCGTCAGGATGCCTCTCTCGCACCGCCCGTCTCCTCTGCACCCTTGAACTCTATTTCTGCCGGCGGGCCTCGCTCCCCGCGCCGTTCCTTGCCTTCCATCTCTCCGTTGCGTTCCCCCTGCGCGTCCTTCTTGTGTATATCTGATGGTCGACCTTTCCCGCTGTGACGGCCTCTTCTCTCTCCGCCGCCGTGTGTACTCTGTATCCCGTCCGCTGCTCCCAGGAGAGAACAAAATGTCCGGATCATTTTTCATTTTTCCCCGCCGTGGGCCGTGTGTGTTTTCCACCTCAGAGCCGCGGTACCGCACCGAAGGAAATATAAAGTCTGCACACCCCTGTTCAAATGCGAGGTTATGGTGATGCATCATTTCAAAACGTTTTTGACCAGTAATGTGACCGAAAAGCTGTACAACTTTTCAAGAGTGTCGTGAAAACATAAACCGAGATTGTGGTTGCAGATGGTTGCCATTGGAGTTAGCTCTGGCTGTGCGCAGAGCTAACTCTGATTAACCCAGAATAAAGTTCAGTTGTTCTGGGAGGATTTTTCTGACAAATCACACACTTTTCTAGTCACATCTTAAGGTACAAGCCATGGTCTGCGTAGAGCTTCCACAGCATCAGAGGGATCTCATTGTTCGGAGGTATCAGTCAGGACTCTGGAGAAGGGTACTAACGGATTTTCAAGGTGTTAAATATACCACGGAACACAGTGAAGACGGTCATCATCGAGTGGACGTTGCCAAGAATTGGGCAGCCCTCTAAAATGGATGAAAAGATGAGGAAAGCTGGTCAGGGAGGTTGCCAAGAGGCCAACAGCAAGATTGAAGGAGTTTCTGGAGAGTACTGGCTGTTTAGAACATGTGACAACAATCTCCCGTCGTCTTCATATGTCTGAGCTACGGGCTAGGGTGGCAAGATGGAAGCCTTATCTCTCAAAGAAAGTAAACGCATGTTGGAAGTAAAATAGAAAATGTTGCTCTTTAGGACTAATATTGTTGTGCGATTAAAATGCAATTTAGGAATCGAGATTAATTAGTTACAAAGTCTCTAATGAATGAGATTGTTCTTTTTTTTTTTTTTTAATCGTGTCCCGCCCCTATTAGAAAGTAACAAAAATGTCAGGAATAGCCAACAAAAAAAGCTGAACTTTATTTGGGAGTTAATCAGAGCCACTTCAAGAGGGTGTGCACAATTGTGCAACCACATTATCAGTCTGTTATTACTTGCCTCACAAAAAAACTGCCATTTGAACGGGTGTCTGGCCTTTTTATATCCACTGTAATTTCCGTATTAAGACTCAACCTTACTTTCCTTACTAATTCCCATGGAAAGTTTTGAACTTTGCAATTCCCGGAATTTGCGTATTGAGGAAATCAGTCTGTAGTGGCAAGTAAATAGCGCGTTCACCTGTACTGAAGACGGCGTTATTGTCGTCTGTCGTCCGCAAAGACGTTCACGCTTTAAGGCCGCGGGCGCGTTCGGGCCGCGCCGTCTTTCTGTGCTCGCCGGGCGACCGCCGGCCTCCTGACTTTCCCCACCCGCCGTTCACAATGATTGACAGCCGCTCTCGGGGTGAAGGCCGGCCCATAGAAATGCAGATTACAACAGCTGATTTAGAGCCAATTCGATGCATAAATACATGATGGGCGTCGGGATGCGCCGAGCGGGGTAAATAAGTTCACCTTTTTATATGCCCGTGCGCACACACGCAGACGCACGCACACACAGACCGGCCCCGGTGTCATTTCTATTTCTGCACAATCTGCCGACGGAGGCGGCGAGCGAGACTCAGCTGAGCGCTCGGGCACTTTTAGAGAATTACGCCATGGTTATCAAAGGCATTTAGATTAACCTCGGTCACCGTCTTTGACCCGCGCCGCCCCCCCACACTCTCCCTCGCATTCGCCGGCTCCCCTCTAATAACATTTTGACATTAGGATCTCTCACCGACGCCTCCCTTAAATCCCAAGCGTAGCCGCGGACCTCTTCCACCGCCGAGCCTGATAGTGTTTCATTCATAATTAGCCGCCCGCGCCGCTACTAGGGGGGAAATTGAACTGTCAGTGGCGTTTGACCCCATCACGCCCAGAAGAGGGCCATCATAATTCGTTCATTTGCTGTCTGTCAGGCCCCTCAGCATCGTTGGACCCGGTACTCCTCCTGGCTCATAATTAGACGTGAACTCGGAGAGCAAACCTCTCGCCGCCACTCGAACGGCGGCAGATTGACTCGCTCCAAAGATGGGAGGAAAAAAAAAAAAACGAAAAGAGAAAATGCCCGCGTGGAAATGGCTTGTCCGCTCACTTTGAGATATGTTTGTGCCTTCCAAAATGTCTTTTTAAACTTTTTATTCTCAATAAACACGACCATTGAAATACGTGGAAATGCCATTAATTTGTATTGGCCTGGGTTTTTTTTTTTTTTTTTTTATTTTTTAAAGTCAAAATGGCACATGTAACAAATTAAACAGTTTGTGCATCCTGATTAATTCATTGCAACTCCTGGTGTGCACACCTTGGCCACCGGAGGGCAGTATAACGCAGTCATGGAGACACAAATGAAGATGACATTCACAACAACTGTAAGTGACTCAGTAAGCTGCAGTAATGCACTGTATCCATTGTTTTTCACAGAGGATAAAGAATATATTCCTGAGTATAGTTATCGTGTCTGTCTTCAATAGTTGATGCATAATTTGTGTTCAAATATCAGTTGCTTAAAATAACACCTTGACTGTCTATGCCGTTTTGCATTGTGTTAGCATTTGAGCTAGCAGAAGGCAAAGTTTTGTGGCTTTAAATAGACAATGTGTAATCTCTCTTTAATTTGAGAGTAATCGTCACCCGGGAGTGACGATCAACATACGAATTGTTCACTATCTGCCAAACTGCTGCTTATCGTAAAGTGATTTGAACACGGGGCTTGCAAGTCAAAGCAAAGAATCGGCTGGATGACGGCTCGCATCTCAAACGTGTGACCCGAGGGACACCTAACATTCCGACGAGCCGCGATCGGGGCTGGCCGCTAACCAGCTGATATTATTCAACAATGTACAAATATTGTTTACTGTCACACTGATTTATATCGAAACGCGCATATTCGTGTGTCACTGGAACAGAACAGCCTTTGTGCAGCGGGATCCATCAAATAGTTTGATGTGACTCAATGAAGGACATACTGCAAGTGTTCCTTAGCGTTAGCCACCTATTAGCGCTAATGTGCACTGCTGGCCGTGTGGATAATTAATGGTGTAAGAGTAGCTCATTTGCTGATAAATTGGCATAAATGAAGTCACCTCGCAACGAGACTCCTAGTTACATGAGTGAGTAGGTGCGCTAGGCTGTTGCAAACATTTATTTAATTCAATTTGCCACCAAGGTCTTTGCGCCTTCTCTCCATTAATTGTCATCTCCGCAAACCGAAGGGGACAATTAAGCCTTAAAGTTCCTCGTCGAGGGCACGATCAGCTGCTTTTTATTTTTATTTTTTATTATTTTTTTATTTTTTTATTTTTTGTTTTCTTCTCCCCGAAACCAGAAATGGATTTTCAATATAACCCCCCCCCCCACTCCGCACTTGTAAATGGGCCGTCATGCGCGCGAGGCTACGCCCGGCTCCCGTTAGCCCTTTCGGATATGTCAGCGGGATTTTCAGGTCATTTGCCACGGAGGCGTCGGAAGCACATCCTCGCCGGCCGCCGCTCTGAAGGTGACTGCCGGCGGGCGTCATCCATCACGCCGCCTTCCTTTAAGTTGACGCATAATAGAGCCTCTCAATCAACGCGTTCCCTCGTTGTCACCTCCCCTTTCCTGCTGTCCGACGGCGGCGAGGAGGAGGAGGGAGGAAGGGGAAACGCGACTGACAAGGGAGTCAAGGTTGCATCCCTCTTGTTGCCTTTATTTACACTTGCGGTGTTATGGCCTGCGGAAGAGGACAAGAGCTCACGTTGGCGCTGCTGTCAGACGTTAACTGTGCACTGTGTCAAATGGGTGATGATAAGCTCCGCAAAAAGCTGTCCGGCCTCCCGGAAGGCAGCACGAGGGGGGCCTCGTGGGAGGCGGCTAAATCTCAGGCCGACGTTACGGCCGGCTGTATTGACACAGACGCGTTCGAAAGTGGCCCGGTAAATTTGCAGGTGTGACGGCTGCCCGCGCTGAC
Organism: Phyllopteryx taeniolatus; assembly: GCF_024500385.1. Taxonomy (NCBI): domain Eukaryota; kingdom Metazoa; phylum Chordata; class Actinopteri; order Syngnathiformes; family Syngnathidae; genus Phyllopteryx; species Phyllopteryx taeniolatus. The sequence goes on from NC_084516.1 coordinate 1,666,361, forward strand.
AAATGTTTGCGTGGCCGCCTTTTGAAGCGTGTGAGGGGTTTGTCATCAAGGACTCCTGGCGGCGTCTGTGGAATTTTCTCTGAGATTAAATAAACACCTTAATTAGGGCCTGAGCATTGGAGAAGCAAGCACCCCCTTTTGCAATGGCTTGGTTTCTTCTGACTGTTCTTTTCAAATAATTTTTCATGATCGTTAATCCCCCGCGGGATGGATATGTTCGAGGTCCACTCACAATGAATCAAAATCCAAGATGTAGACAAACCGTATAGAAATCTTTTTTACCGTAGCTTTACATCTCCCACACAGTATAAGCAAATTGAAACAAACAACAGCAAACAACTCAATCTTTAGTTGGGCACTTACTGCATCTTACATAGCCGTTAGCTTTCTTTGCATCATTTTGAAAGGTTTACAACCCGACCGCATAAGGAGCCTCACGTGCCTGTCGTACCTGAAGGAAATTATGGCAAAGGTCACAGATTTCTCATGTTAAACGCTCACCTCGTCCATAAAGTAATATTTCAGTTGGGTTTTTTTTTTGTTATTATTTTTGCAGAACAAAACCCGTTGACACCGCATGATTCATTGTATTCAATTAGCTTCATGTATTCATGCATCTCCGCTTGTTTATTCATCTGTTTTGTGTTTACACATTGATTTTCTGCAAAGAATACCTTCCCCCGCTCTTGTACTTGCCCGGTGTGTTAAAATGTACTCGTGCTCATTTACACTCTGTTGGCATACATCTGAAAAAAAAATAAATAAATAAAAAATAAAATAAAAAAAAAACACACACACAAGCAGGATGAAAGTGTAAAAAATAAAGACTCCATGCTAAATACTGCTGGTATTTGACATGAACTTTTTTTAAGTTTTGCCTTGTTGTGTCTCGAGAGAGGTTTTGGGGGGGGGTAAAACAATACATGTAACAATAATAATTCAAGTTAAGAAAAATGAACCAGTTTCAACAGCAGACATGAAATTGTGTGGACAAGAGCGTCATATTAGGACGCACCAGAAAGTCTCAAGGACCCATGCCCGATATTGAACAGGAAGTCGGCCATTTTGGGTGACTTTTAGGGCTCTGGCTTTTGGAAGCTACTGTTGGGAATTGGCCCAAATGATAAATGCATATCATTTGGGCCATGATATGCATGATATCATGCTATGATATGATATGCATATATCATGATATGCATGATAATTTTGACATGATATGCATGTCAAAATTTTCATTTTGATTGGCATTTGGCACCGCTGTGTACTTTTTTTTTTTTTTTTTTTTTTTTTTTAAAAAAAAAAAAAAATATCAAAAACTGAAGAAAATACAATCTGCATTGTGGCTTAGCAAAAGGAAAGAGTGAAAAAAGCAGGTGGGGGGGGGGTGATGTATTCGCCAACATGACAATAAATGTGCTCTTCCAGTAATCAAGAGGTCAAGTAAAGAGCTGAGGAGTCGAGAGTGGCGTGCTTCCAAAATGCATCACATCTCTCTGTGTTTACCCTGCGCTTAATTCAATTTCCTGTGACTGAAAGGGTAAAAGCTCCTTTTTGAAAGAAGCAAAGCAGCCTCTGAATGGTGGCTTTGTTTTATTTTAATTTTATTTTTTTCCCCCCCAAGTGAACATCCAGTCCATTTCCAGCTGCGAGTGAGGACATTTCTTAATTGGGCACGAGTTAATAAAGAGCTTTTTCTGGTGGCACTACTCCAGTCAGATGCAGTGCTTTTTTTTTTTAAATTTTATTTATTTATTTTTTTAAATGATGTTATGTCCTGTGTGTCCCCATTAGGTGACGAGTCCGTCTTTCGAGCCGGTGAAAAGCTACGAGCTGCTTCACCACATGAGCGGCAAAGGCCTGTCCGCCAAGTACCGCTTCCCGCGGCAGCCCTGCTTGTACGGGCCCAGCATGGTGGCCGTGCAGGTCACGCTGACCAACTGTTGCGAACGCCCCCTGGAGGAGATCCACGTCGGAGAGCGCAGCCCCGCCGGCCTCAAGATTCTCTGCTTTAACACTATCGGTGAGTGATCACCCCCCCTGATAGTCGAAACTCTACACTATAGAGCGATAATATATGAAAACATTTTTAGAGCGTTTTACCCATCCCTCCCGCTTGAAACACATTTAAAAATATTACAACTTTTTAAAGTATTCCTTAGTGCCTACTCTCACCCTCTTGCTGTCAAGAAATGTTGTATAACATCACTTTGAGGTAACGAAAAGAAGACTGGCTTGTGTGCTTGCTCTAAACTGTTTGAAGATTACTGTAAAACCGACATAAAACAAACAAAAAAAAATCTAATATTGTATGTTTGAACACCAAAATGTTCAATCGCACCATATTATTTCATCTAATGAAAATCTGTTAGCTTAATGCTAATATATCATGCTTTGGTGTTGTGCATTATATGTTAGCATTGAGCTAGCTGACTTATCTTGGGTGGAATTAAAATATGCGTTTTACTTAACTTTTTTTTTTTTGCTTTGCTCTTTGTTGCATGCCAAAATTTGAGTTACGAACGAGCTTGAGATATGCTGGCACTAAAGCGGAGGGGGGTGGGGGGGAAATTGAGCCGTTAAGGTACTGTGATGCCCTCCCATGTGGGCAAGGAGAGCCACGGTCGCCAATGCACTTCAAGCCATTGATTGAAGGGGCCGAATACAAAATGAGAACGCTGCAGTAGACCACAGCTCACACGAAGACAAACCGGCCAACTCCAGCTCCTGACTTACTCAGCCACGCCCCTTAAAGGCACACATCAACACCCAATTACTACAATATGTAGAGTAATTACACTTTATAAACCAAATGATTTCATTACCTTCTTTGATTGTGTTTTCATGAAAAACAGTGCTACTTTTCTTCGGCGTCGTCCCAATGCGTCCCCGTCCATCAATGCAGCCTCAGCTAATCCCCGCTAGTTAGCATCGATCACGCCCCACGCTCGTTCTGCTGTACGACGGCGCGGCTGCCGCCGAATCTCACGCCCGTGCGTGCCGAGCGGCCGATTGCGGCGCATCGATCGGTCGTCCGAGGAAGTGGCGCGGCCGAGCGGCGGGTTATTAGGGTCGATGGGCAGACACCAGGAGGAAGAAACGGCGGGATTCACGCAGGCAAAGCTTGACTTGCCGCGTCGTCGTTTGTTTATGGGGGATAAATGATTATTAGAGCTTCAAGGTGAGAGTGCTGTAATGTATTTTGCTAGTTTGCTAGCCCCTATTTTGCAACATTTATTGAGCAAAGGCACAATTTTCACTTTGGACAAATTCAGAGGGGGCAAAAGTACTTGCACACATACTTCCCAAAAGCAAACAACTGTGCTTCCACGCACTCTTTTTCAAAGGTCTTGGGGCCATGAGTGATGCAGTACGTGAAATGATGAGCTGACTAAGCAGTTTAAAAGGGAGAACTGAATCTACACACTAACATACCTTTTGTGGCTGAACGCTTCCTTCTGCACCAAAGCAATCCAGCGATCCATTTTCAACAAAACAGCCTTCCTCTCAAATGTCGCTAACTTCACTCTTTTCACTCGTAATAGCCTAAAAAAAAAACTTGCAGACTTTGAATTTTGAGGTGACAAAATGCCGCTCGGCTTCCGCAGAGTGAGGGCAGAAGGCTTCTCGCACAACGTAAAGAACAGTTGGGATTAATATTGCATAAAAATAACAATGTGGAGATAGACCGGTAGTATAGTTTTTTTTTTTTTTTTTTTTTTTTAAATTGCCCATATGTGGACATACAGGGTTTCCACCTGACAACAACGATTTGCACGTTACTATCGTTGTTGTTTTTTCTTTTTGTATGTGTTGTTGTTCCATGAGTGCTAAAGTAGCAATTGCTTAAAAATGTACAATTACTCCAACATCAATGCTAATTTCCGTTAGCCCCTATATAGGTTTGTATTATACGTTAGCATTTAGCTCGTGGACATTCGTTAGACGAAATGATATGGTTTGCTTGAGCATAGTGGTGTTTAATTCTTTTATGTTTTATATGTCCGTTTAACAGTAAACTTCAACTGGAAGTGACAAATAAAAAGCTCGACGCAAAGCACACTGTGCTCTTATTTAAAGTGTGTGCGACCCGGGCGTCTTTTCGTTTCCTCAAAGTGATGTTATACGATATTGTCCCATTTCTTGAGCGTGAGAACAGGCACTAAGAAATATTTAATAAGTTTTGCCGGGTGTGTGGGGTAGAACAATCCAAAGTATTTTATCTCATCTCTATCGCGGTTTTTTACCTATTGTAGCATTTTTGTCTTGAATCTATCAAAGGCTGTGTCGCACCTCACCTCATCTCCTTGACACTGATGCATCACAAGCTTGTTGTCGTGGAAACGTGCTGGAGGACAGACTTCACACACACACACACACACACACACACACACACACACACTGGTGGCCTTGCCTTGTAAGCTAACAAACACAAGCGTCGGCTTTACCTGTCGGTTCCACTCTGACGGCTTCCTCCTCCTCCTCCTCTTCCTCCTCGCCACCCTTGTCACTCACGACAGACTCCCTTTGTCTCTCCTCCCTGCAGAACGTTTGGATCCGGAGGCCTCGGTGACCGTTTCCATGGGCGTCGACTTCAACGACTCCACGCAAGCGGCCAACTTCCAGCTGTGGTAAAGAAAAGAATTATAAAAAACTTACACAGACGTCTCGTGTGATTTTCTTTTGTCATGGTAGCTCAAGTAATTTTTGGATTGCCGTCTGTTGGTTACTTAGTCAGGGTGAGTAAAAAAAACTACAGAACAGATTCTCATGGAAGTTAGTAGAGGGGTGGGCGTAACGGGGAAATGTGGTTGCAAGTTCGGTTCATCGAGAAAATTGTTTTCATGTTTTATCGTAGTAAAATACTCAAAACTATTAGATGAACGTTAGCTTTTCTTGGTCACGGTCAATTCTCACGTAGTTGTTTTGATTGGCATTTGTTTCTTAGTTTGGTAGAGCAATAAACCGCATAACAGATTCCTACAAAACTTATTACAGGGGAGGCACATATGCCAAGCAAGAAACGACGTATTTTGTAACGGAAAACATCGCCACCTACAGGACTGGAATAGATCAGGATTGCCTGCAATGTTGTGATTGTTTTCAATAAAACAATCAGACGGAAAGGGGATTATTTTTGTCACCATTGCTTCTTGCATAATGTTTTGATAGCCGTTTGTTGGTGAGTTAAGGTAAGCAACAAAACGGCATAATAGATTCCCACGAAACTTATGAGCAGAAGGGAGAAACTATGAGAATATGATGCATATCAAGGAAATACTTTTCACTTTTTATAACGTTACAGTCCGCTTGCAGTGGCTCCACATCCTAATGGAGCTTCAGTGAAAAATTGGCATGCGCTTCGTAATGTGAATTACTGCCACTGACAGGACTGGAGTGGAACAGCATTGTCGTCTGGAAATTTCCGTCAAACAAATCCGACGTTTAGGATTGATTTGCCTTCTTTTATTTTTCTTTCTCTGTTCTCTCCTTACTTCCCACCCTCCCAGCATTCCCACGTGAGACGGCAGCCACAATTGATTATCGCCTCTCCGCGATAACAATTATTCTCCCGATAATCGGGCCCTGGCCTGCGTCCGCTCTCTCAACGCCAATCGATAACCTTATGAGAAAATCTGCTTGGCGCGGAGGAATCCATCCTGCCACAAAAACACAACAAGAACAAAAATGTTTGGAACTGAATTTGTGTAGAACGCGAAGCCAAAGTGATGTGTTTTTTTGTTTGTTTTTGTGGCGGCTCAGCACTAAAGAGGACAGCTTCAGTGTTTCCATCCAGCCGGCCGTGGGGGAGCTCCTGACACCCTGCAGCCTCTCGGAGACGGACTTCTGCAAGCAGCAAAGTGAGCCACGCGCCAAATTCGCTGTCCAACTCTCATACTAGCGGGAAAACAAGTTTGCCATTTTATATTGTGTGCGACAATACAGTAAAGCTCTGTTTGTAGTGAGGAATAGGTTCAGACCCACCTGTGAAAAGCCACAAGAAAGAAAGAGAGACCATACAGGGGGGGGAAAAAAAGCACAAAAGACAATACCCACTTTTGCTTTCTCCCGTCCGTCCACAGGTAAACTCCGGGGCATGAACGAGACCTCGGCCACTATCGCCATGGCGACGGCCCACGTCTCCAGCCAAGCGGTCGCCCAGCGGGTCCTGTCGGTGGCCAACGTGGGCTCGGTGGCCTCATCTGAGACTCGCCTACACAGGTGAGCCCAAATGACGGACTTGAGATTTTAGCAGCTGTGCACAAAGCAAGGCACCTTTTATTTGTACAATATTTTGCACAATTCTTACACGAACCCATGTGCTTTGCTGCCATCTTGTGGCTTTGTGAAGTTGAGGAACTTTGTTGAAGTGAGTTGAGGGGCTTCATTTAGACAAAAGTAGTGCTTTTTCACCACCATTTTGGCTCATCTCGTTGCCCAGGAACAAGGAAGTGAGTTGAGGAGCTTCTTTTAGAACAGGGCCCACGGGTGTCAGTCATTTTTGTCGCGGGCCACATTGTAGTTATGGTTTCCTTCAGAGGGCCATTGTGATTGCGAATCCATATTAATGTATAAGTGCAAATTGAGTCACTAGTTTTAAAAATCAGAAGTCAGTAAAAATTGTTTGTTCAAATTGTATTCTGTTTATTTTGAAAAAGGGCATCGGTAACACAAAATGCTCGCCATATCGCAACGTTATCAAGGCAACTTGCCATTTTTGTATTTTTTACATGTAGTGCTTTTTCCACCATGGTCTTGGTTCCAGGGAGCGAATGTTGAAGTCAGTTTGAGAAGCTACGTTTCGACAAAAGTAGTGCTTTGCCGCCATCTTATGTTATCTACAAATATTTAGCCGGGCATCAATTCCCCTCAGAATTTCACTGTTTGTTCCGATGGAAAAAAGGTATTTAAGAAGAGCGTTTGTACTTGTTGACTTCCCGCCACGCTGTCAGGCGTTAATGAGCCGCCTTTGAAAATGAGCCGGACGTGCGTGCGTCCTGCCTGCGGAATGCCCCAAGATGGCCGGCTGTGTAATTGGTGCACACAGAGTGTGCTAATGAGCTTCCTCCTCTGTCGCGCACACCTTGAGCGATAATTAGACAGAGCTGCGCTTCCTCCATCTGCCTCTCCTTCGCTTCCTCTTTGTCACCTCTCGCGTGTGACCGATTCCTATAGATCGGAGGAAGACGGGATGCTGGCTCACGCGATAGGAGAGTCGAAAATCAATGTCAATGTCCGATACCCGTCGTGCGCGCTCCGCTCCACTCACGAGAAGATGCGGCGTGGCCTCGTGACTAACTTCGTCAATCAATCGTGTTGTCTGATCGCCGACACGTGTGGAAAGCGCTTTCAGCATTTATTCCGTATCTTTTTACAAGTTTTAGTTGTTGGGCGAAAGTGGCACGAGGAGAGGGGGGGAAATAAACGCAACTCTTCTGCTAGTGCGCTGGTATTGTGTCACTAGTGAGGACAAAGAGGGTACTAGTACAGTACAGGGACCTGAAGTTGGAAATCAAGGGTATTGAATAAATGCTTTCTTTACTTTAAATTTTTTTTTTTGTTTTGTTTGCGCCTTCAGATTTTTAAATGCAAATTTTAGTTTTTCCCCACCAAAGTTGCTTTACGCTGACAAGTGAATGAAAATGTGTAAATATGCCCTTCCGCAAAATGTGCATGAGCAAAAAAGTGAATAGAGACCCTTTCCCACAGTGTTGTTTTTTTAAAATGCAATTTAAAACAAAATAAAAAATGCCCTTTCAGTGTCATTTTAAAAGAAAAAGCCAAATAAATGCTCTTTTACTCAATGGTTTTAATAGAACTAAACAAACAAATAAATGGCTTTTCTTACCATTAAATTGTTTACATATTTTTGTATGAAAACACAATTAAAAATCAATGACAGTCATGTTATTTTCCATTTAAATGAAAGTAAAAACTAAATCCCCTTTCCCACAAAATATGTAATAAAAAAAACCTTTATATAAAATAAATACAAACAAATGCCCTTTCCACAATGTAAGTTTTTGAATTAAAATAAAATATAGATACTCTTTTCCTTATTTTTTTCAAATTTGTATTTCAAACCATAACGATAAAGTCAAAACTAACCAAACAATATTACTACGTTAATTTACACATTTGAAAAGGTTAAGGAAGAAGTAAAAGCATTTGATTTTTTTTTTTTTATATATATATAAATGCCTCGCAATTTTTTTTAAATAATAAAAACAAATACTTTTTTCCTACAATGTAAAAAAAACATGAAAATCAAAATAAAATAAATACGAATAAGTGCCCTTTGGAGTTTAAAGTTCTGCTACTCGTCTAGAAATCACAAAACGGTTTCGGTCCTGAAAGGCTAATGGGATATAAAGCCAGTCGGGCTCTGCAATTGGCAGACTCGGGTCAAATATTGGAGCAAAGCAAAGCAAAGCAAACACGGCGAAGCGGCATTTAGCTGTCATGCTGCACACAAATGGAACAAGTTGCCAGCAGAGGTGACGTCAGCCCCAAGTGGGAATGTTTTCAAGTCCGCCTTAAAAACTCCCCATGCGTTTCCACTTTTAAATGATATTTCTTTTAATTGTATTTTTATTTTATTTTATTTTTTTCTCTTTGTTTTGAATGCTTATATGTTTTTTTTTTTTGTTTGTTTTTTTAAATGCTTTTAATCATGTAAAGCACGTTGAGTGACTTTGCGCTATATTGATAAATTGGCTTTGCTTTCCCTATTTTTCAAAAAAACATTTTCTACAGGCTTCGACTTTTGTTCAAATAAATGTTGCAGTATTTGTTTAATTAAAAAAAAAACAAAAAAAACGAATAATGAATGAATAGGTGGCCTTTCCGCAATGTCAACAGAAGCAGTTCGCCCAGCGACCAGCAGGGTGCAGCACTGCCTCTCCCCACTTGAGAGAAGCAGTTTTGGGTGGGGGGCGCGAGGGGGAGTCGGTGCCGGGGTCGGGGGGAGGCGCCTGCCGACGAAGCCGAATTGATTGCTGCGAGGGACGATGGCAATAAATCAAGCGGGAAAGCAAATGTAGAAAAGGCTGTTCTTGTTTGTGTCCAAACAAGCGGAATCAAATAAATGCGCTCCATTTTTCAGTCCGTTTGAAGGCAAATGTGATGGAGCGTTCGCCGCCCCCGAATACGCCGCCGCTTGGTTTAGAAAAACACAATTCAATTAGGATTCAAACCTCAAGCGAGACGTTGGTGCCGTTTGCTTTTTTTCCCTTTCAAGCCCCTTTGACAGTGGCCAACGACTATAAGGCGAATTTTTAGAATTTTGTATAATTGTCACCTCTGTTCTATACATGAGTCTAAAATGTGAAAGCTACACACAAAAACTTTCGTTTTTTTTTTGTTTTTGTTTTTTGTTTCCCCCCAACTTCTTGCCAGACGGCTTCCGAAAAGTGCAAAGCCTAAGCTGTCAAATGCTGATGGCTCACGTCTGTTGGAACGACACCCGAAATGAAGTCGAAAAAAAAAAAGAAGTTGAAGGGAGTTGAGCGACACCTGGAATCGTGGCGGAATTCACACTTCTCAAAAATGGGCAAAAAAGTGCCATCTTGCTTGCCAGATCAAACGGCGCATTGTTCAAGCGGGTATTCGACAGTTCCTTATATTGCTGTCGTGTTCCGTTGTGCACCAACATCGACGCAGCGCCACCCCAAAATCGCTCAGTTAATACGCTAAAACAATTGCTCATTACGCTGTCGAATATCGACTGCGGTTACATCATCTTCCCAAATTCTTGATCAAACGATGAGCTGACACGAAGCATAACAGCAATCCATTTTACTCAACTAGATCTTTAAGCTAACTATTTTCCCATCGTTATTGTCTCGCAATAAGGCATCCAGACTTTCAATCTTGCGGCAACGTAACATCGCACGGCTCCCGCATAGCGACGAAGAGGCGGAGTTAAAAGATTTGATCTCAAGGTATTTTCATCACTTTAAATTGCTTAATGCGTAAAAATAACACCGATGAAGTGGGGGGGGGGTCAGACCTCAAGTATCGATTTGTTGGAAAAATCCGAAAGTTGACTCAGCAGCTCGCGTGGTAGTCGTGACGGGTTAAGTCCGGCGAGTCCTCTGCGCCGCGCTCCCACTCCAAGGCAGCGTAAAGGCGAGGCCCGCTTCATCCCGGGTGAAGGGGAGGCAGACGGCACCCGCAGCGGCTCGTCGGAGAGCCCCGCAGATCGATGCCCGCTCGGCTTTGCTATTCGCCGCGCCGTTGAGGCCCCGAGCTGCGGCGAGTGCACGGGAATACCGATGACCCGTTAAGCGCGCCGCTTGACGCCACCCAACCCGGTCTTCCAAATGCCGTCCCGACTGTCCGTGTTGCGATTCCACGCAGAAAAATGCCATTTTTACCGTATTTCCTCAAATCGTGACGCCGTGGCCCCGCCGACCGTAAAATTCGCTCTCGTAACGCCGTCAGTTGCGTTTTCGACACCGTTCCCATCGTTTCAAATACCCGACCGACGAATGTACGGGACTTGAGCTTTCCGGTGACATTTCAGGACGACTTTAACGTGCGGCGCTGTTCGACAACAAGGAGCTGAACCGACAAATTCACGCCAGGTGTTTGATCCGTGAACATTTCCACGGAAATCCACGTTCATGTCTTTCTGTGACTCTTCCAGTTTCTCTGTTGCAACCTGCCGATGACAGTGTGTGACACTCTAAGCTCAGCGGCAACTTCGTGTTTGAAGCCTCGAACTTTTGATCACTTGTGAGTTGTCGTCTTAGTCTCATGATGTCACCGTCCGCTTCTTGCTTGACAATCGTGCCATGTTTTTGTGGTTCAATTAAAAAACGAATGGCCTCAAAACCTGATGCAGGGTCGCAGTTTTTTTTCCCGTTGCGACGCGTCGGTTGATGTGCGGCGACGAGTCTCCAACTGTCATGCTTTTGCAACGGACCACTTCGCTTTTGGCCGCGTCGCTCCATGATGGGCGGGGCTTACTTGTCACTCCCAGTTGAAGACAACCGGCACTTAAAAGAGAATTAAACAAAATGTTCAACAGCAACACACCCAGAGTATGTTTGAAAAGTAGAAGTTGTTTGAACGTTTTGAGGTAAGATTTACGCTCATTTCTGTTAGTGTATCTATGGCATTTCGCATTGTGTTAGCATTAAGCTGAGGGATTTTGATACATTTGTCAAGTTAAATGTTTTTTTGTCTTGTAATATACAATTTTCAATTGTCTTTTGTTTTGTTTATAAATGGGGTGTGAAGTTTTTGAACGATCTCTCTGATGCTAACTTCCGTTACCGTCTACGGTGTTCCACATTCTGTATTGGCATTAAGATGGCAACATTTAAAAAGATTACAGTTGGTTTGAACACCGCGACCATGATTAATAATCCGGAATCGCAGTTGAGTAAATAAACGAGCCTCAATTTGCCGGAATACAGTATTTACACTTGGAGCGGCGTCTCCGGAGAGCGTGGATAAAAGCGGCCTCGGGGTGGTGTTAACAGGCCGAGTAAACGTTAGATTTATTTCCTAAATCCATTAGCGGGGGGGGGGGGGCCGCCGCGTGTACGGCAGCAAAAGCTTTTGAGACGTGATTCGGCCCGAAGAGGCGTCAAGACAAGTGGCTAATATTTTAATTAAGGCTGAGGGCGGATGATAAACTCCCTCTGCTCCGTCGACGCTAATTTAGACGCTCCCCGGAGACCGGCGCGGACACTTCGGGAGCCGAGCGCGGTCGCATTGTGGATTTCGGTCCGCCCCCCCTCCCGCGCTAATTGGCCGACCCGCCGCCTCGACGTCTCGTCCCGTCCGCGGGGGCTCTCGACGGGCTTTAGTCGGGCCTAAGTGGCCGCCTTTGTGGGCTGTTTGTCTGGCCTAAGTGGGCGTCCACGGGGGTCTTGTAGTGCTAAATGGAGGCAGATGGCAGGGAGGGGGGGGACCCCAAGATGCAGCAGCAGGAAAAAGGGCGCAGCGGGTCACAGCCTTCTTGTTAGGGCCCTCAATGGCGGGACCATGTGCGCCGGGACGGTTTCCACGGAAACGACAGAATGGGAATTCCCCCGGCGGGACGGGCGCGCCCCGCGCACTCAATAGACGGCCACAGTCCATCAAATGAGTTTTCAAGTTGGCTTTGAGTGGCGGCGGGGGCGGGGCGGGGCCTCGCACCATCAGCTGTCAGTGGGCTACGCTCCCCGTCAGCAGCGACGTCAACGACCACCAAATGTTTCCTACTTTTCTACGCTCTATATTCTTTGACGTTATGTACCAAATAGTGTTTTGACACCTCTACAACGTAAATGAATGAAACATGGGTTTGAGATTCATATGGAATCTTGAGTCCCGCTGTGACTCGCTTTCGGATTCGGTGCAATTTGTTTGTTGGTTGTCACCAAAAAGTAGGATTTTCTACTTAAACTCTGGCACGGTAATTACCAGAAAAATACAACGTTTTTTTTTTTTTCCCGTTAGCCCAATAGCGTAATTGTCGAAGTCCTTATTGAACTTTTTTGGGGGGGGTGGAAACAAAACCAAAAACACACAACCATGGCTGAGATTCTACACAGACATAAAGAATTTTTTAGCAAGTGCGTTGCTATTTTTTATTGCTAGAAATGCCAAAGCAAATAGATCTAGCAATACCACGTCTCGTTGATTCCCGCCATTCCGACTAAAGTCTCCCATTCTACATTCCAACAGCGTCCAAAAGCGTTTGTTTTGAAACTTATTTCGGCACAATTTTGATTGGCCCTTTTTTTTTTTTTTTTGATGACGACGCAGGCCTCGGAGCGTGATGTAAAATGCCGCGGAACCGCCGGTGTCGTTCCGACTACGTCTTTGCCTCAAGCGTCTCGCTGTGTCCGGTGCAGGTTTGCGGGTCGTACGGTGAGCAGCCAGGTCCTGGTTCTGCTTCTTGTGGACGTGAAGGACGACGCCGGCGCCGGCCTGCTGACCGTCCACACCGAGAAGAGCGTCGTGGCGTCCATGTTGCTGCGAGACCTCAAACGGGCCCTGGTCCAGGCATAGAGCTCACCCACCCCCAGTCGCATTCGGGAAAACATGACCTAATATTTCATATTATGTATTAGGATTGTCCACAATTGCATTGTAGTAAATGTCCTTGAAAACACACTTTCAATATATAAAGCTGTCCATCCAAGTGGCTAAGTTTCATATTTCGACATCAGTGTAGAACTTTCAAAGATTGTTCTCAGCACCGCTAAGTTGACCGCAATTTCCTGCAAATTTCCACGGGAAACGCTTCTCGTGTGCCCAAATAATCCATCCACCGCACACGTGCTGGCGTATCCAAATGTTGATTCGCCAGCACGATTACTGCACAGGCGTGCGTGCCTTTGGCCGCCCACAATAAAAGGCAAAAATGTGCAGTTGTTACTGTACAAATACTAAAAAAAAAAACACTTTCTGAGAAATAGGCATTTTGTGTATATAGAAAGTCACTTGGGTGTCGCAATGTACAATAGAAGCGATAGAAGTCACCTGACCACTTGTGGGATGATTTTCCCCTTTTACACATGAAGAAGGCTTGACAAGACACAAAAACATTTCAATTCCATCTCATGCGGAATATTTAAAAAAAATTTTTTTTTAACAAAAACAAAACATGGCCACACTGTGCACCTGGAAAGAATTCACAGAGCTTCACGTTTTCTACATTTTATGTTACAGCCGTATTCCAAAGACACAAAGCTTCACTTTTGTTCCATTATTTATTTTCTTTATAATGAGGGAAATTGCCGATATTCCGCAACACACGCAGCTGGCTAAACGAAACGCTCGACTCGGTCCCGGGCTGCGGCCGACACCTGTTTGCTCGTCCGTCACGCCGCCTCGGCTCGCATCCGTCACTGCCGCGCGCCTTCCCCGGCGCAGCTGTTCACACGCGCGCACGGACGCTTTGCCAGCACATTTTCACAGCGGCCGTGTTGACATAGTGCAAAATGGAATAAATAGTAGCACGTGTACAGTGGATGTAAAAAAGTCTACACCCCCCCTGTTCAAATCGATCAAAGCTCCCCAATAGCCTTGCTAACCACGGGAAGCGATGAACCAAAAAATGTTAAATTAAAACGAAATTTGACTAAATACTCAATTATGTTCATAAATGGGGAAAAAATGCACCTGATTTGTATGGGATGTTTCAGATCAGACGGCGAATTTTTCAATCCCAGAAGCCACGAATCGTTTTTGTAGTCAACATTTTAAAAAAAAAAAAAAAAAAAAAAAAAAAAAAAAAAAAAAAAAGGCCACGGACGGAGAATAAAATCATTACAGGAAAAGTCAACGTTCAGAGAATAGGCAAAATATTGCAAATAAAGAGGTCCTACTTAGGATAAAAAGTATTGTGACAAGAAAGTTCAAAGTAAGAAGACATGTTTTGAGAGAAAATATTTTGAAAATATATATATATATATATATATAGCTATTTTATGAGAACAAAACTGAACTAGTACAAAAAAAATACTATTAGGAAAAGTAGTAATGTTACAGTAAAAACAAAACAACAAAAAACTCCTATTAGGATAAACATGTTTTGAGAATAAAGTTTTTATACTCAAAAGAAAACAAATCTTAATATTACGAGAAAAAAAGTAGCTGTAGTACTCAGGGAAAGAAATGTTGAAATATTACCCCAAAAAATTCTTAGTATTAAGGTAAATAATGGAGATTTTAGAATTAAATCGTAATATTAACAGGAGGAAAATCAGCAGATGACAAGAAAAATATGTAAAAAATGTTAAGATGGAAAAGCCAGAATGTTATTTACAGTTATGTGGAAAAAAGGGAGATGATGGAGATGATGATGATGATGATGATGATGTGACTCGGACTCCTTTTTTTGCGCGGGAAACAGAAAGCCTTTTTTCAATCGGAATTATTGTAAGGCCTGGGCTAAATGTCTGAAATATATTTCACAAGATATAGAAACCATTCCAAGTTCAAACTGATTAGCTCAGTGGGGAAATCTTGAAGTTTCCCCATTCCCAAAATGTTCTCAATGATCCAAATTCAAAGATTTGTACACATTTATTTCCTCCTCCCACATTTCTCTGATTGATTCAAAACATGACAACGTCAAACTGTTTGTCAAATCTTGGGACCGAGTTATCAAATTCCCAAAGTAAGATATTATGTATATGTATGTGCATATTTACCTCCTTCCTCATTCCTCCACCAATTCAAACCACCCCAACTTCAAGTGTCACATATTCCATTTTAACAAATGAATATAGATTTTTTTTTTTTTGGGTGCTTGATTTTGTTTTACTGTCAAGATATTTGACATTTGACATATTACCGCCCCTTCCACATTCCTCCACAGATTCAGACCATTCCAACTTGAACATATTTATCTCATTCAGGACATCTCGGGAGCTATTTTCCAAATTTCCAAGTTTCCATCCATCCATCCATTTTTCTCCCGCTTATCTGAGGTCGGGTGGCGGGGACGCCCAGACTTGCCTCTCCCCAGCCACTTCGTCCAGCTCTTCCGGGGGGATCCCGAGGCGTTCCCGGGCCAGCCCAAGGACGTAGTCTCTCCGGCGTGTCCCGGGTCGTCCCCGGGGTCTCCTCCCGGCGGGACGTACCCGGAACACCTCACCCAGAGGCATCCGAATCAGATGCCCCGACCTCCTCATCTGGCTCCTCTCGATGTGGAGGAGCAGTGGCTCTCCTCTGAGATGATCTTGTTCTTTGGGTCACGACCCACAGCTCGTGACCATAGGTGAGGGGAGGAACGGAGATCCACCGGTAAATCGAGAGCCACATCATCTGCAAAAAGCAGAGATGCAATACTGAGGCCACCAAAGCGGACCCCCGCGACGCCTCGGCTGCGCCTAGAAATTCTGTCCATAGAAGTTCTGAACAGAATCGGTGACAAAGGGCAGCCTTGGGGGAGTCCAACCCTCACCGGGAACGAGTCCGACTTACTGCCGGATATGCGGACCAAACTCTTGACTCCGGTCGTACGTTTCCAGGTTTTCAGACGAGAATTCCCAAATGATGAGATATTTTACATATTCACCGCTCCTGATTTCAAACTATTCCAAATTTCAACTGTTCCCCTCATTCAGGACATATTTGGAACGTATGGATTATTAGTATGTATGTATTATTCGTGTTTGTGCACAGCCGCTCATCTGAATGCTAATTGTCCATTTAAAAATCCTTACGCGCACGCCCACAGCATGACCTTCAATTAACCTACGCTTGGCCGGCCGGGTTTTTTTTTTTTTAAGGAAGTGGGGTCTCGGGCGGGGACTTAAATGCTCCTTTGTCATTGAGATGGCCTAAATGCAGAGTGAGGGTGGTTTTTCAATGGCGGAGGGATTACGTGGATGGACTCCCTGTCGGGACAATTACCACGCTAGTTAGCATGTGAAAAGGCCGCGCACATGTGGCCAAATGCACGCAGAGGATTACGCCCCCAGATCATATCATCGCGTCCTAATCTCTTGATAATCCTGTTAACATGCTCGCGGAGTCCATTAAAAGGTCCGCAGGTGCTTTAAAACTCTGCACGCACACACCAAGATGTTCAACCAAAGCGTGTCATTTCATCTTACGGAAGTGCACTAGCCTAACGCTAACAAAGAATGAGAAATGCCATAAATCGGCCGGAAAAATTAGCATCGATTTTACGGTCATTCTAAATCTTCCAATAATTGCCGCTTTAAGGCACACGGATCAGCAACACATACAAACAGAGCATCTAACGATATAGAAAAAGTCAGCACACCCCTCTTCATTTGCCATTTTTTGGGTGAAATTTAAAAAAAATAAATAAAATAAATGAGACCAACTTTTTTTTCCACCATTAATGTGACCTATGACCTGCAAAGCTCAATTGGGTGGAAAAACAATTATTTGAATTTGAATGTCGCTGTTACGATAATTTTAAAAACGGGCACGCGACGCACCCAAATGACTTGTGAAATGTTGGATACATATTTCTATACATACATCATACATTTAAGCACGCATTCCCCTTGGAACCAAGCCAGAATTTTCCCACCTTTTTTTGATTGATTGATTTACTTATGGCTGCATCATAAATCAAAATTAAGGCAGAATGCCACAGAAATATACATCACGCACTCGCATATTCTTTTATGTTCTGTGTACTAGATCACAATTTGACATTTTTAATTGGATTACCTTGGAAGCTGGAATATTTGCTCAAACCTGCTGGATGTTACCAAAGAGTGCTGCGCAACACAATTAAGTTGCTTTTTTTTTTTTTTTTTTTTTTTCTTCAGCATAAACCTTTATTTATTTATTTTTTTAGAGAGGGAAAGAAAAAGCTAGTTTTTCTTGTGGAATATCTTGATTTTACGAGAATCCATTCACGTGCTCTTCAGAGAAAGTCGTAACCTAGCAGATTGCTTCAGCGGGGGGAAAAAGTACTCGTCTTTTACAATTTGTGTCAAATTTACAAGAATAGTACATTTAAAAAGATCATCTTACAAGAATAAAGTTCTGTATTTTTTTTCTAAAAATAAAAATAACAGAAGGCAATTTGAGAGAGAATGCTTAGTCGTTTTTTTTCAGGAATAAAGTCAATTTATTGTCAGTTGTAATTTTCTGTGAATAAAGTGTCATTTTCAGCTTGAAGAGATTTCACTTATTTGGGGATTTTTGGGGTCCTAACAGGCCGCATTATTCTCAGAAACCTGCCAATTAGTAGTTATCTGAACTACGGAAAGATAAGTTGTACGAATGTCAAAAATGTGGTTGTATGATAAAACTTAAACAAAAGTAAACTTGCAGGAATAAAAAGTCAATCGTCAAATGTTCACGAATAAAGAATATAATGACAATAAAGTTGTATACACATTTCTGACTACACTGAGGGAAAAGTACTTTATCGGTTGCACATTCAAATGGAGACAAGAATAAAGTCACTTTTTTCTTTAAAAAATAAATATTTTACAGGAATTTATTTTCTGGAAATGAGTCAAACTTATTAAAAATTATGGAAATCACGGCATATATTTTAAGTATTTTTTTAAACATAATCTTGAGTTATTTTGGGAGGAAAGAAATCTTACAAAAAATAGTCACTTTTTTCTCAAATGAGGAAATTAGGAAATTAGGGAGGAATCTGTTTTTGATCTTTCTTTTCATTTGTGATGTTTATTATTTAGAAATAAATCAATCTTGTAATAATAGATTTCTTTTCAAGAAAAAAACTTCATTTGTAATCTAAAGAAATGTTTATTTTATTTAGAAAAAAAATCAATCTTAGATTAAGGTTGAAAATTTTTTTTTTTTTTTTACTGAAAAAAGTAGTAATCTATGAATTAAATTGCCTTTTTTTCCAACAAAAAAATGATCTTCAAATAATAATAAATAATTTGTGTCTTGTTTTTAAATCCTTCTTCAATAAGAAGCAAGCGTGAACAAAAAATGTTTCCGGAAGATGCCAAACGCGGAATTGTCCCGCCGTGGCTCAACTGCGGCCGACACCGAGGACACTCGCGCGGTGCGATTGGGAACACGGGCGCGGACGCGTCGGCTCAACTTCCCCCGCTTGAGCGTCCCCTTCCCCTCCTCCCGTCATCTCGCCAGGATCCGATCAATCTGCGTCCTATTAAGTCTGTTAATTGATAATGCATACTAATTAGGCTGGAGGAGGACGTGATGGAAGGCGCCAGGTAGAAAGTCATTAAAAGCGCTGATTGGATCGGGGGGAAAGCGGGTGATGCTTTCAATACAGGGATACCTTCCGGGCCCACCTCCGATTGGGCAAAATTCGCAATATGCCGTGGAGACGCCATATCATTTTTGAAAAATACTTTCAGTCATTTCCACTGAAATATGAGGATGAAACATTTAAACAGCTAGCAACTATCTCAATGCTAACATATAACGCCAGACATCATAAATGGGTTCACGGAAATCGATATTACGCTCATTCGAAACCTTCAAACAATCGCTACTTTAACAGCGACGAGCATACAAACATTTGTGATTTCCCCCCCCCAAAAAAGACACCAAGGTGAATCATTTCTAAATTCATATGTGACCTATAACCTGTAAAACCCAACGTAAAAAGATGTTTTTCTTGTTTTTATTCAGGCCTGACTGATGAATTGGCCCGCTGCTATGAGTCCTTTTCAGATCAGCAAAAATGTCTTTCTCTTGTCAAGTTAAACAAATACTAATGGACAAAGTACTGTAAGATGCTCCAATGTTCTGCCTGTAATTCATATCCGAATTTGTTTGAAGTGTTAAAATGAGTTTTTTTTGGTTTTTTTAATCAATCTGCTGCTTGATCAGTTATGGAAATTTGATTCTGTCAAATATCTGAACGGGCGTCGTCTTCACAAACAATCCATATTGGTCGGGCCCGATCTCAACGGCGCTCATGATGACCCAGCTGACTTCGGGCGAAAGGCGAACTACGCCCCGAACCGGTCGCCAGTCAGTCGCAGGGGCACACATATGTCAATATGTCACATATGCCGCCGATATGTCAAACCGCCGCAGTGTAGCGCCAACTAGTGGCGAGGGGGACTTCCTCCATGTCTGATTTTCAACTCCAATTTTGGCTGGCAACAAAGCAAACAATCGAGCGAGAGCGAGAGAGAGAGATGACACTTGGGGCACTTGTATGTCAAGGTAGCATTTTAGTTCCCCTTCCGTACGCCCTCGACTGATTTCGGGGGGGGGGGGGGGGGTCAGCTGTCAAAACTAAACTTGTAAGCAAATAAATTAGTCCAATTCCACCCGGGCGGCGTTTTCTACGGGGAGTCTCCGCCTGCGGGAAAATCCACGTTTCGATGTGTGCGTGTGTGTGTGCGCGTGTCGTCTGCCTGGACATGAGGATGTGTCGTTTTTGATTAGCAGCCATGCAGTCGGCGTTGGAGGAGGAGGAAGATGGGGGTCTGTCATGAGGAAGAGGGGAGATGTATTATTCATGTGCTCACCTGACGGGGGGGGGGCGTCCTCTCCCTGGAACGTCAGGGACACAAGACAGCCTGACAAACACACACAAACTGACACATATACACAATATTACAACACACACAAAAGCACACTCAAACGTACAGGAACAAATGTCAAATGACACATTTTTCATATCACTTGAAGCGTCTTGAGCGACGGGAAAAATAATGACCGAAGAGCATTATTTTATTTTATTATATATATTATTATCAAAAAAGAAATGTTCAAAATAAAAAGGACCAAAAAGACGAGTACTGTAATAAGAAAAATGTCCAAATGTCGACAAAAAACACAATTTGCTTTTTGAATGGCAAAAAAAACAAAACCTTTTGTTTAAAAAAGAAAAAAAATTGGCACCCAAAAAAAAAGAGAAAAAAAAAGGTAATTGACAGGAATGACAAATAAGATACTTTTTTTTGAAGACAAAAGAAGAGAAAGATTTGATGAGCTTTGATGAGCCCTTGTTACAGAAATAAAACTCAGCAAAATCATTTGACGTCTTGCGAGCGCTCGCTGAACGGTTGGAAAGCATTCGAAGTGGTCGGAAGATAAGAAAAGCATGTTTGTCTCCTCCTTGGCCCTCTTTGGGATGATAAAGCTGAGGGGGTTGGGGGGGGGGGGGTCACGTGTGGACCCCCCGCCCCCCTTAATAGTATACACACACACACACACATTTGTAAGTGACCCGTTAGCGCGTTATGGATGTCTCCCGTCGGCCGGTGATTTGTTTAATCCGTGGAAATCCTCCTGCCTGCCGCCGCTGTGTAAACAAGTCAAGTGCGGAATGAGGGCGGCGGCCGCCCGAGCGTGTCGGCGGGGTGCTGGGGGGCCGCCGGGGGGGCTATTTATCAACGAGCCTTCATAAAATAGAAGTGTGATGACTTCATAAGGGCTCAAAGGCCGCAGCCAGTCGCACCGCCGTCACAATGATCCAAAGCGGCAATCGACCCAAAAAAGCGACGTAACATAACGATGTTCATCAACTGCAGCAGTTCACGATCAACATTTCTCGAATCACGTGGCAAAAAAACAAACATTTGAATGGAACGCGCCAGAGATGCTGATTATTTAACGTATTCATGTGTGCAGACGTTTTTGGCGACTTGAAGCGTTTTGCTCAAGACCAGCCAATCGGAGGGCGGGAAAACGCTGACGTCATCGGTCGCCAGCTCATCAAATTTGAAATCTGGTTGGTTAGTCTCCAGCAACTGTCATCTAATTCATTCTTGTAGAAGAGGACATGTTCATAATGTCGCCACATATCGTAATATCTCCAAACATTGCAAGTTAGCATGTTAGCATTAGCTTCAAGCTCAGATTGGATTGTTTCTTAAATTTGAATATTAATGGTGGATAACTTTTAAGCACCCCCCACCACCCCAATAAAAAGTATTTGTTTGGTTTACATTGGATAGAGTATGAGATATTTTTGTCCAATCAGATGTTAGCCTCAATGCGTTGCCATGTCAGTGTAATCTGCCCAGGACCTTCGCAATCAGTCGTGCGGCTGGCGCAACGCAAGGAAAAACTGCATTAGCAATGCAGTTGGTTTCTTTAACCAATCACATTTCTAATTCGCCCTCACAGGGCCAGAGCGGTGGCCCTCGATGATGTCAGCATTGGTCCCTTATCTGATTGGTTAGCCAGAGCAAACCTTTTTTGATAGTATTCATTGCGTTGACGTTAGGGTTAGGGATAGTGTTGCTATTAATAGGTGGCTTAAGTCCCCACTGAAGGCCCAGGTAGTTGCTTTTAAATACGGCGCAAAAAATAAATAAAAAAATCCCAAACGTGGCGGGGGCAAAACAACAAGCGGATTTTAGGGGCGCAGTTAATGGGAATAAAAGAGGCGGGCGGATGAGTGCAGATGTGTTTGATCCAAATAGTCATTTTCCTATTTGCTGCCTCATTGAGCATGATGGACGACGCCAGTCAGCCGGCCGGGCGGCGTGATGAATGGCGCCACCTCGGCTTCCTCGCATGCCCTATTGATTCGCCTTCTTTATTACTCCCGCGACTCGCCCGTCTCCCGGCCTCGGAAGCGCCCGGAAGAGCGCCAGAACAGGAAGGGAGAGGGGGCGGCGTTGCCCGCGGCATGCCCCGCCCGCTGGCCTCTTACTGGCACGTGTGGCCTTCAGGGACTGTAGGAAATTGCTCACGTTCACGTAAAAAAAATTGCAAGGTTTTGTGTTCAAGGCTCCTATTGCATTTTTTTAAATGACCAGACGTCGTCATTTGCAGATCAGGTTAAAAAAAATATATATATATATTTTTTAAATAATAAATACAATAAATATATATAAAATATAATAAAATATATAGAGATATTTTTTACTGACAATATTTCATGCTCGTTTTTTTAATTGTTTGATGTAATGTGTTCAAATTAACCACAAAAGAAGGCAAAATTGATCACTTTTTTATTTTTCATTTTTAAATTTTTTTTTTCATAAGGCGCTGTATTATAAAATGTGTAGCTGTATAATTTTTTAAAGTATTGTAATTGTTTATTTTTATGCATACAAAATTTGTTTATATTTATGCATTTCATGTAAACTACATTAAGACATTAAAAACAATTCACACTATTTTTTAGGTTGACAATTTCTAATTTCTTTAATTGTAATTTAACAATTATTTAATAAAATGAAGCATTTAAAATGGTTTATTTCATAATTTTTGTATTTCATGTAAAATTGTTATGATTGAAATAATAATTCACCCTATTTTTAAGCTTGTTATTTATGATTTGTAATTGGCTAATTATTTAACAAAATAAAAACATTTAAAATTGCTTATGTAAAAAATATCAATAAAATAATCCTTTAATTCACCAATTATTTAATAAAATAAAAACGTTTTAGTTTATTTTACGAATACTTTTATTGATAAAATAATTTTGGCAATTTCTTCAAGTTTATTATTTTTCAATTATTTCATTGTAATTAATTTGACAATTATTGAATAAAATAAAGAACATTTAAAATGTTTTATTTTATGTAAAATCATGTTACTAACAAAATAATAATTCATATTCTTGTAACGTTTATTTATTTAATTTCATAAATTGACCACTTGTTGAATTAAATACAAAAAAATGCATTGCTTATGTACCCAATATATTTGTACTTTATGTAAAATTGCATAATTAATAGAATAATAATTCAATCTATTTTTTAAGACGATTGTTTATGTGATTAATTTCATAATGTAAGAACATTTAAAAACGATAATTTTATTATATTTTGAAGTTGATTATTTGCAATTTGATGATGTATTTTAATGATATATTTGTGTATTTTCAATAAATCAATGCGGTATATGCGCATATACATCACCACCCACAATAGTCGCTGTTTAGGCTATGTTAGTGTTTACATATATCATATTTGTATGAATAAATGAGATGCATGTATTTAACTTTTGTCCGAAGAAACCCGCTAAATATCAGCGAGTTGCGCTTCAAACAAACACGTCGTCAAACTGGAAGTCGTGGAAGTTCGCAACCCTGTTTTCCGGGTTTGGTCACGTGACGTTCCGCGTATAGCGGGAAAAAATCCTCGCGAGACGCGACGAGGAGAGGCTTGAACAGACGCGGGGCGTCGGCCATCTTAGTTTGACGCGGCCTTCGCTTATTCGGTCGCCCCGGAAACTCGGACACATTTGAAAACAATAGCCCCCGACACCGGCCGGCTTCGCGGAAAATGTCTCAAGGACCCTTGCTCCAAATTGAACAGGAAGTCGGCCATCTTGGTTTGGAGCGGCCTTTTTGGGCAAATGCACTCAATGGTGCCTTGTGCAAAATTTGAAAAGAAATAAGCCCCAAATGCCAGTTTAACACAATAGACGCACACAAAACTCCCTATAGGAAACAGGAAGTCGGCCATTTTGACCCTTGCTTTGTTTTGCCAAATTCAACATGAAACCCGGTGGGCTTGTCGACCGTGAGCCCACCCTCGAAAAGCCGCGTTTGGGTTTGAAGTGGCCATTCGAGGCAGCCGTCGAACACAAACTCGTCGCGACCGTAAAACGGCACAACATTCGATTTTTGGGTCATCGCAAACGCGACGACTCTCGAGCAAAACGTCATCCTAATCAATTGATTATTTGATTATTATCAGCCATCCCCATTTCGTCTGCCCTCTCGCTGAAGTCTCGCACGCTTTGCCGATGTTTTGAAGCGCGAACATCGTTTACATCCCCACGCGCTCCGCCCCCAACTCCAAAGGTGGCGTGGGGACATAATGGAGCACTACGCCGCACTGAGCTAAGAGGTAATTACCCAGCATTCCCGGCGGCGGCGAGGATGTGAGGAGAAGGAAGATGAATAATGTGAAAGCGGCGAGACCCTCGCCACGAAGGTTTCATGTAGCCACCTGTCACCTCCTCGCCCTCCCTCGCGCCGCCGGGAAGCTCGGAAGAGGTCATCGTGGACGCACGCTTCTGCTGACTCGATGAATGAGTGTGCGCCAGCTCCGGCTACGCGCGCGCACCCAATTATGCGGTTATCGACACGCGTGCGCCATCAACACACGTGCTTAGACGCGCGCACGCACCGGCAGGCACGAACGCGACGGAAGGAAGGATGAGGCCAAAGTGGAGGTTGGGAAGGAAAGGAGAAAAAGTGAGTGGATGGTGTGCAGAAGGAAGCAGGGAGTGAAGGAGTCATGGAGGAAGCAAGAGAAGGAAGGATGAGGGAGGGAAGGAAAGAATGAGCCAGGAATGTGGAGAAGGAAGGATGGAGGGAAGCAAGGAAGGAGGGCGGGTGGAAGGACTGAAGAATTGAGGGAAGGGCGTCAACACGCGCTACTCTGCACACGCGGAGCAGCGACGCATACAAACGGAGAGCGGTGCTCCGTCCTCGCTGCCGGCAAAAAAATCGTCTCGCGCCGTCACCGCTGACTCGCCGACGTGGTGAGCGCTTGTGGAAGGCGTGTTCGCCATCCCTCCTTTCCTCAACCCTCCTTTCGCCCGCGCTCCCTGCAAACGGCTAATTGAGCGAGGGGCCTTCATGCACACATTTCTGCCTAATTTCACATTTGCTATTCAGGCAGCGGCCCGAGCGGGCGCGTGCCCCCCAACACGTCCCCGTCTCCCCCCCGCCCACCCGCGCGGCCGCATTAGCTCCGCCCCCCCCCCACCCGCACACGTCCCCTCCAGCCTCCTCTTCAGCTCGAAATGAACTGTTTTGTTTGCCGTTGGAGTCGGTCCCCTTCTGCCGGGCGCTCCCTCGCTTGGTAACGCACGCGCTCACAAATATGAAGAAAGCCCAGCAGTATATCGAATAATAGTCATCGAGTAATAATAATAGTCTCGCTTCAGAGTTTTTCGAGAGACAAGCTGTCGCCCTGACAATTTTTGTTCTTGAGTTGCGAGCGTAAATTTGAGTTACAAGTGCTCAATGGCGAAGCGCACAACGGGCAGCAGATGGCGAAACCCACTTTTGAAAAAGGGCCCAGCGGCTTCTTGCCATTCGAACTAAACCGTCTTACTTAGCTTGATGCTAACACACGATGCAAAACACTGTAGATGGGCTAACCAAACTGGCGCCATTGTCGCGGTAGTTATGACCCTTTAAGCGACGGTTATTTGAACCCAATGAGGCATACATTCTTGATCCTCTGCGACGATCGACTAATATTACTGCAGCCTATTGAGCGGTTGTGACCGTCTTCTTCGTGTATTACGTACGTCTGTATTATACCGCCCTCTGTTGGCCAAGGCGGGCACACCGGAAGGAGCAGCACAATGTCAATGGGCATTAAGCATGAAATCATGATGCGCCGACTGTTTAATTCTGGACATTCTGTTTAATTACGTTATTACTGTATATATATATATATTTTAGGGTACAATACTGTAGAGTGTTATTTTTCTTAATAAAAAAATACATTACAAAAAGTGTTGTTGGTGTTTTTTGTCGGCATTTCCATGCATCTCAACGGGGAGAGACGATTTGAAGGTTGTGAGTTGGTAAAACTACTTGGGCCAGTATTCCATTGACGTAGTTTCTGCACATATTTTGCTATTTTACTTTTGGTTTTGGCTCAGCACGAGCAGGCACATATATATGAGGAGGGGGCCAGTGGAGTATCCCAAAGTCATCCAGTTGGCTCCAATCATGACAATTAGCGGTGAATTATCACCGGACTCTGACAGACGTTCCTTGTAATTCTCTTTTATTTCCAACCTGCGCTAATCAGCGGCTCTCATTACAAACGCTGATTAAACTGCAAATTAGCCAGTAGCAGCACCCAAACGCCCCCGCCCCCTGCGAAAGTACCCCCGCCCGCTCGCTCGCTCAATATAAATTAAGTCCGGCAGGACGCGTGCACTCTGCAAATGCTTGATCGTGCCTCTTATTAGTTTGGAAAAGTCGGAAAAGACCAATAATCAACGGCCGGCGAGTGTTGCCCACGTAACCCTCCATCACTTGACCTGTAGTCGATATATGTCCCCATGGCGCATTCAAGTTTGTGCGGGAAAGTTAGCGCAAGGGCTTTAAAGCAGACGTGTCGCTCATTTACCGTGTATTGCAATGCAAAACGATGCAATTCGGTTTGTGCCTTTTGTTTATGTTATGGCAAACTGCCCAAAGAAAGGTGTGCCAAGCTTAGTGACATCATATTCAAAATTCCAAACAGACCTGAGATTGTTATATTCAGCAAACGCTGTCATTTCGTTGGTTTTTATTTTTAACAAATCAGCCAAAATTTTGTGTTGAATTTTGAGAAACAAAATAATAAATATAATAAATGTGACTTTCTGTGTCTAATGCACTGTAGTTTGCATGTAGTTTTTTTTTTTTTTTACATTACATCAGGGATTCTCAAGTTGTGGGGTAAAAAAAAAAAACACTAAATCCTAAATACAACTTCTACAACGGAGCATTTTGCCAGATTTCTTTTGTCCCTTAAAGGCCACCGTACTCCTGGCTATCGGTCGTAGGATATTTCATAATGCTTGTAAACAACAGGCGAGTGACAACCGATGACCTGAACTGAAACCAGAACAAAAACTTGTTGTGTTTGGAGATGTGTCACCAGGTCTACCCCCACAAAAGTGGAGGTTATTTCCATTTCCTTCAAAAAATCAAATAAAATGAATCCCACAGATAGCATAGGCACAGTAAACAAGACGTTAGCCACAGCTGCCACGTTGGTAGTGCGACGTCTTCATAATGGCGTGTTACTATCACACTAAATGTTGTTATTTTTTAGTTTTATTTTGGGGAATTGTACACGCAATTAAAAATCCCAATGAGGTAATAAACAAACCTGCAAATTTCACGTCGCTGCTGAATCCTCTCAGCTGCCTGAGGTCGCGTCGCTCTGCTTCAAATTGCTAATCATGTGCATGCCCAGTTGTTAGCAAATGAGGGATGGGCATTTTTTCCCCCCAAATAGTTTCAGAATCGCCCAAGCTAACAGGTCACCGCGACACCAACCGCGAGCAAACGGCAAATGGTTGACACCGCGTCAGTCGCACCTTCTGTCGCTGCCAGGTTGTTCTTCCGCAGACAGGGTGGTTTAGTTACAAAAAAAAAACAGCAAATTCCCCTTTAGCTAGGTCTGAATAGCCTACACATCTATTTTGAGTTAATTTCCTTGTTAAAATGTCAATTATAGCCACCGTTGGGTCTCCCTTCCAAACAATTGACCTCACGTAACATCTGCTTGTCCTCTGACACTTCGCACATTCAAATGAATCCATTAACCACCTTTTTTGTTTTTTCTTTTCAATCCCACAGCCTTGCCCCAACGACATGTTTAGCACTGGTGCCACCTGAGTGCGAAAGCCTTTTGCTAACCGGAAATACACCTTTAAAATGTGCATCATGCATTAGAGCAAGTAAAATCATAACCAAGCTTAAATTAACCTCGTCTTCGGAAGTCTTTCATGTCGCTAAATGGTCATATAAGCCCTTTTATGTTAGTCTATTCGCAGTTTTATCCACTGAAGCTCGAGTCATTATGTCTCCGCTCCGATCGATTTCTCTGCGCTCGTCTGCTCGTGACTGGCTTGCCTCTTCCACCTGCTCTGCTCTCTCCTAGCTTGCCTGCAGCAACGCAACAACATCGCTACAATAAATCTCACCACCCGGAGCCATGGCCGACCCAAGAATACGACAGATTAAGATCAAAACCGGCGTTTTGAAGCGGTAAGTTTGTTTAGCAAGGGTTACGTCAGGGGACGTGACGCTGAGACACTTAGCTAGTTAGCTTAGCCGCGCTGACCTGCTGGCTCAGCGGCAGACAGGGCCGAAGATGTGACGCCGTTTCCGGGTAAAGCTTCACGCCACTCCGGTGCTTTAGCAAGGCCTACTGTCGGCGAGTGCGTCAAACTAGCACGGCTATTGTTGTCTTCCATTAAACATGTTTCCGTAGCATTGCGAAGCTTGGCATGTACGGTAAGAATTTTATTCCCCCCCCCCCCCCTTCCTGCCAAGTAGCTTTTTCTCGGCATTCTTCAGTGTGGCTAACGACAAGCTACACTCCCTCCCTCCATTGTGGCTGTCACATTGTGAGCATTATTTCAAGCGTTTTACTCCGTTTTCAGTCCCTTTTTGTCCAGTTTTGGCTCGTATAGATTTGTAACGGGGCTGATGGAGTGTTGACGCCGTACTGTTGTTTTTAATCACGTAAAAGTTGGATAAACACATCTTGTCATAACTAGAATTTTGTATTTTTTTTTGGCAAAGAAAGCTATTGCCTAAATTAAATCCTTTTCTAATTCACTTCAGTAATTCCATCAAAACAAAATGAGGATGAGGAGGCTTGATTTATTATTTAATTTTTTTCCGATTTTAAAATCATTCCAAGGTATCTTAATAACATGATTGAGGCATCCCTTGGTCAAACGAACCCAATGATCAACAATTACAAGAAAAAATGTTGACAGCTCAAATTGGTTCATTTTAGGCCGGCTCAGTTTCATGCAGCAAGCCGGCCAACAACAGGCCTGACGAAAACAAGCGAGGACCCAAGACAATGAATGCGTTTTTGTGGCGCACGGTTCGTACGCATCGCCAAACACAAACGCCTCACCGCTCGCCAACAACTTTGCGGCGCCATCATATAAGTGCCACATTTCTTGCACTTAAAGCATTGCGCACATCCAGATTCAGCTGCATTATTACGAGTAAAAGCAGCATTTCGTCATCAAGCCCACGGAAAGACGCTTGTCAAGTACTGTAGTCGTGTGGCCAAACACAAATAACTCTGCCACCCACACTTTAACGACAACCAAATGTTATTATAACATAAATTTGAGACAAACGGTTAGCAGTTGTGATTAGCATTAGCACGCTAGCGATGACCATTTTTGGTCAAAAAACACCAAGTACCTTTTAGCGCATTCATACATCACGTTTTATGTATATTACGCACATAAAATCACTTAGCTCTGTCGTTTTTGGCAAAGTTTATCAGTGGCCCAAGGCTGCGACCGTCTGCGATAAATGTCCGTGTGAAACATGGGTTCCGTTGGTTACGTGATGTTCCGCATACAGCGGATTATAACATTATTGTCAGAAGCTAATGCTGGTTACACTGTTAGCTAATGCTAACTCTGGGCCAACGCTGCAGCTCTGCTTGCCTTTTGGCCTTTTCATGATCGTGCTTTGGCAGCAGCGTTATAATGGAACTTCAACCCAGCCTGGCTTCCCAGTCATTGGTGGAGAAAGTCCCTTTGAGGGCGGGAGTATGTTAATGAGCCCCACCATTACGTGGCAGTGGAGCGAAAGAGCCGAACATTCTCGCTCACACATTTTCAGAAGCATGCAGACAAGGAAAACTTGGTGGTTCAGTTGACTCTGGATGGGTGGCCATGCGCTCCAGAGACCCAAGTACAGTATTTAAAACCACTTGGTGCTTCATTATTTGTAGTCATCATTTCTCTTTAAGCAAGCAAAAATATTTTTGATCTGATTATTTGCTTATTCCATAGAGTTTTCAGTTGGTTACTTGAATACTAAAATATTCGATAGCTGCAGGACCCGTTGTATTTGTGATGGCTTAATGTGGTGAAATATTCTATACAGTCAACCAAATGCCGTAAGAGGGGAAATATGAGGTTTATTTGCAGCTTCTGCAGACAGATATTAGATGAACATAGTCAGCGCTCAAGTCTATATTTTCTCCGCAACCGAATGGATCGTGTCACAAATGGGGAAATATGGCCGATCTTCCTGAAAATGAGCTCCCGGTGTACTGCGAGCTGCCTCGGATCAGGCGGCGCTGGCCCGTAATGTGCTATCGATCGCCGTTCCGCGAGGGTTGCGTTAGTAACGCGCTGCCCGAGGCGGTAATGAAGGGGGGGCCGGATTGCCTGTTGGAGGACAATGCCACACGGCGTCCGTCCGCACACACATGACAAGTTTACACGAGTACAATTCCTCAAGTGCAGTTTGTTGACTTGACGTCGCGTCTTGCGATCAAGGCTGCGGCCTCGACAGGGACACAAGTGGTTCGAGGGGAACCTAAAAAAGGTCCCAAAAAAAACTGCTCCGTTCTTTAATCCTGTTGAACTTTCATCAACTTCCACAGAAATAAGAGTTCCGCATTGCATATTTACCATTAGTGTTCCCCCGCCGATCCAAGCTCTGCCACCAATAGTGAAAATCTGCGACGAATTAATCCCCTCACTTCATTATAGTTACTTGGCAACAAGATGCCACAAGGTGGCACCAGAGAAATACTTGTATATTAGACAAGGCTTTGGCCCGAGCACAAAACGACAATTAAGTGAGATTTTCAGCGAGTTAAGATGCTGTAAAATGGCCGGCAATATGCAGAGTTCTGCTTTGAAAAGGGCTGGCAGTCAATGAGTTAATTCACACATTCATTTGCAATTGCCCTCCAAATGTTGAGGTTTCAAATGTCTGCTCTGTCGCGTTGTTGACTCCTTTTCCGCCACGAGTCCTCACTTTATTCCAGCATGTATCCCGAGCCGGATGCCCTTAATAAAATGACAACCGTAATTTGCCTTTGTCATTGCGCTCCCGACCGCCTGCGACACGCCGCCTCAAAAATACAGTGCGGAGGGAGAAGGCGGCGGAGGAATACCGGTGCGGCTTTAATTCCCTTCTTTTTTTTCTCCTCCTATTTTCCAGCGAGCTGCCTTTTCCATTAAGCCGGCGGTGGCAGGTCTATTTAAAAGCCGCCGCGCGCCGACTTTGTGAGAAATAAGAAATTAACATCAGCACTTGGAAAAAGGCGAGGGATGGACATTTTGTTATTAGACTGTCCTTCACTTTTATTCAAATGATTCACACTTTTATTTATATATATGTTATATATATATATATATATGTGTGTGTGTGTGTGTGTGTTCCAAACAGGCGACACGGAGTCTAGGACGAGGCGTAATTGATGTAAAATATGACGGCTGGCGCTGCGCGACACGGCGGGGCAAGCCTCGCGGCTAATGCGGCTGATTAACGCCCAATCGCTGCGCCGCTAACCTGAAAAATGACATTTGCCTCGTCACTCTGCATCGGGAAGACGACGATTAGCCGTGGAAATCTTTATCGGTGGCAAATGTGTGTTATGCCGATCGGGGGCTGGAATGTGTTTAACAGATTTAGTTCCATTTGGCTGGTAATTGATAAATAATCCTGATGGATCAATGTGCTCCAGCTCCATTTTCACTAACAATCAAGGAAAAGAGGCCCATTTACCACCTGACTTGCTCTAAATTAGGGGCTAAATTGATGATCAATTAATGTGTGTGTGTTGTACGGACGAGTCGCATAAGCACTGTGATTATTCGCGAGGCGAAAATGCTCCGCAGCGCAGTGGCATAAAAAAAAAAAAAAAAAAAAACGTTCTTTGCTACAGTGGTGCCTTCAATACTCAAATCAACTTTCCCCATTGAAAAGAATGGAAATGGAAATTAATCTGTCCCAGCCTCCAGAAAAGGAAAAAATGACAAAACTAGCACTCGGTAATCGAAAATACAGTAAAGACCCAATTAAATTGAATGTAAATATTTAAGCAGTTTTTGACACGTTTTTTTCCATCTGGGTGTGAGTCGTGGCCTACAGCAGCTCCTTGCGAGTGCTCACATTTCGTATTTGTGTGTTTGACAGTTTGAAAGCGCATTGGTGTAAGATTGCTTGGAACTTAAATTTTGGTTTGTGATGCAAAAAAATAAATAAATAAATAAATTGATGGCGGATCATCTGAAAAACTGAGACGTGGGTGCAGCGCTAAGTGGAGGTACTGCCGTCGAACGGCGTGTTTTCGTGCGTGCAGGCTGGCCAAAGAGGAGGCGTCGTACAGGACGGAGGCCAAGCAGCAGGAGGAGAAAATCGAGCAGTTGAAGGCGGCGGCGGCTGACAGTTTCCTCATCAAGCAACACGTACGTCACGCCTTCATTCGAGACGTCCGCTGCCGCGGCGCACACGAGAACATCACGACGCGTTTGTGCTGATCCGCAAATGCGCGTACATCTCAATCAATTCCGATCGTGTCAAAAGCTTCATTTAGGTCGGTAGTTCCATTCAAAACAGGGAAACTCATATCATCCGGATGCACGACACACAGAGTGAAATAGTCCATGATTATTACTATCGGGGTATTTCAATTACAGCTCTAAAATCTATTACTTTTGACAAATGTGGCTAGATAAATAACCTTTTTTTTCCCATGGACCACAAAATAGCTTTATTTGGTACATTGATGAACTTGTTCCTTGTTAAATACATAAAATATAACTCAATCAAATATGAACACTGAGTAAATGACGGTGTCCCATGAGTGGTGAGCTATTTTTAGAGCGGACCCGCGGGCTACTCACAGGGGGCCACCTGCTGCTTGCGGGCACCATGTTGGTGATCCCTGCTCCTACTTGTGCTACAAAAAATATTTTAAAAAAATACAAAAACAAAAAAATACAGCTATAGTTGTAACTATTCGGTCTCTCTGCCTCCAAGCGTGCGCCGTCTGCTCAGAAAATGGCAGCTCTGCTCTTCTTCGTCACATCGCAGGCTGACTGTTTAGCGAGTGACGGTCTCGTCTTTGCCAGCAGCCAATCGTATTGCGGCGCCCGGCCCCACGTTATGTTACGATGCATCAATGTTATGGTAATTGTAAACCTTCGAACAACTGCTACGCGACACAAACGGAGCAGCAACGCATACAGACGTTCTCGCTGCTCTCATTCTTTCTCTTAGCTGGCGTCGTCCTTCTCTGCCTCTTTTTCTTGCTGTTAATTCTGCTGCATGACTTCCAGTAGAGCTCAGTGCTGCCCGACTTGTTGTGGCGCAACGTGGTACTACGCTGAAGGCGCGCAACTCTAATTTGGGACTTGGCTGTATTCTGTAAAAATCCCAAAATGATTGCTTAACAATCTGCGACACAGTGGGGGGGCGAAAAGGACATACCGCGTTGTAGCGGGGGGGTCACTCTAATGACTTCGACTGAGCGTTTTCGCCATTTTTATTTCGTGGTCCCAATTCCCTCGGCTTTTTTTCCCTCAGACGGCAGCGATGTTTACAGCTAGCATTAAAATTCCCAGCGTGTGCTTGTTTTGTTTGTTCATTCATAGCGCGGCAGTCGGGGGGCCGAGCGGCGGCACGCTTGACTGGCGTTAATGGCGAGCCGGGGAGGCCAGATGGATGATGGTTGGAGATGATGCGTCTGCTGTGGGATTGATTAGAGGTTTTTTGTTTTAATGGAATCAATACGTGGCTAAGTGTCATCTTTTATCCCGCCGCTGATGGGATCGTTCCACCGCAGCCAGAGGGCGCCGAGACTTTTCTCCGGCGCGGCCCGCCCGCCCGCTCTTCGCGCCGGGCCGTGGCCGTAACAGTTTACGGGTCGCGTGCTGTTGCTTTCGCGTGTAGTTCACTTTACTTGCTTTGAATCAGTCGATGGCTTTTAAACTTGGTAAGTAACAACAAAAAAATGCAAACAGACTAAAACGCATCACAACAAACCACGTAAAGTCGTTCACTTATTGGTTGCCACAATGCAAACGATGCACAGACTAGTGAGTCAAACAGCACTTGTGCTTATTGAAATACACTTTAAAGGTGCCGTATTTTACTTTTTCTAATATTTGGGATGTAATATTGTCTCTATGATACCTCATGAACATGAAATATGAATTCAAATGGTCCAAGCCTTCCCGAGTCCCAGGTGTTTTTCTGCCGAGAGGCCTGAAATCGGGTCATGGGAATTTCTCGAGCTGATCTACATCACTAGCGAAGCGCTCCGCCTACCTCTCTGCTGCCGAGCCAGCGCTGTCGACATAACACGTGTGGCTCTTCTACACGGAGGCAACCAATCAGAGGAAAGGGGGCAGTCTTAGCCAAATATGGACAAAGCAGATACAAAACAAATGTCAAACAAACAAACGTCGCTGTCAGAGGAACCTTTTTTGGACACGCGTATGACAAAACCAAGGCGTTGTTTGAAATGAAATTGACACTTTCGTACAAAGTCCCTGTTAGAGAGTCACTCTATGGAGGTCGAACTAGCCAAAATGCGGGACCTTTAAAGTATTCATTCGCGCCTGTTCTCACTCTCACGCTACCAAGAAATTGGAGTGTTTCACTTTCAGGAACGATAAAAGACGCTCGCTCTCCGCACTCTTCGAAACAAAATCGAAACAACTGACAAAAGAGAATCAAACGCTGTATATTTGAACATCCAAATATTGAACCAACTCATACATACGGCATCATTTATTCTCATGAAACTCTACGAGCTTAATGCTAACATATAATGCCAATCGCCATAGACGGGCTAACACACGGAGCAGCGACGTCGTCGCCTCTTCTTCTTGCGCTTAATTCCGCTGCATCTAAAGCTGAAAATGTTTTTCAGAT
Source organism: Phyllopteryx taeniolatus (assembly GCF_024500385.1). Lineage (NCBI taxonomy): Eukaryota > Metazoa > Chordata > Actinopteri > Syngnathiformes > Syngnathidae > Phyllopteryx > Phyllopteryx taeniolatus. The sequence goes on from NC_084516.1 coordinate 1,701,150, forward strand.
GGCGAGCTTGCAGGAGACACTCATGATGATCCCGGACAGCCGACGTCGCATGACCATCGCCCACGGCGACCTGCTGCAGCTGCTGGTGAGGCGTCCGACGTCCCGGCACGCGCAACCTGCGCCGTTCAAAAACACACCCTGCAAGGACAAATAAAACATCGACTTAAAAATTCATTCAAAATAAGTCAAATATCTTTTTTAAACGAGGTGGCTCAGTGCCTGAAAATTAAAATACAAAGTTGAGTAGACTAAATATTGTGGGAACATTCATTGCTGATTTAGAAAGTAGTCAAACTTCTTGTGTAGTTTCTTCTTTTAAACGGAGCATTTGTCAGTTTTACGCCGAACACCGCTTAAAGTTGATTGGCTGACTGGTGTCACGTGGGAAGAGTCTGAATATTCCGCAAAGAAGCAAAGTCTTGTGTGATTTGTCGCTATTGCAGGAAGCGGAGGAGGAATTGTCGGAGTCGGCCGAGTACCAGGAAGCCAAAAGCGTGTTGGAATCTGTCAAGTTGGAGGCGTGATGTCTGTGTTCTCACCGTGAGCTTGCTTTAAACGTTCATTCCCTTCTTCTTCTTTTTTTTTTTTTTTTTTTTTTTGTACGGAACTGCCTCCACGTTGGCCATCGTTGCCGCCACTTTTTAATGCTCCGATCAATGCGACTCTCTTTTTCTTGCATATCAATTGTCTTGTTGCTCTGATTACGTTGTCGGACAAATATACTGCAGATTGACTTGAAACACTCACATTTGTCTTGTCTGTTCTGCAACATTTTGATGCTGTCAATAAACTGGGCATGTATTTAAAATTCCTCAAATCCAGTGTTCCCCTCCTCTTTTTTGGGTCGTTGTTCGCACCCCCCTATGATGTGGATTTTTATTTTTATTTTACTTGAGGGTTTTCAGTGAAAACTGTTCACAGTGCCTGTGTTCAAGTAGCAGTTGTTAACATCTATGCTAATTCCCATTAGCCCGTTTTGCATCGCGTGTTAGCATGAAGCCAGCGGACTTTCATGAAACTAAATTATATTAAAAAAAACTAAAACTTGCAGTTGGACACTACTCTTTATGAAATATAACATACTATTTGTTTTAATGGTTTGTATTAGCTCTGCTGGATCTGATTTCTTTTTTTATTTTATTTTATTAATTATTTTATTCCCCCAAATAAACTGAAAGGATGGGGCAATGTGGTAGTCATTAATCGGTCGCACATGTAAAATCCTGGACAAGCTTTTTGCCCCATGACAGCGCCCTCTGCTGGATCTGCTGGGTCTCGGCCCCACTTAACTTTCCCACTCAGACAAATACAAACTGGCCTCCCAATGTTTTTTTTTTTTTTTAAGCACCAGTGAGAAGAACATGCCACATTCATGAACTCAGTTGGCAGACAAATCAAGTTACATTCGACTTGATCTTTTTCATTCTTTTTTTATTTTTCTTCTTCACATTTTGGGATATTTTATGATAATGAGTACCCACACACACACACACACAAAAACACTGTGCTGAAGCGTCCCGACTCCCACTGCCACTGCCGCTGCGTGACATTCACCCTGTGGTGTCCCTTTAAGAGAAAATGGCTTTTCAGTGCAGATTATTACATTTGGGGCTGTAATTGTATTCTTTTCACATAACGCACGGCCTTAATGGAGTCCGCTCAGGGAGTGCCGGGCGAGTGGGCCGCCGCGCTAATTGAAGCGTGCCATGCGGCGGAGAACCACATCTGGGGTCAGGTGACCAGACGGGAACAACTCATATATATTCATATATATATATATATATATATATATATATATATTAGGGCTGCACGATATTGGCATATCATGCGATGTCGGTGTTGAAAATTGCAATATCGATTTCATTGCAATATTTAACATGTCTGTAAAGCAATGATATTTTTATTGTCTCATGAAATGAATGCATTTTTGTAATGTGGTGAAATGAGCAGGCTTTTTGTATTCTCCCATATTTCAGACGTGTTCTAGATTTGAGGTCCGAGTTGTTGGTTGTTTTCGTCCTCCCCAGCGTCTGCTATGCTGCTGAGATTCTCACGCTACACCTGCGGGTCTGTCCGAGCCAATAGGAGACCGACATCTGGGGGGGGGGGTGGCGGCGTGGCACTGTGCATCTAAAGTCTCATCCGATTGGTGCAACCCCCGGATTGGTCGCCTGAATACAAAAACATCTGCGAATATGCATTCACACCTATGCTCGATTGAGCCCCAGAGAACTCGAGTGGGGTGACTCATTTTTTTTTTTTTTTTCAATTTGAGTGCAGAAATAAACAAAGAAAAGGCATATGTTTCAGATGAACACTGGTCGCAAATCAAGATTTAGTTCCAATTGTGACAACTATGTGGCAACACTTCCCGATTCATCAGCGTGTCAGTCAACTCTCATTTCTAAGATGGCCGCCTCCTGCAAAAACAACTTAGAAAGTAAGGTTCGGCGAGCGATAGAAATGAAGTACATTATTCTGCGTGTTCGTATAAATCAATGTTGTTTATCAGCTTTCATGAATTATTGATAGATATCACAAATGTTTGGACTTGGACCACTATCGCACTTGCTGTTTTTCTCCCCCAATCCGAGTTCTTTTCTTTCAGGCAACAAAGTCACTGATCGGGATCCAACCTTTGAAAGCGACGATGACGTTGCCTCACTTGTGGTGAAAAGCGCAAGCATGATCCAATATGAATATCCAACATGATCCAAGTCCAAATTCAGTATTTGCCAAAAAACCCGAGGAAAACCACAGCTGACGTAGAAGCGTTTGTCAACAAGTAATGATTGCCATACTAAGCACTGAAATTGCAGCCCAAAAACTTCAAATGGAGTTATGGAGCATTCTAGGTCTAGTCAGCTGAATGAATTCAAGTCTTCAATAAAGCTCATCATCAAGTTTGTGGCAAGAAACTGGAGCTGAAATAATACTTTCCTCTGTTTAAGCAGCAAAGGCCATTGAGAACACTTTCTCATTTACGACGCACAAATTCAAACCCAGAACCTCAGAGCTGCGAGGCAGACCTGCTGCCCAAGCGTACACTGCGCTTTGCGTTAGTGAATTGTATTTCCTGCTTCATCTACCATTTTTGAAATCATGTGTTGACATTGACATTTGCATAAATGAACATTTGCTTCGCAGGTTTGTGCCACGCGACCTGACGTTGTTGATGCATCATCATTATCATCGTCGTCATCATCATGTAAGTATACTGCTCTCAAAAATTCGCTTTCTAATCTTTTTTACTGCCTTTCAAGTATTTACTTACACAAATCACGGTCAAAATATTCACTATTATTTTTTTTTTTCACTCTTGACCAAAATTATGTTCCTCCAAATATTCAAGGAACTGAACATTTAACGGGTTCAATTTTTGTCAGCTTTCTGTCAAATATGTTACAATTCTTTACCTTTCACTATACATTTGTATCTAATGACATTATTCATAATGCTAGCTATTCTGAACAATAATCGGATGCATTATTTTTTAAAAGCTTGAATGTTATAATGATTTTCAGAACATTTGAAGCAAAATAATTAAAATAGCATTTACTGCAGAGTGCCAGGCGTTTTTATTACATGTCAGAATCAGAATCATCTTTATTGACAGACAACACTTTTCAGACAGAAAGACTGACAAAAAAAAAATGCATCACTCAGCATCCTGATGATGTTCATCATCCAGATTTAAAAATAGGTTTAGTCCTCTTTTAAGGTTAAAAAAAACAACAACAACAACAACCTTGAAGGATGAGTTATAGTTGTTTCTCCTCTTTTTTTTTTTTTTTTTTTTTTGCTGAATGTCATTAAAGCGAGCGTGTCCGTCTTCATCATCCTGATGCCGCCTGCACCGGACAAAAGATGAACGCGGGAACGGAGCGGCGTGCAGATCATATTCACGGTCGAAGCCAAACAGTCATATCAAAAAGCACTTTTGTATTTCAAAATATAAATTTGACCTCACAAGCCTTGATTTGAGCACTTTTTAAATTCCATGTAAGATAAAAAAAAATATGTATCTCATATGTGATACCAACTTGGTTTTGGGTGACAGTATCATTTGCACAGTTGTAGTGTAGTTGTTGTCTGCACTGTCCACAATTTATAAACTTAGCTGAGGATAAATGATTCTTTAAATAGTTGGATTACATGTATCTATTATTATTGTACATTTTGGGGTGGACAGCCTTTTTTTCAATAGCCATTGGCTAGCAAAAAGTCCATGCTAGCATACCAGAGCTAACCAGTCAAACCTCGTTGTCAACACATGTACGGTGTGTGCGGTCGTTAAATATTAATCACATGTTATATTTGTATATATTGTATAGATTTGTATATTTGTACTTTGAGTATAGTCTTTATTTCATACCCATTTGATATCAAACGTCCGCGTTCACATACTGTCGATAACCCCCCACTTATAGTTCAACTAAATGAACAATTGTGTCTGATTCAATTCCATGATAAATAACACAAATTGCTTTTTTTTTTTTTTCCCCCAGAACCGAATTGTAGGCGAAAAACTTAATCTGTATTGCAAAACAAACCTCATAAATGTAATTCAGATAACTTGCGCTAATGCTAACAGGGAGCTAACCATCGCTGCTACGGGCGTCATTATCAACATTGAGGCTAATGTGTGCTGTCATTTTATATTTGTCGCATGTGTTGTTATAATTATAGAAATGATGTGTTTCAGGATGGCTCCTTTGTTTAATTGCCATTTGATAGCAAACTTCCATGTTAGCATAGCAGAGCTAACTTTGGCTAACAACCGCCAGTGATGTAGTCCAACTAAATTAATGATTCTGTTACTGTAATTTGAATGACCGGTCATAATGCTATAAGTGAGCTACCGACCTCATTATCCACAAACAATGTGCTTTTATATTAATCATTATTATTATTTTGGTGGCGGTGCCTTTAATTAGTAGCCATCTTAATAGTAAAAGTCCACGGTAGCACACTGGAGCTAACTTCTGTTAGCAACCGTCACCTCCAGTGAACTTTTTCAAATAAATCGACCGTTGTGTCAGTCTCACGTCAATGATAAGCAATGCGTTTTATAGCCCGAATTCTACGCTAAAGCATTTATATCCCAAAAGAAATCTTAGAAACGTAGTTGATGTAATGCTAACGTTGTGCTAATTGTCACCGGTCGGTCCGCGACGAGCGTCATCGTCAACATATAGTGCTCAGCTGATATTAATCACATGTTTTGTTGTAATTCATACGATTTGAGGTTTGGGAGCGGATCCTCGAGGCATTTGTAGCAAATGTCCGAGTTAGCATCGTGGAGCTAGCAACCTTGAGGCAACTGGTCCAACTAAATGCACGATTTTGTCAGACTCCATTTGATGATGAATGACTCAGGGTTTGTTTGTTTGTTTGTTTGTTTGTTTGTTTGAAGCGAATAATGTGATTGGAATGACGGGGAGTTGAGCTTGTTGCGACTTTAGTTCAGTTGAGGTTTTTGGGCTGTAATTTGGGGCCCCAAATCAAAGGCAATTAAGGGGACTGAAGTGCTGGCCGGACGCCGGACGGCGGACGGCGGCGTGCGATGCGATGCGGGGGACGGAGGCTCCGCTTCGGCGTTCCTTCCCCTCTGATTGGTCGTCGCCGTCGGGCTTCGGAGGCTCGGCTCGCTCGTTAGGCGCCTCCCCGTCCTCGTCGAGCGCATTAGAATGCACGCAGCTCGTCTTTTGGAAGCGCAAAGCGAATTTGCTTCCCGTGGAGCTTTGCCAAAGCGGCGCAGACGTTTGCCTCGGTCGCCGGGGCCCGCGATGCTCTCCCACGCCGACCTCCTGGAGGCTCGCCTGGGTGAGTTGTCGTCGCCCAACTCGGCGCTTCAACTCTGCTGTAAGCTCCACGCACGCACGCACGCACGCACGCACGCTTTCTAATTGATCGGAAAAGCAATTCTTTTGATATTACTGCGTAATTTGGTTGACCGATGGCGGACTGGAGAGTGCATGCACGCGCTTCTTGCTTGCAGTGGCCTTTCTTATTTCCACTACTAACTTTTAGAATATATGGTTGACGCTTTTTTTTGTTTTGTTGTTTTTTTTTTCGTTCATTACTTTTACCAATTTAATGTGGACAAATGGGGACTATAACACTGTAGGTTTTTATTGTCTCGTGCACATCTCCGCGGTGTTTTGGCCTGTTTTGAACTGTATAAAATAGAACGCAGTTGTGCTCATAAGTTGACATCTACGGGACAATTGGTGAAATATTGACAATTTGAAGGGGACATTTGACAGTCTCGTGATTTTCTTGATGGCTGTTTTGTTTATAATTTCATTTGAATCCCATTTTTAAAAAAAATCAAGAAAACATTTGGATTATTTTTTTCTTATACAAATTGTCCACTTATGAGCATAACAACTTTTTGTTCGTCTTATTTGAGCTGATATTGCACGAAACCACTTTGATTTCATTTTTTTTTTATTTTTTATTTTTTTGAAATCGCTCGGGCGAAAGTGAGCCAAAAGAATGCAAAATGGGTTTGAATCCGCGCAGGGATGAAAGACGCGGCCGAGCTGCTGGGCCACCGCGAGGCGTTCAAGTGCCGCCTGGGCGGAAGCGGACCGGAGCCGGGACTCTCCGCCGCGCTCGGCCCGGTCCCGGACGGCGCGGAGGGCGCCACCGCGCTCCCCGCCGAGGACATCGCCTCCGACCCGGCGCAGGGGACCAAGGAGCGGGACAAGCAGCAGCAGCAGCAGAATCCCAACCCGCAGCAGGCCCAGAAACAGAAACGGCACCGGACCCGCTTCACGCCGGCGCAGCTCAACGAGCTGGAGAGGAGCTTCGCCAAGACGCACTACCCGGACATCTTCATGCGCGAGGAGCTGGCCCTCAGGATCGGCCTGACCGAGTCCAGAGTGCAGGTCGACAACTCACTCACTAACTGCATGACACCGGTCCGGAATCATCATCATCATCATCATCATCATCATCATCATCATCGTCGTCGTCGTCGTCACAAGCGAATCTGATGAAGTTCGCAGTGAAAAACATTTCGCGCCGCGCAAATAAACAGGAACATTTTTTCTGCGCTTCTAGAAATTGATGACAACAAATCTCCCGAATTCCATAGCTGGCATTTGAAATCATGATTTAAAGGAGGGCGGGAGACAAGAAAGATGATATATAACATAACAGAAAAAAGGGCAACTCTTTGAATTTGGTCTCCAAAAACATTTCCATATTGTGAGCGATAGAAATGTCTTGTTTTCGTTTTTTTCCATCTGTTAGCACATACATAAATAAAACAATGACACTAAAATAAAAAAAAGAAAGAACGTGACAATGTCAAAATAGTTAGAGAATGTAAAAATCGGTTGCATTGAAAGATGTAAAGTAGTACATTGGTCAGATTAAATATTGCTACAAAACAAAAAGACTTTAGCCAACAATTGTTTCCCCTCGGATTATTAAATCGAGAGCTCAAAATCCAATCCCCTCAAACGTATCCTTTATTACGTCATTGTCATAATTTAGATATTCGCGCTCTTGTCCACGTGAATTTATGCTTTCGAGAAAATAAACATGCACGTGACGTGTCCACTCCGCGCGCGCACACACACACACACACACACACACACACACATTGATCTTGATTTATGCTTTCATTTTCATCTCTTGATCCAATGTATTATTATTTTTGCGGAAAAAAAATGATTTCACGTTTGACAGTAAATCATGAACAAATTAAGACGTGTAGGAGTGTCTCTGTAAAATGAGAAAATAGAACGGAATAGAAATATAATCCTAGCCAAAGGGGCCTCGATTCTGGGGGGGAAAAAAAAGCTAAAAACAAAACCAAAACACCTCGATAATAACCATCAGCATCGCTATCGTTATTGTTATGCTTATGGGAGCAATGGCAGTCCCATTTGCTTGAAATCGCAACGAGTGAAATGAGGCTCGTCGGGTGGAGAGCAGACATTTATTTTGGCTTCGCTCCTTTTCCAGATTTGGATCTGGTGTCGGGAAATGGCAAAAGTCGCAAATGATGCCGAATGTTCGTCACGTGACGCCTCGGGAAACAACATTCGTCACAATATGGCTTCCTTTGCTTTTTCAACTCGTCGTCAAGACACACGCCGACGTTTTTCTTTTGTTTTGATTTGGCGTGCTCGCGACCTGCGCCGGGCCTCGTCGGAAAACAAAATGGCAATTTGGTCTTCATGTGCGATGCGCCTCGTGTGCACCAACCGGCAAACTTCGCAACTACGATCGGCGTGTTGATTTCTAGTCACTAAAAAAAAAAAAAAAAAAAAAAGGGATCTCCCATCATTCGCGTGTATTTTGGAAGACATTTAAACGTGCGCCTGCGCCTCTTAACACGTCAAGAAAATTGTCATCGTTAAAACACGTCGCGGTATGCAAACTAGCAACATTGTCACCTCGAAATTTGTCATTACTCAATTGCATGTTTATGCTTTAAAAAGGGGGAGAAGCGCGCAAATCTAAAAAGCAAAAATAATAAGCGCCTCAACTTTATTAGCACGAATTGCTGAACGTGCTTCTTTGAAAGACACGTTAAGAATAATTATGATTAGATCCATTGAAATAAAGTAGCAATTGGAGTGAAGCGTAATGATGATATTCATACATACTTCATTCGCTAGCCATTTGTAACAAACGTCCGAGGCTAATTAGCACAGCATGGCTAACTAGCTAGCACGTTATTACCTAACGCGAGATTTATCTTTTGTTTGTTTGTGCCAAATAGCATTCAATATGAACAATATATGTAATATTGTAATATTATATTGCAGAACCAGTTATTACCGAGTCAAGTGTCTTCGCATTACGACGTAAAGTGCCGAAAGCGAACGCGGCGGGTCGGTATGGTTCCGTTTGCGTCCCGTAAACTTTCAATGAGCTTCTTGCGTCTTTGGGATGCGCCAAAGCTCGAACAATCGTCCGTTGGCGATCTTTACGTTCAGCCCGAAACGCAACACGGCGCTCCCGGTGAGTCATTAACAGAAATAAGCGTGAAAACCCCGATAACCACGTGACCGTTTGGTGACGTCACAGCAAACGCTCCCATTGGCTGAGAGATGACATGAAGTCTTCTTTGAACCCAACCGTACCCAAACACTGATTTAAACGTCACAAACGTCATGCACACGCGTCGTGCTAATGCTAAGTGCCGGCGCGCTCGGCTGGCTTTTGAGATGCAGTATGGCCGTCATTCTCAAACGTTTTACAAATGCCACCATAATGACCAACGAAATAAACGGAGCATGCCCAAGTGTGGGATTTTAAAAAGTCAAAGCCACTGGCAGTTTGAGCATTTCATTCAGTGCTTCTTTTTCTTTTGCGTCCCACGACTGGTACCACTCTTTTGCCCTGGGCCCCTGGCTATTGTTGTATTGTCCGTCTTGCTCCACCATTTGTGTTGAGTTATATAACAATGCTATATTGCCTCTATGGCATTTTAAATTGTTTGTTAGTATTAAGCTAATTGGACGTTTTTAAGACAAAAGGAGGTGTAATTTTCTTTGTTTGATGTTTAGTTTGACAGTAAATGTTCTTTGTTTGATGTTTAGTTTGACAGTAAAGGCAGCCTGAAAGGTGTTGACGAAGAACTTTTCACGATCTGTCAAACTGCTGCGAGTTGTCGAGCTCACGTCTCAAGGCTTTGCTCGCAAGTCAAAGCAAACGGCAGCTCGTATCTCGAAAAAGTCTTCCGTTGCGCCACGCGGACCGGGCCGGACCGCGTGTCATTGTATTGGGAAGAAAAAATACAAAATAATGAAAGACATTCAACAAGCTCTCGAACTGGTGAATCCGCGGAAGCGGAACCACGAGTATGCGAGGGTCCCGCCGTATATGGAAATATGCATATATCCATATTGTTCATGCATCTACGCCAGTGACGTATAGTGAGACAAGCCGAGGTATTCAATGCTCTTCCACGAGGAGGCAGAAGGTCCATTGAACCCGTGTTTCCACCTGTTGCCATTCAACACAATAAATGCTCCAATTATGCTACAGTGATCATTAGCGGTGTGTGTGTGTGTGTGCGCGCGTGTAGGTCTGGTTTCAGAACCGGCGCGCCAAGTGGAAGAAGCGCAAGAAGAGCACCAACGTGTTCCGGGCTCCGGGCACGCTGCTGCCGACTCACCACGGCCTGCAGCAGTTCACGTCGGCGGCGGCGGCGGCGGCGGCGGTCGCCATGGGCGACGGCCTGTGCTCCTTCCACGCCAACGACGGGCGCTGGGGCCCCGCCAACGTGTCCCAGCTCCAGCTGCCCCCCGCCCTGGGCGGCCGCCAGCCGGCCGGGTCTCACTCCCTGAGCCGCTCCCAGTGCGGCCTCCAGCCGCCGCCGCCCGCCTCCATGGGGCTGTCCAACATGTCCGACATGTCCGGCGGCGGCGGCGGGCTGCAGTCCCACCTGTACCAGCCCCACTTCCCCGGCATGGTGCCCACCGCCAACGTGAGCGGGTCGCCGCAGCTGTGCGGCTCCTCGCCGGACAGTGACGTGTGGAGGGGCACCAGCATCGCCTCGCTCCGCCGCAAGGCTCTGGAGCACACGGTGTCCATGAGCTTCACCTAATAGCAACGCCGGCTGACATCTTGTGACGCGGATTCACACACATTCTGCACCCAAAAATATGCCGCTGTTATTGTTATTCCGCAAATTTGCCGTTCTGCTCCTTCCGACTTTCGCCACCACTTCAAATCATTCAAACTTCCAGCTCGTCGAGAAAAATTGCAACTACTTTCCGCGTTCTAAAATTCCCAATTTTCCCACAATTCCACAATAAAATATTTCTCATCATTTTCATTTCAAAGTCAAACTGTAAAGTCCAATTAGAACGTCGCGCTCGACAACTTTTTTCTTTTTCACGTTCCAAATTTCACAGTACATTTCCCAGATTTGACATATTTACATGTTCCATTTGGTGACTCGTGACAAGTTCCAAATATTTCCCTCATTGAGGACATCTTGTGAACTATTTTCCACATTTCCAACACTTCTCATGGTGAAATTCCCACATTAGGAGAGAATCGACAGATTTACTGTTTGCGTAGCTTCCACATTTCTTGACCGATTCCAACTTGAAAATATTCAACTCATTCAGTACACCACTGGAATTATTTTCCACATTTTCAAAATTCCTTTTTTTCCCACAATGCCACATTTTCCTTGAAAATAATCCTGTTGATATGAATCGAGACTTTCTCAATATCGATCCGTATTCAACCGATTTTAAACCATTTCTACCTCAATCTAATCATCTCCTTCAGGATATCTTGGGAGTTTTCCCCCCCCACATTCCCAGAATTCCCACATTTTGCATTATTCCACATTTCCCCTGACAATATTCCCAAATGAATGCAGACATTGAACTTCTCTTACCCCCCGACCGATTCCAACTGTTCCAACTTGAAAGATATTGGCAACGATTTAAAACATTCCCAAAATGTCCCAAATTTCCAGATATTTGACATATTTACCTTTTCATGACCGATTCAAACCGTCCCAGACGTGAAGTCTTGCATTTGACATTCCAACAATTGGATGAGTTCTAAAGTGTTTCAGTTCCACTTCTGCTCTTCGCCGTTCACATTTAACATTGCCTATAGTTATTATTTATTCTTACGTTGATTTTCACAGAGCAATCATTTTGGCACGGTGCGCATTTGTTAATTTGAAATCATTTATTGTGACAGCATGGAAACAAAACAAACAAAAAAAAAACACTGACTGGCTGCACACTTGCTGTCTTTACACTTTCAAATCATTGTAAAATGTACATAGGATGTTTTTGTGATCTCTTGGCGTGCCGATGACGATGATGGTGATGATGATGATTTTTCTTAAATGTCACAGCCATTTTTTTTGGGTTTGTCTCATGGACATGTTTCTACTGATTTCATGTATAAATGATTCCAATAAAAGTTGAAATAATTGAAATCCCATCACAGATCCATTGTTGGATGGAATTGCAGCAACGGTGATTTGTTTATTTCTTTATTTTTATTCAAAATGTTTTCTGTACTTTTTACCAAATAACCTTTGTCTTATTTTGTTCATTTTTACATTTAAATAATGCACACGTTTGCATTTAATGGATTTAGTGCATATGAATAGTAAAAGAAAGATGATTCAATATTTTATGGAGCTCATATTTTACAAAGTTCCAAATTGAGACCATTACCATGTATAAAATAATAATAATAATAACAATAATAGCAATAACAGTAATGCATTATTTCTAGGTAAAGCACATACATTTTAAAAACCTAATTGCGTTCTTGTTAATATAGGTCTTCAAAGTGGCTTCTTCTTAAATGTCATATTAAAGACTTGATACTTGCACTGATAAAAAATAAAAATAAAATCAATTCATTTTTAATTAATCTGCTATAATGGTCCACGTTTATTGAGTTCAAATAAAGAAAAGAATATATACCTATATATAAATAAATACAAATGAACTACTATTATTACTATCATTATTGTAAATGTATATGCTTTAATGAATTACTTATCAAAAATTATTATGAAAAGTAATAAAATATAATACTCTTAATGCTAGTAATAATGATTTGCATAGTGGGGGTAGTAACAATAAATGTGTGTAGCTGTCCATTGGACATCAATCTCATCATTTGTCTGACTGGCGTGCAGGTTAATTGGCTGGCCGTGCGACTTCTTTCCGATTGGCTCGTTTGTCAGCACGCGGCGGAGTGCTTTCGGCCAATCGGCGAGCAGCAGGGGCTGCGCAACGATGCAATAATGTTTGGCCAAAATGACATCAGTCAATAACCCGGCCGAGGGTGAACGTGCCAAACGATCAACGAGAGCTCATTATTTGTGCGTGTGTGTGTGTGTGTGTTTGGGTGTTTGAGAAAGTGAATTTAAGCATCTTTGTCGCACAAATCAAAATGAGGATTTGCTCTCATCTCAAAAAATACTAAAAATAAATATTAGCAGTGGCGTAGCTGCGGGGTGGCGAGGGATGGAAAGAGAAAAAATGAATGAAAAATTTCCATCAGCAGCCCCCCCCCTACGCAACCTCCCCCTCAACTCATATTTCGCCACACCACGGAAAAATTTCGGCTACACTCTTCGGCTATATTAGTGAACTGCTACTTAATGCTTAACATTGGTTCTAGATACTTCCGTGATACGTAAATATCGGTGATATAGAGACCATACCATAATTTCATTGATTTTTTTACGTAATTCTACCGCTGCAACATACTTGATAGACATGTAAATGTATTCAAACACGCTTAAATATATTAAAAGACACTTTTAAAAGTATTACTTTTGCGGCTCTTCGCACTCTCTCGCGATGGAGAAATATGAGATGATTATAGAACATCATTTTGAAGTAAGGCTGGGGGGAAAAAAATCGAATAACTTGGTTACGTAAATCGACTTCCAAAATAGGTGGACGCAAAATTTCTGCCTCGAAGCTCCGCCGGAACCTTGTTCGCGCCCCCCGTCAATGTTTCACACGGACATTTATTGCAGACGCACGCGATGTCGGGACACTGATAAACTTTGCCAAAAAACGCCAGAGGACCGTCTGTAAGTGATTTTAAGACACTAAAAGATATGTAATGTGCATATAACACGGTGTATGAGTGAGCTGACTGGTAATTAGTGTTTTTTAACGTAACGTGGTCATCGCTAGCGCGCTAATGCTAATCGCGATTGCTAACCATTTAGCATTGGTTAATATTGTTGTTGTTCTCAAACTCTGTTCACTGAATTCATACCATACACTCAGTAACAACATTTAACACAATTTGAGGATAGAAGTCCCTCATGAATGAGAATAAAATGTATGTTAGTCTGCGATTGGCTGGCGTGAAGTTCAGGGTGTACCCCGCCTCGCGCCCCGAAGATAGCTGGGATGGCTCCAGCACGCCTGCGACCCGGGTGAGGAGAAGCAGTTCGGAAAATGAATGAAAGAATTAATGGATGGTAGTTGTACAATGTTTTTTTAAAAAGGGGGAGAAGCGCGATTACTTGATTACTCAATGGAGTAGCCTACAGTTTGACGATTATATAACATCACTTTGAGGCAAGGAAAGGAAGACTCTCCAAATAAGAGGCGGAGCGTGCTCGCTTCAAGCGGTTTGTTTGTCACTCCTAGTTGAATGTTACTGTTAAACTTGCACCACAAAACTAGAGAATTAAAAAAATTTATATTTGAACACCAAAATGTTCAACCAAACTATGTGAGAACAAATAGCTGATAGCTTAATGCTAACATATAATGTGAAATGCCGTTGACAGGCTAACGGAAATGAGCATAAATGTTATGGTAATTCTAAGCCTTCAAACAACTGCTACTTTAACACACATGGGGCAGTAACACATACAAACAAAGGGTACAACACATGTAAGTCTGGTAGCTTAATGCTAACATTTACGCGAAATCCCACAAACAGGCTGACGGAAATAAACTTCTAAATTTCAAACAACTGCTACTTTAACACACACACAGCAACAATGCATAGAAACTGAACATACAACATGTGTAAGTCTACTAGCTTAACGCTAACATATAATGTTATAATATAACTGACTGTCAATTACTGTTGTCGTACTAAAGCGGCTCCAACTACCGGAGACAAATTCCTTGTGTGTTTTTTGGACATACTTGGCAAATAAAGCTGATTCTGATTCTGATTCTGATGTGAAATGCCATAGATGGGCTAATTGTATTTCTTCCATATCAAGGATATGAAAGAAATGCTTTCCGCGAAACAACAATAGTGTTACTACGTTAGCGATGGAATCTTTAGAATGATTGACACCCGGCTAGGCCCGCCTCCCCCTTCCAATTTGTCATTGTTTACAAAAGCTCTTCAATGAACGACACGCAAGTGAGGTGGTTTGATTGCGGCACATTAGATCTCTCCGGGAGAGGAACGTGAACGGCACGCATCATGCAATGGAGGAAATGAGGACTGCCGACAGTGGACGGGTTAGTCGGCGGGCGAAACCATGCCCGAACGGGCAGACGACACGACGGGTAAGGTGGCGGGCCAGACGGTGGGTGAAACAACGGTTGAGGAGGCACGACGGGTCAATCGTCAGGTACGACGGGCGCGCAGGTTAGCGAACCGGCAGAGGAGGCGGCGGGTGAAACCGAGACAAAGCGGGTCGGCAAAATGGCAGATAAGTCGTCAGGTAAAACAGTTGTTGGCTGAAGCGCGGGTGAAGAGGCAAGACGACACGACGGGTAAGGTGGCGGGCCGGGTGATGGCCGCAACGCTGGCTGAGCGGGAAGGTGAAATGACGAGCGAGTGGCCACGCTCAAACATCACCTGCTGTCTTTTCCTCACTCGAAACACTTTCATTCCATCACACACGCGCACACACACCTCCTCGCTTCCTCCCTCTTTTCTTTTTTTCCCGCCGCCCTTGAGCTTTTCTATTAGCGCGTGGAAAGCACCTCGCGGGCCCTGACAAGCGCGGCGGATCGACACTAAATCAGGAATCCGCATCTGAGCCGCCGTGAAGGTCGCGGGCCCCACGCGAGGGCGTCGTCTCGATCGGCCGAGCCCCAGACGGGGCGAGTGTGTGTCTGTGTGTTTAAAGCACTGTGTTGTGTGTCAACAACTGTGCGGCCCGAGTGGCCCAACACGGAGAGGAAGCGGAGGAAAATCAAGAAGGCAGCAGTCATTGAGGGAAAACAATAGGCATCAGTCCAAATCACACAACAGAATAAAGTTGCAATTATATGTGAGGGGGAAAAAAAAAGTCTTTTGTGTTTTGATGGGCAAAAAGTTTCCGTTTTCCATTTTGAAACTTCAGTCGTCTGTCAATGTAAACGTGGAACACGCCTGTGACGTTTTCTCGTGTCGATTAGAACAAAGTCGTCGTTTGACGTCGAAGAGTCATCATTTTACGACAGTCGCGATGCTACTAGGAACAAAGTTCCGATTTTTAAAACGCAAAAGTATTACCAGAAGAAAATTGGGATTTTTATGAGAAAAAGTCGCAATGATTCACAAAAGAAGTTCAAATTATATGGAAAAAGTTGGGGTTTAACAAGAAAAGATGGAATTATGTGAGGATATCGACATAATGACATAATGTCATTATGTCATTGACATGATGTCATCAGACATAACGTCTATAAGCAAAAAGTTGTTTCACAAATTTTGGGAAAAAAGTTTCCATTTTCCCAGAAGTCGGGATGATGCGAAAAAAAGTAGTTTGAGTAGTTTAAAGTACTAATTTTACTAGGGAAAAAAACTTAAATTTACAAGAAAAACTGGAATTATAAGAAAAGTCATCATTTTAGAAACATACATTTACAAGAAAAAAGATGACCAAAAAAAAAAAGAGAAACATCTCCGACAAAAAAGTTGGCATTATCAGAGATAACGTTTTAATGTTATGAGAAAAAAAGTCAGGATTTTCAAGAAAAGGTATGAAATTTATAAAATTCTTCTTTAGAAAGTTGTAATCTTTATAATTGTTTTTAAAAAAGCCAGTATAAGTGCGCCCAATGGTGGCTTTTGTAAGATTGGCACACACTGCCATCTACTGCACACTAGCAGAATGACTACCTCGGTGCGTTCAAGCAAAGTTGTACTTTAAAACATTCTCTTTTTCAAATAGTATTTTAATCATCTGGACGTCACTTGAAACGACATAATTTCACGCAAAGAAAAGTTTCCAGCGTGTTGTGTGAAAAATACTTAAACCGATCGTGGCAGTCAGGCATTGGCCACCATAGGCTTCCGTAGTCGGGGGGGTCATACGAACGGATTGTTGTTGTGGCAGCTGGAACTCAGTTCCTCTTTTGAAAGCTTCCTCACCGTCGTGCTCACGAGTCAAATCGACTTATTAGATGTTCTTATTACAGGCAACATCTCATTAAGCGAGCCACGGTCACAGCGGAGACGTTACGCCGATGACCGGTAAGCTACAGCCGGGCCGTGAACGCGCCACACTAGCGTGTGATGTTTTGGTTTGGCGTCCATGTTTGATATTTATGAGTGAACGTGATGTTGTCTCATTCTACTTCGTTTTTTTTTTTTTTTGGTCATCCCAGTTTACGACATCTGCTGTCATGCTTCGGTGGATTTTTGGTGGTCGTGAAGCTCAAAGCTCCGCGGAGGTGAGGTGGAACGTGAACGTCACAATCTTCAAAATGATTTGTTGTGCCTAGCTGTCACGTGAGTGCAAACATTATTTGGGTTGTTGAAGAAGAACAACCCATTGTAAATGGAGTTGGAGTGCACATAAAGATACTTGAACGTCACATTAGTTCAACAGCACGCAAATTATTGTTGGGGCTTTCAGGATTACCGCGTGTACGTGAACGCCACACCAGAGTTCAACAACGGGCACGTTTGTATTGTAGTGACAGTAGTGTTGAAGATTACTAAATGTACTTGAACGTCACACCAAAGCTACGCGCAAACATTGCAGTTTCGTCATCCATCCATTTGCCGTACAGCTTCTCCTCGCGCGGGTCGCGGGCGTGCTGGAGCCCATCCCAGCTATCTTCGGGCGAGAACTGGTCGCCAGCCAATCGCAGGGCACATACAAACAAACAACCATTCGCGCTCACATTCACACCTACGGGCAATTTAGATTCTTCAATCAACCCACCACGCATGTTTTTGGGATGTGGAAGGAAACCGGAGTGCCCGGAGAAAACTGCGAGGCAGATGTGCTAATCAGTCGGCCATCGTGCCGGCGCAGTGTCATCATTATTACCAAAACGAGTAAAAGTGCATGTCAAATAAATCCCCCAAAATGAATAATTCATTTTAAGCTTTTCATTTCTATAGAAATATTTTTGTGAGTCAGATGTGATGTCGAAGCAGTTACGAAGTGTCACAGTGAGGAGGCTCGAAGCGAAGTAACCGCACGGTTTGTTTGATTCTGTTCTATTTTTCTGGCTTACGTGTGCAGAAAAGCGGCGTGTTGCGCATCGGCGAGGAACAGCCCAAAAACTGCTTCACTGAGCTGCAGGTGCTGAAAGGACATTTTGACATTGTTCGATTTCTGGTGCAGATTGATGACTTCAGGTAAGAGAGACACCCCCGACCCCCGACCCCCGACCCCCCCCCCCCCCCCCCCCCCCCAACGCGCCGCATCCCCTCCGCTCATTGACAGGAGAGACTCACTGCGGCGACGTAGCAGAGCGTGACGAGAACACCGTCAGCGTCCTTGTGATTGTCTGCGCTCGCACGAACGACACAAACACAACACACACACATAACACGAAACACACATTGCTCACACATATGCATATAACACATTCACAAACGACACACACGCTCATTAAATACAATCACACATATACAGAACACACAAACATAGAACAAAAAGCAAACTCACAAACATATACACACACGCACACACCTGCACTTTTGTAACACACAAACAAAACACAATATACACAATGTATACAATACACACACGTGTATAACACAAACACAACGCACACACATTAAAAACAAACACACAAGTATAACAAAATAAACTCACAAAGATACTCATACACACACACTCCAACTTAAAGTACACTTACACACACTCTCATACACCCTCACACATACACATACAGAGCGCACACCCACTAACACACTCTCTCTCTCGATCACACATGGTATATAACAAACACACATACCACACACACTTATTAAGCAAAGACACACGCACACACACATGTAAAACCCAAACACACTTAAAACACACACACTCACATGTTTTAACACTCCAGTTACCCACTCTCACATGTACTCAGTGACACACACACTCTCTCTCACACACCCACGCACACACGCACCTGCTCTCCTGTCCGCTATGCTCCAGTGAGTCTGCATAAGTGGTCATATTAGGATTTCTAACACAACTACGTTTGTGTGTGTGTGTCTATGTGAAGGTTTGGGAATGTGTGTGAGTGTGTGTGTCTGACTTTTTGGACATCTGTTGTTTGTTGCCAGATGTGCATCAGCCGGGGACGATGGCCTGGTGCTGGTTTGGAACGTAGAGGTAATTCACTGTCTTTAATGGAAAGTGAAAGGGGATGGAGACGGAGCCCTGCTGCCAATCACCCGAAATTCACCAGTAATTGACACCTCATGCAAAAAAGTTTAGAATTGCCTGTAGATGCCACAATATGGCAGCAAAGCACTTGTTCCATTAGACAAAGCTATGGCCCTCTTAAATGAAGCTCCTCCCCCTATTTCAACATGGTTGTTTGGCACCAAGAGGGCGTCAAATAGCGAAGTAACACTGTCATCTGTTTTCAGACGGGCGAGCGTGTGCAGGAGCTCCGAGGTCACTCCCAGCAGATCACCGCCATGGCCGTCTTCCGTTGCGGCGACGTCCGCCTCGTCACCGCCTCCTCGGATCGCAGCGTCAGCGTATCCTCGTCAGTTGGGGGCGCCAAAGATTTGGTGATTGTGTTGACTTGAGCGTTCTTAACCCGTACCCTTGTCAGCTGTGGGACCCCGACACTGGAAACAGGGTGCAGACCGTTCTGGACCTTCAGTCGTCTGTCAAGGTGAATGTAGCGCTGCAATGTTGGACTGAAGACATGACATAAAATGGAATTATACAGCGTTAGTTACGTTTTTTTTTTTGTCAAGTCCCATTTTTGCAAGAGTAAAGTTGTGATTTTTATGAGAAAAAAAGTTTTCAAATTTTTTTTTAAAAGATAGCTGTTGTAGATGTTACAAGAAAAGAAGTTTTAAAAAGACATTTTCTTTCGGGAAAAAAGACTACAAAAAGAGAGAAAAAATACAACAATCGACTCAATCAAATGTTATGGCAAAAAAGTAATATTTTATGAGGGGAAAAAGGTTATATTACAAAAATAAAGTTATACTTTTAGAAAAAAAGTAACAGTTTGTACAGGAAAAAAAATCAAGATTTTATGTGATGCAACAGAAGAAAAAAGCAATACAAAATGTGCAAAAGTTGGAATTTTACAAGGAAAGGTAATAATTTGACATAAAAAATGTCAATATTTTGAGAATAAAGCTAACATTTTAAGTGCCAAAAGTTTACATTTTACAAAAAAAATCTACATTTTTACAAGAAAAATGATGACATTTGACATTATGTAATGGATTTTTTTGAGATAAAGTTGTAATTTTACAAAAAAAAGTGACAAGAAAAACGTCAACAATATTACGAGGAAAAGAAATGACATATTACAAAACGTAATGGAAATGTTTACTTTTTACTTTTACTTGACTTTTTTTCGGGAAAAAGTCGTCATTGTACATAAAACAAGTCATAATGTTACGAGGAAAAACAAGTCCTTTTTGACAGGAAATTTTACCGAGAATAAATTCATGTTTGGTTTTGTGTTGTGATGCGATGACCAACTTGTTGTGTGCGTGCGTCAGTGCATCCTGGTGCTGGAACGTTTGAGCGCGTGGATCTCCGCTGGCGAACAATTGTGCGTTTGGAGCAAAGACTTCCGTCTCGAGTGTCTCAAAGAGCCGCACAGCGACACAGGCGAGCGGCCAAACTTCCTTTGTCATCGTCTTAGTCCGATTAATATTCCTATTCTTTTCCATCTTTTGACAGGAATTAGCTCGCTGATCGAGCTGCCCAAGAACCGCGTTGCCGCCGCCGTGGATAAAAGCATTGGTAAATGTTTCCACGAGCCGCCTTGACTTGCAAGTGCTCCAATTTACAAGTTTTTTGGTTTTTTTTAGTTACGAGGCGGCGCTTTGTGTCGCAAGCCAAAATTTGTTGAATTATATGAAAAATGTCATCATTTTAGAAGAATTGTCAGTGTCGTTTTACGAGAAAAAAAAAGATAGGTCACAAGAAGAGTCATCATTTTACAAGAAAAACATAGTAGTTTAGAGGAGAAAAAAAGTCATCATGTGACGTGAAAAAAGTCAGAAATGTTTCAGGGAAATTTGGAATTTTACCCCCCAAAATTGTTATAGCAAGAGAAAAGAAAAGTTACTAGAAAATAAATTTAATTTAATTTTAAATTTAAAAAAGATGGGATGTTAAAACAGTTGTAATGTCAAGAACAAAAATATGATGAGAATTTTTTTTTGAAAAAAGTCACAATGTTATGAAAAGAGTCAACATTTTATGAGAACAATAATTGTTTCAAGAATAAAGTCATAATTCCATGAGAAAAAGGTAATTTTATGAGGAAAAAGTTGAGATTTTACTAAATAAATTTTGAGAGAAGTTGCCATGCTATGACAAAGTCATCATCTTCACGAGAAAAAGTACATTTTATGAAAAAAAAAGAAGCTCAAAATGTATATCTCACAAGAAGAAAGTCCGAATTTTACCAGGAAAAAAAGTCCAGATGTTACGAAACAGTTGGAATGTTAGAAGAAAAAAATGATGACAGAAAAGTTGCCATGTTATGAGAAAGAGGAAAAAATCAGATTTTGGGGGAAAAAAGAAATCACAATTTCTAAGAAAAAAAATCATTATAGTCATAATTTTATGAGATTTTTTTAAATGAAAAATAAGGGGAGATTTTACGAAATAGAAAAAGAAAAAGAAAAATTGTTGAAGTTTACAAGAAAAAAAAAAGTAGCCATCTTACAAGAAAGTCATCATTTTGATAATGACTGATTATAATTCCTGTCAGTCATCTACAAGATAATGCCGTGCGGCGACACCCTCGCCATCGTGGAGGTCAGCTGCCTGGCGGACCACCAGGATCATATTCGCGCCCTGGTCAATGTCAACGGTCAGTAGCTAAATGACCTCCAGCACACATTCCCCCCCCCCAAAAAGAGCACCACCCTAAAGCGTGTGTTTTTCCACAGATGGCATGTTCGCCAGCGGTTCGCACGCAGGCGAGCTGATCCTCTGGGACGCGCTGGACTGCAGCGTGCTGGCCTATCAGCACATCTCGCGGGAGGAGCCTCAGACCGGCACGCAGTCCCACGTGGGCGGGCCCAAACCCAGCGAGATGTCCATTCAGCACCTCGCCTCCAACGGAAACGTCAGTCACGCGTCTTCACACACCTTGGAGCGCATACAGTAAATGTCAGGAAAAGTCGACTAGAACATCTGAACTTTAGTTGGCTTTAATCAGACGCACTTTCAGTGGCAGCTGTGTTGCAATTTTATGAGGAGAAAAGATGTAATTTTACAAGAAAGAAACAAGAGCAGATATGTCATTCAACAAGGAAAAAAAATTGGCATTGTATGGCTAATTAGTTGTCATGTTACAAGAGTAAAGATGTCATTTGAAAAGAAAGTGTTTTAATGGGACAAGAAAAACAATCTTTCTTTTATGGTAAAAAGCATGTAATTTTCAAAGAAAAAGTTTCCATTTTATGAAAAAGGTCGACTAAATATACCAGAGAAAAGAAGTCATTTTATGAGGAAAAAACATTTGTTTTATGAAAAAAAGAGAAACAGAATTATTTTCGGGGAGAAAAATAACATGTAAAAGATGTTATTTTACAAGAATAATGCTCAAATATTATTAGAAAAAAAGATGTAATGTTACGAAAATAAATATGTAATTTTGCAAGACGTAATATGTAATTGAGGTGAAAAGAAAGATGCAAGTTTATGGAGCAATATTTAATTTGCGAGAAAAAAAATATTTTTATGAGAAAAATGCTTCAGTTTTATGAGATAAACAGATTTAATCTTACAGGAGAAAACTTTAAATTTTATAAGACTGTAATTTAAAAAAAAATGTTTGTTAAATGTTTAATCCACGAGAAAAAAACGATTTTTAATCTCATGAAGGAAAAAAAAGATGTAACGTTATAAGAAGAAATATGTAATTTTTATGGGTGTGACGCAATAAAAAAAATATTGAGTTGATTTGAGGCTTTGTAATTAATTAATCTCGATAGTGGAGAACTGAATCAAATAATTGCCACGGACGGGAATATTGTTAACACTGGAAAAATGCATTTAATTGCATTTCAATACAAAACAATAGAAAAGCTATTAGAAGATATCCCTGGCCCCAATTTTTTTTTTTTTTAAGAACAGTTTTGACTTTAAATGCTTTTTACGTGTTATTAATAACTTCAACTAATAAGACAAAAAAGATGACATTTTATGAAAAAAAATGATGATCTCATGAGAACAAATGTGTAATTTGACAAGAAAAAACAATTATCTTTACGGGAAGAAAAGATGTTAGTTTACGAGAAAAGATTTCATTTACAAGAATGTTGTTTTTTTTTTTGACGGGAAAAATGCTTCATGCATGAAGTATGAATGTTTTGTCTTTATGTGGAATAAAAGTCATTTTACAAGAAAAGGAATAAAGTTAGGACTATTCTTGTAAAAGACCACTTTATCTTGTAAAGTTCCAACTTAATTCTTGCAGAAGTCACTTGTGACATTTTTTTCTCTTCTTATTCTGGTTTTCTTGTTTTTGTTTGTTTGTTTGCTATCAGCTGGTGGCGGCGGCGGCGGGCAGCGGCGTGTACGTGTTCAGCGCGGCCACCGGGGCGGCGGTGGCGTACAGGAAGCGCGCCCACGACTCCGACGTCCTGCACACCGCGCTGCTCTCCGACAGGTCAGCCGAGCCGAATGGGGTCACGTCGGACGTGCTTTTTTGCGACCTTTGTTGCGTTTGTCGCGGCAGCGAGCTGATGTCGTGCTCGGAGGACGGCAGCGTTAGGATGTGGGACATTCAAGAGCTTCCGTTAGCCGGAGAACCCGCCTCCCCAGGTCAATGGCACCGCTCACATTTCATTCAGAATTACAACATTATTCTTAGAATATCACGCCTCTTTTGCCTTATCAAATTATAACGTTATTCTTGTAAAATAACACCTTTTTTCATTTGTTTACTTGTAAAATTGCAACTTCATTCTTGTAATATTACGTCTTTTTCTTATAAAATGACAACTTTATTCAGGTGACTTTTTTCATGAATGTTTGACTTTACTATTGTCAAAAAACGTTTACTGCACAATTTCAACTGTATTTTAGTCGTATGATTATTATTATTTTTTACTTGTCCTCCAAATAATTGTATTCGACTGCGATGTCATCCGTCGCTCAAGGCTTCTTCGGGATGTGGACCTTGGGGCGTTCCAGCAAGCAGACGTGTCCTGCGTCCAAGAAGACGCCGGACCTGCCCGCCATCAGGACGCTGGAGTTGACGGGCGACCTCATCGGACACTCGGGCGCAGTCCAGGTCTGCGTCTACACGCGCACGCACGCCGCTGTGCGATCTACCGTTGGTCATTTTCTCGGCGTTGTCGCTCAGATGTTCTTGGCCTTCCCGGAGAACGGCCTGGTGACGTGTTCGGCCGACCACCAGCTCATCCTGTGGAAGAACGGCGAGAAGCAGTCGCAACTGCGCAGCCTGGCGCTCTTCCGGAAACTGGAGGAGAACGGCGGACTCTGAAAGGCGGGACTTCATTTTGCAACGTCTGCCTGAACAAGAGATGTCGTCGTGATGAAGGACTGACGTCCGGCTTCAAATGTTGTAACCGCACAGGAATGAAGTTGGAATGTTGCACAGTAAAATCACAGATTGTAATTAGTGTCCACAGTATGCAGCCATGTCTGAATTTGGTTGTTCAGCTTCAGTGTAGTACCACTTTGTGCCACAACATCCCGGGCAGCACTGAGCTCTACTAGAAAAGATGTCTCGTTGAATGCTCTGTTTGTATGTGTTGATGTGTTAAAGTAGAAATTATTTAAACGTTTATAATTACTTTAACAGCTATGCTAATTACTCTTAGCTCGTTTACGGCATTATGCTCTAACGGTTAGCATTAAGCTAGCATGATGACACAATGATACGGTTTGATTGAACATTTTGGTGTTTAAATGTACATTTAGCTGTATTTTGTTTTATGTGTCAATTTTACAGTGAAGTGGGAGTGTCCAACAAGTTGAAGCAAACACACCTTGCCTCTTATTTGCAGAACAGTGCAATAGTCTTCGTTTCCTCAAAGTGATCTTATACGAAAGTCCTCATTTTCTTGCCAGCGAGAGAGCGAGACAAGGCACAAAGGAATACTTGAAAATGTATGTTTTAGTCATTAGGAATGTTTTTAGAGCACGTGGGACTAATAGAGTTGCCTGTCCATGTCAGAGCTGTTTTGGTTTTCCCACTGCTTTCCCAGTCCTTCATTTTGGGAGGAAATCTACATCGTATGAAAAATGTTAGCAAAGCAGTTAACAACAGAGTTCATTTAGAAAGACTAATAGTTAATAGCAAAGACGTCTTTGTTTAGAGGCTGGGAATTCCCAGTATTGTGCACATACGGGGCTTCGTTACTGGCAAAATATTATAATGGCCAAATACATTCAAAAGTAATTGATTTCATTCAAAAGTCTTGATGCCATGAGATCTGGCTTTGAATGTAAAACATCGTGATGGTATTTGTCACGTCTTCTACAGCTTTGTCCCGAATACATTTAATAATAACGTAGTTGTTAAAAAAAAAAAAAAGACCCAAAAACATGCAAAGCGGATAGTTCTTGGATAAGCGCGTCATCTTGTGGCTGATTGGGAGGACTTCTCACTCTCTCGATTGGCTGAGTGGAACACGTCATACCGATTGAATGGCGTGTGTTTAAAAAAGAAAACGCGAAAAAAACGTTTTTATTTTTTACGGATTCGATGATTTTCTCCCGAATATGTTGCAGTTATTATAAAAAAAATTTGATAAAAATGTTGCTGCCGATACTGACATTTTCGGAATATTAAAACGAGCTCTTTCATTGGTCGAGTGGGGTCATGTGGTACCGGTTGACTCCTCGTGTTGTAAAAACGCCAACAACTCAAACTTTATTCGTCACGGCGTCAACAATTTTGTCCGGAAAGGATTTTTAAATAACAGTGTTATTACTTAAAAGAACATTTAAAAAAAAAAAAAAGTTTAACAACCGTGCGCTAAAACGTGTCTAATGTAGCCCGAGCGCGGGCGACACTTCCGGAATAGTGTAAGCGCGCTCTCCATTGGCTGACTGAAAGTGTGCTTTCTCTCCATTGGATGAGTAGAGTCAAGTGATTACAGTCCACTCCCCGCGTGTCAAAAACTAACAAAAAAATAATAATCAATTTGTCCTGGTGTTAATTACTTACTATTTAAAACAACACTTCAACATTATTTTTAAAACAGGCAAAATGAAAAAGTTGTTACCCAGGTGTCGCCCTCATCCGTTTGCAAAGACTTGTGGGTAATTGCCTGCAAGAGCAGCACGAGAGAGTATGCCGGAAAACGCCGTTCCCTCTTGGTAGCTTTAGTTAGCACATGTTCATATCTATGCCAAGAACTTCGGCCGTGCGACTTGTGACTATGCTTATCGTCGACGGCGCTGTGTACTAAATGCGCAAGATGAGCATCGACGAGCATTCCTTACAAGCGCTGTCCTGGAGGAAGCTCTACCTGAGCCGGGCCAAACTCAAAGCTTCCAGCCGCACCTCGGCTCTGCTGTCCGGATTCGCCATGGTGACGTCTTGAATGCCTTCCATGTCACACGTTGTTGTCACGTTAAGGCGATTCTGATTCTATATCTCGAACAAATGTTCTTGCTTCAAGCTGTTTATTCGTCACTCCCCAGTTCAAGTTTACGGTAAAACCCACACCCAAAACCAAAAGAGAAGTAAACGGTGTATAAATGTATTTTTTATACCCCAAACGTTTCAACCAAATCATATTAGTCAGCTAACGTATCATGTGAAATGCCATAGAAGGGCTAACAGAAATTAGCGTCGCTGTTACAGTAATTCTAAATCATCAAACAACTTCTACTTTAACGCATACAAACAGAGTATACACCAATACCTACAGGCATAAAGTCCTTCTTATTGGCGTGATGAGTGGACTTGCTCTGCCTCTTTTTCTTGCAGTTACTTATGTTGCATGTCTTCCAGTAGAGCTCCGTGCTGCCCTGCATATTGTGGGGCAACGTGGTACTACACCGAAGGGGTGCGACGCTAAATTGAAACTTGCTTATACAGTGGTGCCTTGAGAAACATGTTGAATTCTTTCATTTGTATCTCAAATCACCTTTCCCCACTGAAATGAACGAAAAGGGGATTAATCCGTTGCAGCCTCACCCCCTTATTCAATCATTTTGGGGGGTTGAAAAATCACTCCGAAAATTCAATGCAATCATAACGGACGTCAGATTTCGGTATCGGCGGGGTCCGCTGCACTTGTAAAATACACAGCGTGCACCTGCTGAAGTCTCCCGTGTACTCGTTCAGGTGGCCATGGTGGAAGTGCAGCTGGACAACAGCTACCCGTACCCCCCCGCCCTGCTGATCGCCTTCAGCGCCTGCACCACCGTCCTGGTGGCCGTGCACCTCTTCGCCCTGATGGTCAGCACGTGCATCCTGCCCAACATCGAGGCGGTCAGCAACGTGCACAACATTAACTCGGTCAGCGAGTCGCCGCACGAGCGTATGCACCGCCACATCGAACTGGCCTGGGGCTTCTCCACCGTCCTCGGAACGCTGCTCTTCCTGGCCGAGGTGGTGCTCCTCTGCTGGGTCAAGTTCTTGCCCATCAAGCCCGGCAAGGCCGGCAACGGCACGGTGTCGGCGGGGGTGGCCGCCGCCATCACCTCCACGTCCATCGTGGTCCCGTTCGGGCTGGTGTTCATCGTGTTCGCCGTGCACTTCTACCGCTCGCTGGTCAGCCACAAGACCGACCGGCAGTTCCAGGAGCTGGAGGAGCTCTCCAACCTCACCAGGCTACAGAACCAGCTGGACAATAGAGGAGAGTCCATTTTGCATTCGCCGAGTTCACATTTCCCTTAAGGCCCAACCGTTTCCAACATCTTAACAAAATCCCACACCACGAGATAATCGCTGAAGATCATCATTACGAGATCAGGATTATCCTGCGGTGCGGGGTGTGTTCCACACCACGAGATACTCGCTCAGGATCATTCTTTAGAGACGTCTGATTATCGGGACTCGGCTGACGTTGATCGAAAGAGGGGAAAATGCTCAACTTCGTCCTGATTATCGCCATGTGTGTCAGCTTTGTATTTGCGATTCTCGAGCCCCAAACGTTCGGGCTGTCCAGCAGTTGGACAGGAGGGGAAAAAAAACACTCTTAACACAGCCCGCACCACAGAGGGTAATCCTTTAGTGAAGTCCAATAATCGGGACTTTGCTGATGTCGATTGCAAGGGAGAGGAAATGCTTCAATTCAATGTATGTACCCCTCCTAAATCTTGTCCCCTAAACTTGGTGTTGAGCACGCACATAAGGATTGGCAATCGTAAATATTGAACGGGTCTAACATTTATGATTGTTGGCCCTGACTGTTATTCATGATCAGTATTGCTGGTTATCAGTATGTGTGTACCTCACTGAGACAAATCCATTCCTCACCAACAAACAACTTATTTTCCTCCCCTTTGTTTGGTGATGTTTCTTTTGTCAAGTTGGCATAAAGCATGAAACTTGAAGTCACAGTCCAAATTGTGAGTTTTTAATTTTTATTTTTGAATCACTTGAACACTCTTGTCTTGCCTGCTGTTTATCGATTATCATTCGTAGTAATTCTTTGTCTTTTATTTATGCTGTACTGTCTGTTTTCTTTGTCATCAGTATTACTAGATTGCAGAATTCATTCATGTTTTTGCTTCTTTGACATGTTTCCAGAACATGAATGGGGGGATTTTGCTCATTCACTTTACAGACTGTAATGGGTTTTATTTGTACATCTCGCTTGGCTAGATGAGCCGTCCTCCCCCCCAAAAAAGTACCGGTACCTTAACCACTTGGGGCTGAGCCCCACTTTGTGCACTGGATTCCTGCATGCAGTGGGATTTTTTTTTAATTTTTTTTATTTGCAAGCTGAAAAAATGTAGTGTGGATCTTCATTGTGTAACGGTGTGTGTGTGTGTGTGTGTATATATACACACAGTACACACAGTATTAGTGTGACTAATGTACTGTACATGTCTTCAAGCTGATTTTGAGCACCAGGAAAAATAAAGCACTTGTTGGCTTCTGTGCCGTTTCTAGACCGCAATATATGAAAGGCCATACAAAGGAGTTGAAGCAGTTGTTGTTTTTTTTTGTGTGGTAAAATTTGCTTCAGCCGTCAACAATTAAGGTGGGCCAAGTGGGCTTCTTGCAGGACCATCTCCATATCCGTTAGTTTCACCTAAAGAAATGTGAAACTCGTATATTACATTGGTTCTCTGTGGTTATTCACTTGCAAAAGGCTCATACTGGAGAAATCCAACAACAAGTGTAATAGGTTTTAAATAACTCCACGATATTGTACTGTTACTTCCAAAACAAAAATATATAGCAATGTAAAGGCATTTAAGAGTGCGCATCATGATTCATTAATTGCAGCTCCGTCTGGTGAGTGCAACATGGCCACCGGGGGGGGCAATATAATACAGTCACAAATGAAGAACAATTTCAGAAGTAATTTAAGTGACTCAGTAAACGGCGGTAATATTAATCGTTTTTCACAGGGGATAAATATATGCCTGTTAGTATCCTATTATCGCTCTACATGTGTTGATGCACCGTTGGTGTTGAAATCTCTCGCTTAAAGTGTTTTAACACTGCCACATTGATCCTATTCGTTAGCTTGTCTATGGCGTTTTGCATTAAACTAAGCAGACTGGTGGTTTAAAGTACACAATGGGTAATTGTCTTTAGTTTGACAGTCAACCTCAACTCGGGTTGGCATTTAACAGCTTGAATTGTTTATATATATATCATATTATATATATATATATATATATACACAACATACACCCAATGTAGCTTATGTAACCATATTTCATGTTCTATCCACTTAACGTAGCTTATGATGTTGACCATATTTAGTTGTCCCCTGTCTATTTGTGTACAAGTCAATTGTGCCATTTTTGTCTCCATTGTACCTGTGGAATTGGACACTTTGCGGGTTGCGTCGCGTGGTCTCCGCCAAAGTCCTCCAGGGTACCGCATTTGGGTTCCCCTCGCACCCACAGACCCTCGTACAGGTGCCCTCGGTCGCAGTAGTACAACTTTCCCTTTCCGTTTTTCTCGCCGTCCCTCCAGGAGCCTTCGTACCAGTTCCCGTTTGCTTGGGACAGACGGCGGAGAGTCCAAGTTTGAAAGGTGTAGCGACGTTCACCTTTGGATGTGCAGTGAAACCTCCCAAGTGCAACACAAGCCGGCGCTTGACTTTCAAGTTGGTCTAAGTTGAAGTCGCTTTTCTCATAGGGAATCATGTGAAGTGATTTAATTTGTTCCGGACTCGAGCTGTAAGCCTTACGAGATGCTTCGCCAAGTGTGGTACGAGTACCCCTGGCGGTGCGTCGCCGTTCTCTCTCTCGTCCAGTCGTATGCAAAGGAACCACTGAATTAAATCCAAATAAAATGTGCATATTTAAAACATGAAATACAATCAAAGAGATTAGAATGAAGCATGTAGGCTTGCATGTAGCCTGTTTCAACTTTTTTGAAGAGCAAAACAGAAATAGCGATACTTTCCCCTTGTGGTGTTTTCCAGCTACCGCAGGAATTCAGACGTGTTGTGTAGCCTATAATGATTTGGAGTTTTTAATCTTCCTATGTCGCATTTGTTTTGTCGTACCACTTCTGGGGTGTTCCACTTAAGAGGTCTTCAGTGGAAAAAAAAAAAAAAAAGTGAGGCAAAAGCAGCGTTACCATAGCGACGGATACCAAGCCCATGCTCCTTATCCTTCGTCCAATCTCCCTCGTAGGTGTCGCCGCCATTAAAGAGCATTCTTCCCCAACCGCTACGCTGGTCCTCGCTCCATTGGCCCTCATACAGCGAACAACGGTGGTACAAGAAGGTCCCGTGACCCTAAAGAAAAAGCAAGGAGTCAGTATTGTAGGGGCGGGGCCTCCTCAACCAAACAAATTCGCTAAGACGTTAGAAAAACCCAGGCCCTGACACCACTTGCTCCCATTGACACGAAATCGGGCATACATGTCCATCATGACAGGGTGCGTGGCAAAGTCTCAAGGACCCGGGGCCCGCATCTAACAGGAAATCGGCCGTTTTGGTTTGAAGCCACGCATTTGCGGCCCGCCAAGGTTGGGGAAAAATGAGCCCCTGGCACCGCTTTCATCCATTAGAATGACATTGGGGGAACATCTCCATCATAACAGGATGCATGAAAAAGTCTCAAGGGCCCGTGCCCAGATGTGAACAGGAAGTCAGCTTTTTTGGTTTAAAGTGAGCTTTTGGGCGAATTGCTTTGGGAAGGTAGAAAAACGCAGCTCCTGTCAAATGTTTCGCCAAACCACACCAAATCGGCCACTCGAAAACGTTTCAAGGACCGAACAGAAAGTCGGCCATTTTGGTTTGAAGTGGCCTTTTGGGCTGAATGGACTCTTTTGTGGCCCACAAAGTTGGACCAAAATGAGGCCCTGGCACCAGTTGGATGAATTGGGATGAAATTGGGTGAGCGTGGACAACATCTCAAGGAACCGTGGCCAGAACCGGACAGGAAGTTGGCCGTTTTTGTCTGACGCAGCCATTCAGGGCTCTTCGTCCTGACAAACTCCTGCTAGGGAATTGCTGTGTTTTTCCTCTGTACGAACAAATGCACGACGTACGTGCTTCATCCCGTTTTTCCATTCGCCGCAGTACTTCTTAGCATACGTCTTTGTGTCGGGTACGAGCACACTGTAGGTGCCGAATCCGTCGCGTTTTCCCATCTTCCACTCGCCGTTGTAAATGCTCCCGGACTTCTTCCACAGCTGAATTCCCCTCCCTTGAACATTAGCAGATAACATCAATCGGCGTTGTTATTTGATTATTTTCAAGTCACGTGTCACACCCACCGTGTTTTTTGTTGTTGAGCCACTCCCCGGTGTATTCGTCTCCGGTGACGGAGAACACCGTAGCCCGTCTTCCGCACTTCTTTGCTTTATCGTCCAGCAGGGCCGAACGCGACGGATGCCGTCGAGCGGCTTGAAGGAACGGCATGCTGGCACGAAACCACGAAACGATACAGAAATAAAACCATTTAGCTCAGAGGAATGAGACCATTTGTCAAGGAATCTGCATTTTTTTCGGGTCCATATTGCGAGAAGATGAATGGATTGCGACAGAAACAAGACAAAAATCTTAACATAAAGAATAACTTTGTCCTCATTGGGGTCACAGGTGAGCTGAAGTCTATCCCAGCTGACTTTTGGCAAGAGAAGCGGGATAGGACAATTTGAGTCTTCGATGAACCGAACAAGCATGTTTTTGGAATACCCGAAGAAAACCCACGCAAGCACGGGGAGAACATAAAAACTCCATCGAGTCGAAGTTCCAACTCTGAACTTCAATAGTGTGATGCAGACACGCTAACCACGAGGTCACCGTGCTGCCTTTGGCACCCATTTTTCTCCCAATAAGTCAAAACAACAAGAAAGTGTACCTTGATGACGTTGATGTTCTTTTTCTCTGTGCAAAATCTCTGCAAGCTTGTTTGGACCCGGGAGGACATTCCTCGTATCCTAGCAACAGAATAGCGCGAACAGCGTCTGTTTATTCTAATGTTGTGCTATTATTTTTGAAAAAAAAATAATAATAATTATTATATATATGTATATAAAATTGGACTTATGTGTTTTGGAAATGTTATTTTCAGGTATTTTTCTTTCTTTTCTTTTATGGCTGCAACGTTTGAGTTGATTGTGGCAGGAGGATGTGCGCATGCGCAGTGCGGCCCAATGAACGCGCGCCTGAGTGGCCCGTCACCCGATGTGGAGCTTTTCTTTTCTCTTTTTTTTTTGGTCCTCCTCCTCTCTGCTCCTCATCCTGTTTCCTGTGCACTTCCACCATGTCCATAGCCAAGTTCCAAGCGGAGTGGGAGGAAATCGACGAGGAATATCAACAATTGCAGGTCACTTTTTTTGTCTTTTTTTTTTGTAATTTATAATAAGGTCGTTATTTGGAGAAGTCGCGAGGTCGACACTGACAGCTACTACTGTACTGCAGCTCGAGCTGCTTGCTGACTGAGCCGGTGCTCGCCATTCATTCTCATTACAAGCAACTTTTGAGCAAGTTCTAATGGGGAAATTGGTTTAAATCATCACCGGGTGTTTCTCTTCTTTACGGCCGACATTAGCAGCACCGAACCGAACCGAACCGCCGGCGTGTTGTTTTTATGCCGCAAGATGAGATAATCTAACCACAGGCTACAACATACTTCTACGTTGTTATTATTGTAAGTAGTGATGGTAAATCGGTGTGGATATTTTTTTTTTAGTTTATTGAATACGAAGATAGCTTCGCTTTTTCCTATCCGAGCTGTAATTGTTCGACTGCCCTTGAACGCATCATTGGCACACGCAAAAGCTAGCTGGTTAGCTTGCTAATTGGCAGCAAGTGGACCTTGGATGCTAACAATAACAAAACAATGCAAACTGTTAGTCTCTCAATACACTTACAAGTCATATTTACGCGCCTGTTGTTTCATACAGTGGTATCGGAGTACATTGAAAGCACACCAAGTTTGCGGCTTTTCAAATGGTTTGGTGCGGTAGTGGTTCGCACGTCTGCCTCACCGCCGAGAGGTTGTTGAGGTTCGAATCTGCTGTGCGTCGTTTGCATGTCGTACTCGCGCTTGCGTGATGTTTCTCTGATATTCCCCAAAACATTGACGACTAAATTGTCCATTCTGTCGGTGTGCGATTGACTGGCGCCCAAAGGTCACCTGAGGTCCCACATTCCAAAAACATGTCTCTTTGATGATTAATTGAAGACGCGAAGTTGTACATATTTGTGGATGTGAGTGTGACTGGTTGTCTACATTAGAGGTGCAACAATTAATCGACAACTTATTATCAAATTATACGAAAACGATGGCAATTACACTTTTTTTTTTTTTAAATATTTGAATCCAATGAATCAACGGAATAATCAATTCTAAAAAAAAAAAAAAAAAAAAGAAGATATTCAAAAGCCGTACTGTATTGGAGCCTCCAATTTGCCCGTATGTGTGAGTGTGAAGGGTTGTTTGTCTACACGTACCCTGTGATTGGATGGCGACCAGTCCGGGGTGGAGCCCGCTTCTGTCGCCAAATGCCAGCAGGGAAAGTGTCCGCAGCTCACCTGCCACCCAAAGGTGGTCCAAGCGCCATTGGGAATGGATAGAAAGGCATAGAATATACTGTCTGATATCGCTTGTGCTTTGTGTGCAACGACAGGAAACGCACAAACTGTACAGGCAAAAACTGGAGGAGCTGACCAATCTTCAGACGACCTGCAGCGGCGCCATCGGAAAACAAAGGAAATGTCTCAAAGACCTCGGATGCAGCCTCAGCAAGTACGAACGTTTCTTAACCAGCCGAATGAAAGCCCACTGAAACGAGAGGCGCATCGATTCAACTTCGATTGCCAAATTAATCGACAACTATTTTGATTATCGTTTAGACCTCGTTTAACTTAAAATTGTCCAAATCCGTGGAGTTTCATTCTCTCAACAGTAAATATTCTCCGGTTTCTGTAGCCCTCCATTAAAGCAGACAGATTGTCTGTGTGTTGACTCAAAATAAGATATTTGCAAAACATCTGCGTTTACTTTGGGAAATATAACGAATAACGATCAACATTTTTCCTGATTTTTCTGAGGATTTTACAGAGCAAACTCGTAACTGAATCATAATTAGTTTATGTTTGTGCATTTTCTGCCTGCTCAATTTGAAACAATGTCCATTTTTTTTTAAATAAAGGAATGGAGATTAAAATGTTTTTTAATCCGATTAATAATAAAAAAAAAATCAACAGATGAATCGATTATTATTAAAACAAACGTGAGTTGCATCCCTAACGGAAACACTTGTTGTGACCATTGTTTTTTTTTTTTTTGTCACAGGTGCGCACGAGACTGCGATGAAAAACAGATGCAAGTGCTAGCGGACATCCAAAGTCAAATCAAAGAGAAAGAGAACGTCTTCTTTGATATGGAAGCATATTTACCAAAGAAAAACGGGTCAGTGCCTCTCTGCCGAGGCTTAGACATTTGTCCACATTCATCATTCATTCAAAATGTAATGCCGACCGCATCGATGAGACTGATGTGGTCTGACACAGACACAGTACAAGCATGTTCACAAAGTGGATCAGATCCAGATTCAGTTTGATTTGACAGCGTCTCAACTCGGGCTGCACAATATATTGTTTGAGCATCGTCATCGCAAGGAACGTGTGAGCAATAGTCACATCGTGGGGTCCTACGCAATGTCGGTGTAGTGCT
The DNA here is from genome assembly GCF_024500385.1 of Phyllopteryx taeniolatus. Classification (NCBI taxonomy): domain Eukaryota; kingdom Metazoa; phylum Chordata; class Actinopteri; order Syngnathiformes; family Syngnathidae; genus Phyllopteryx; species Phyllopteryx taeniolatus. The sequence goes on from NC_084516.1 coordinate 1,736,308, forward strand.
GTGCAGTCAATCACCTGTAATATTAATAAGTGACCAGCAGAGGGACCTGGTTGGACATGCTAATAAGATTAGCATCGATGTTGCGGTCATTTATAAAGCAGCAAACAGCACACACGGAGCAGCCCAGAGTGTTTTATACTTGTTTTTTTGCAATGATAACTATAAATGAGGACACTGGAAACAATTACACACCTGCATTGACTGTATCTCTCTTCAAAATGTGACAAACAAACGCCTGTCGCAACAGATCACACTTTGGAGGGAGGGAGGGAGGGAGGGGGGTGAGCCACGCCATTACTGAAGGGACAAACTTCAGGTGTACACAGCAATGTGTTTTGCTTAAACTAATGACCTCAAATATAGAAATACTAATGCGTAGGTTAAGACATAGGTGTAAAATAACAAACTTGATAAAAAAAAAACAAATGAATAGTGTTAGGAATGTGCTAATGACTCTACAGTATGGGCTATTGCTCAATAATACAGTGCATTTAAATACAGGTCGGTATACTTTTGTGCTTCTACTTTTCTAGTGAGGGAAAAAGACAAATTTGTGCTGGTGTTCACGTTACATGTATGTGCTATCCTGTATTTTTTAACATCGCTATACGTATTAAACTTGCAATGTTGGTGGGGGTTTTGTTGTTGTTTTTAAAATAAATTTGTACGAATGTGAGAATTCCCATCAAAATAAAAACAATATTAAAAAAATAAGAATAATCCAGGTCCATATACAGTGCCGCCTTGAGATACAAGTTGCATTCGTTCCGTGACTACTTTCGTAACTCAAAACATTTCTATCTCAAATCATCTTTCTTTCCCCATTGAAACAAATGGAAATGCCATGAATCTGTTCCAGCCTCCCCCCCCAAAAAAACATGTCATGTGTTTTGATACGAAAATAGCACTCTGTGATATCGTACTTTATAAAAACGTACAGTAATCACTTGAATCAAATATAAAGAATTAACCAGTTTGTGCATCGTGATTAATTTACTGCAGTGACTTATGGTGTGTGCGTATCGGCCACCGGGGGGCAGTATGACATAGTCAGACAGACACAAACAGAGAAGAGTTTCACAACTACTGTACATAGTAACGTGAAAAGATGACAGTGTCAAAATGCGGAATGTGGTTGGAACGCCCACGTCAACCTGAGAAACGCACCAAGAATTTTCAAAATTAGCTGATGGGTCAACGAGAAGTTGAGTTTTTTTGTGTAGGAAAGAAATTCTTTTTGGGGAATGTTTTTGTGTTACATCGGTCAGTAGAAGTCAGTAAGCAGCAATAATATTTGTTATTTTTTTTTACAGAGGATAAAGAAAGTATGCCCGTACCGTTTGTGTTCGAATAACCGTTGCTTAAAGTTATATAACAACGCAACTATGAATGCTATTTGTAAGTAGCTGCGCATCTTGATGCAAACCTCCTTTTTTCTTTTTCTTTTTCTTGTGTGTCAGACTGTACCTGAACTTGGTCCTGGGCAACGTGAACGTGACGCTCCTCAGCAACCAGGCCAAGTACGAACCTCCGTCGTCTCCCCGTTGCCGGAGTTTTGAGCTCGCCGTCGTCATCATCGCCTGTCTTGTCTATTTGGCGTAGGTTCGCCTACAAGGACGAGTATGAGAAGTTCAAGCTTTACATGACCATCATCCTCATGTTCGGGGCCATCACGTGCCTCTTCTTCCTCAACTATCGGTGAGTTTTAGGAATGAAACGGTTACGACGCTTCAAAATGTAATTAGCATCAGTACCGATAGTTTCATTGGCTCTCAAATTTTTACCACCTCAATCTGTCATTTCTTTATTTTTGTAATACCCAGAGGTGTGGCATTGAGTAACACGACTTGGACTCAAGTCATGAATTTGATGACTTCAGGCTCAGCTTGACCAAATGTCACAAGACGTGAACAGCAATGACTCGTGACTGCACTCGGACTCGAGCCCACTGACTCGGAAAGACTTGAGCAACCAACACTCTGCAGCTCTCTCTCAATAGTTCAACATGCCAAAGTTGATTTTATTACACAAACTTCAGAACGCTCTCCTCGGATATCACTCAGATGGAAGTGTCCCACCACACTTGGCTTCATTAGAGCTCACAGTGAACACCCTGTTGGGCACTCTTTCAGACATCGTAATAATCACAAACATAAGCACACAAGTCAACTTCGCCTCGTTGTCGGTGACGTCGTGTCACAACCGAACACGGCACCTGACGACAGCGGGCACGGTAGGACGAAGCCCGGCGAGTGGTAATTGGGCCTCGTTATGGACGCTAAGCACGGCTAACTCACAACTGAGCGGCCAAACCAAATGACGTCACTTTGTACTTGTATAGTGGGGCAGGGAACTCGCGCTAGAAAGTAGATGCCACAGCCCCGTGTTTTAGCCCCGCCCACAAAAATCAGGAACATGTAAACGGTGAAAAAGATGCTTAAACTATATTTCCACACTATATTGTTCTAAGTGTTTGCAATGTCTTCAGACCTACAAACATATTTAATGAATCTAGAAACCGAACACGGATATCTGCTTGGAGTCCCTGTAAAAGTCTTTCAGTTGATCCAAACTTACCTCGCGAGTGCATGGGAGGAGGGATTTTGAGTTGCAGCTGGACACTTATTTTCTGTGCGTTAAATCCGAAGTCTGTTAAATCGGGGTGCGTTAAATCCCAAGTCTGTTAAATCGGGGTCCGTTAAATCCCACGTCTGTTAAATCGGGGTCTGTTAAATCCAGATTCCACTGTACAGTATGTGAATATTTTTACATCAGATATTTTTCCATGTTGTTAAATACAACATTCTTTTTTTTTTTTAAAACTATTAATGACAGCGTCACCGATGAAATCTTCAACTTTTTGCTGGTGTGGTACTATTGCACGTTGACGATAAGGGAAAGTATCCTGATGACCAACGGGTCCAGGTCAGTTCAACGCCATACGACTTGATTGTTCTTGCAGCGTGATAAACGTATGACGTGCGCGTGTTTTTGTGTGTTTCAGGATTAAAGGGTGGTGGGTTTCTCACCATTACGTGTCCACCTTTCTGTCCGGTGTCATGCTCACCTGGTGAGTACGTGTGTCAACACGGCAGAACCTCTAAACTCTTGACAATTCAGGCGGAAAAATGTGCCGGTAAATACTTCCCGCGTGAAGTACGGTATCTGGTAAGACTTGAGATCGGCGATGATTCAAAGATGAGCTCTTTTGCCTTTTCTTTGGTTTCTTCGCGACAAATATTCCGTATCGTATGCATCTGCACTTTTGATCAGTTATTGTTCGTACATCACTAATGAATTGTGGTTATTTTATTTCTTCGCTGTACTGCAATTATCAGTTAAAAAAGATTTTTAAATGATTTGCCTCCATCATTATTTGATGCCAAAACATTGCCACGACGATATCGAGGCACTTTTCATTTTGCGATATCGTGAATATTGTGACATGCCTACATACGCCAATCATTTTTTTCATACGCATGCCCGGTCGGGAATGTTGTACGTTTTCCTAGCTTCCCCGTGACTATTTTTGACTCGCAGTCAGGAATCGGTAAACTCCGAGCCCTGACCAGTACTGTAGTTCGGATGAAGTAGACAATCATAAAAAAGGAAACTCGGTGGCTTACGTTGTCGCGATCTCATTTGGGCACAGGCCAGAGGGGCCCATGTATCAGAGGTTCAGAAGTCAGTTCCTGGCTTTCTCCATCTACCAGAGTAAGTGTCACTTTGAAGGTACTTTTTTTTTTATGTGTTAATGATTCAAATCCACATTAGGGCATTGCGTACGCTGTCAGCCTTTGTTGTTGTTGTTGTTGTGTAGAACAATAAAGCACATACAGTGCTGCCTTGACTTACAAGCGCTCCGACTTAGCAGCCGTTGCTTGGTACATTTTTGTTTTGTTTTGTGTTGTGAGACAAAATTGGAGTGATTGTAACTCCTTGCGGTGATTAAAAATAAGTAACACAAAAAGTTGGGCTTGGAACAGATTAATGGAATTTGGATTCATTTGAACGGGGAAAATTGGAGTATACAGTGGTGCCTTGAGATACGAGTTTAATTCATTCCGTGACCTATCAGAATCATCTTTATTTTGCCAAGTATGCCCAAAAAACACACAAGGATTTTTTTTATATTTATCTAAAATATTATATCATAATACAAATATATATATATATGAATTATCCTATGAATGGAAATGCCACTAATTCGTTCCAGCGTCTGCCCCCCCCCCCCCAAAAAAAATAAAAAGATTGTGGTGTTTTTTAATAAGAAAAATATCACTATAATAATGAACTTTATAAAAACATACAGTAATGACATAATTAAATAGAATGTAAAGACTTAAACCGTTTTTGCTTCAGTTCGATGGACATTGTGGTGCTCCTTCTGGTGTACCAGCCTTAGCCACCTGGGGGCAGTAGAGTACAGACATCGAGAGACACAAAGAAGTGTTTCACAACTGACTCAGGAAGCTGGTATAATATAAGTCATTTTTTACAAAGGATAAAAAAAATATATATGCACTTGAGTATTTTTACATTATTATATATAGTACAATACTATGTTTATATATTTGTTGCTTTAAGGGTTATAAGACCGCCACATCGGGAATTGTTCACTATCTGCCAAACGGCTGCTTGTTGTCAAGTGACAACTCACTTCACTGCCACCAAATATCGCTCGTGTCAAAAGCTCTTTAAGTCGGGTCACTTGTATGTCAAGGTACCAGTGTACTTGTATTGACAGCTTGAGGCGTACTTCATTTAGCCTTCAGTGCCACTTGGTTCCTTTTTATGTCTACGTTAAGATGGGCTAAATCAAACGTGGTGACCCTGCAGGTTTTGTGCAGTTCCTCCAGTACTACTATCAAAGTGGCTGCTTGTACAGGCTGCGGGCTTTGGGGGAGAGGAATCAGCTGGACCTCACAGTGGGTGAGCGGTCACACGAGCGGACAAAAGCAAAAGACAGGATCAAAGCTGGTGACGTCACAACACAAGCACTAATGATTGTTTGTGTCTGTAGAGGGATTTCAGTCGTGGATGTGGAGAGGCCTCACCTTCCTTTTGCCCTTCCTCTTTTTTGGCCACGTGAGTCACTGACACATTTTGTCTAGCATAATCCACTTTTGACCGTAATGAAAGGACGTGAAGAGGCCCTACCTTTTCTTTCAGTTTTGGCAGCTGTATAATTCGGTGACCCTGTTTCGCTTGGCGAGACGCGACGACTGCAAGGAGTGGCAAGTGAGGCTCACCTTTTAACATGTACTTCTTATCCCTGCTTCCGATTTAGGCCTCATTTGGGAGATTTCCCTTGTAGGACTTTTTCAATGTCAGGAACCTGGAATTCACTCAAAATGTCTTCTTCAAAACAAAACGGCTGGCGCCCTGTTCAATTCCAGGCACGGGTCCTTGAGACTTTTTCCGTGCGCCATGTTATGATTGACATGCTCACCAAATTTTGTGTCAATTGGGTTAAACTTGTGTGAGGGGCAATTATTTTTTCTTCTAACTTTCCACGGGGCACTTATTAATTGGAGCAAAAAGACAAGTTCCTGTTCAATTTCGGACATATATCCTTGAGACTTTTTCGTGTGTCCTGTTATAAGAGACATCTCCAGCAAATTTTGTGTCGATGGGATAAACTGGTGTCAGGGGCACAATTTGTCCCCGACCTTTCCAGGGGACGCAATTGACAATGTAACTACTGGGATACAGTATTCAACTTTAAACGGCAATTGTGCCATTTGAAGCATGCTGCATAAATGCATCCTCAGTCAGTCTCCGTAAATGTGTCTTGCAGGTGTTTATGCTGGCTCTTACATTCCTGGTCCTGTTCCTGGGTAACTTCCTGACCACGTTAAAAGTGGTCCACCAGAAGGTTCAAAACAAGCAGGACAGTGTGAAAAAAAGCGACTGAGATGCTCTCCATACACTTGGATTTGTATTTTTGATTTTTTTTTTTTTTTTTTTTTTCCTCCGGAAAGTCAAGAAACGGCCGGACAGGCTTACCACGCAGGCGTCCGTGGATTTTTCTCACTCTTTCTCTCAGGTGTTGACGGCAACGCTGCGAGGGTTCCAGTCGCTGCCGCTGCTGCAGGCCCTCAACAACGTCCACTTTACTGCTCCATCCTGTACATAAAAACGACACAATTGACAATTTGTTGTGCACTAATCGAAGCTTATGCAACGACGAGAGGGATCCACCTTGCCTTTGGACTGCCTGACGTTTGTCACGTCCACTGTTTGTGGTTCTCGCTGTGTACCGCGGCTCTAGCGTCCACACAGTAGATCTCTTCCTCGGGAATACAGTGAACTCCTGCATATTTGCGCTTTGGCATTCACGAACTCACCTATTTGCTGATTATTTTTTTAGGAAGCTATCCCCTGTTATTTGCAGAAACGACCCGCTTATTTATTTTTGTCAAATTTTTGTTTTCCCCCAATTTATTTATTTATTTTTTTTTTTTTTCTCTCCTTCCCCATTTACGGTCAGGTTTGGTCCCTTGCCTGTATTCTATTCTCTGTTATTTGTTGAAAAACGATTTGCCGTTTTCTGTGCTCAGGCCGAAGCATTAAGTGTTGCTTTGGCGCCAACTTGCGGCATGTTGGTGCCAAGGAACTACAGCGGCACCCCGACGTACGAGTTTCATTCGTTCCGTAACTCTGATCAACTTTCCCTCTTGAAATGAATGGAAAGGCCGTGAATCCGTTCCAGCCTCCCCCAAAAAGACCCCAAATGTGTTTTTCATAAGAAAAATAGCACTGCATCGTATTGTACTTGACTGGCGTTCTAGTCTTAAATGAGTCCTTCGGCTCCAGTGTAGTACATATCATAGAAGTACTATACTGGTATTGCTTCGCCAAGTCGGCTCAAGCTGACTCGCGAGTCCAAAATGGCTCGTTTCGTGTTCGAGTGAGTTGAGGAGCTTCATTCAGTCAAAAGTAGTGCTTTGCTGCCATTCTGTGGCAATTGCGAACCTTTTACGCTAAGCTGGGGGGGGTTCACTGTACTCCAAATGTTCCTAAATGTTTACATCGAACTCATTTCCACAGACGCACTAGTGAGGATAGTCAACTTCACAACTTTTTATGTTCTTAGCACGACAGATGAATCACCTTCCATGTGTTTTGGAGTTTTTCAAGGTTTCACCACTTGAATGTCTGCGTTATTATGTCATGTTGCACAAGTATGATTTTGTTCCTCCCGCTTTGGCGTCAGTACTGTAAACGTTCACGTACACGTAGAACAAGGAAAGGACGGGATCATTTTTCTTAACAGCGAGCAACAAATTAAATATTTCTAATAAGTCAGTTGAAGGAGCCAGGCGTCTTTTTATTGACATGAATGCGTAGTTAAGTTGGATGAGTGGCTTCATTTTCATCACTTTTCTTTTTAACTGTGGGTAAAAGTAATCAAGATGTTCACACAAGTAAACGAAAAAGAGAGAGAGAAAAAAAAAATATATATATATAACAAGATTGAATGCAGGTAGTATAGTACCCTGGTGGTTAATACAGCCGCCTCACAGTTTGAGGTTCTGGGTTCGAGTATGTGCTCTGGCCCCTTGAGTGGAGTTTTGTGTTGTGCCTTCAGTGTGAATGCCAACGCTTGTTTCATTGGTTCCGTGATGTTTTGTCACACTAGTGGGCGCTGTTGTCAAAGGCCACCGTTGACTGTACGTACAGTGGAGTACAGGGGTCGCTCCCGACATACGTCATTCCGAGGTTACGAACGGCGCAAGACGGTACGCTCAGCAGACGCCGTACTGACTCTTTTTTGCTTTTCATATGGAAATCTATACCGTGTGACTTAATACTGCGTTTGCATAGGTAGTGAAAGACTTATGACGTTCCGACTTACAAATTGGTCACCAGATACGTAGTTAACGAGATGGAATGGATTGATGGCTAGTTTTGTTTTCGCTTTATTAATCCTGTGAAGGGAATTAATTTAAATGATTAAAATACAGTTTACAGTCAAATGATTCATACCCAGGCTGAGTTACATGAATTGCTACTTTTATAGCTGGAAATGACAAGAAGGTTGCAGAACACTAAAAAAATTATTATTTTTTTTTACATGCGGTACATGTTTTCATTATGAGCACACCCAATGTTTTTCATAAAAGTTATCAGGATGGTGCAAAAGATTGCATATCATAAAAAATGGTCAGGGATATCATAATTAACAAAAGTCAAACATAAAAAAACAAAAAACATTTTGAATGCTCTCTTAACACATCATCTCACATTGGCTTTGACACTTTCTTGTGTCATTCCCAGTCTGAAAATTTAACACATACTTTAACTCGGGCTGCATGTGAATCTTTTTGGCATTGTGAACAGAATTGGTCAGACTCCACATTAATGTATAATAAAAACCAATAGAAAATGAAAATAATTTAGACAGGTTTTTACCTGATATATCAAAAACAACAAATACACTATAAGTTCAGGATATTGAGCTAGGGGGCGAAATTTGACGATGAACCTAAAATGCACTATAACCTTTACAGGTTATTATTATTATTATTTTTTTTATTTACAAGGATGTTACTTTCTAGATACTGGAAGAGTCACTGAAAGGCTGTGAAGTGGAAGTTAAACTTCTGCCATTCACATCCTTGTTGTCAGACAGCAAGTTGTACAAAAATTCTTTTGACTCGTGCATTCAAATGTTGAGAGAAATTCACCTGTAAAGTTTCTCGTGCATTTTCGGTTCTCGGAAATTTCAGTTCAATATCCCGAACGTCTATAGTGCAGCTTTGGACAAAAAGGTGATGTTTTCTGTTGTTTGGGTCATAGAATTGCACAATGTCTCTTCCTCTTGTAGTCTTTTTGCTTGCGGCGGAAAGCCAAAGCCTTCTTGGCGGCCTCCCTGAAGACGTCCTCCACGTTCTCCTGGTACTTGGCCGAACACTCCAGGTAGAGCTCTGCGTTCGTCGTCTGCTGGGCGGCCAGGCCCTGCGTCCTCGAGCAAACGGGACCAGATTAGCCCCGAGGGATTAGATAGAGGATCGGTGGCAACGTCATTTGGGGGTTAGTCGCTTTCCTCCTGCTTATTCGTAGATGAGGTTATAATGTATGCAAAATTGTTATTTTCCAAAATCAAATCCATTATTTGCATTTGTTATTAATTACCGGTAAATAATAATTATCCGATTCTTTAATTACAAAAACCTGACATTGTTAAAATTGTTTAAAAAAAAAAATATTAAAAAAAAAAAACAAATTTTTTTTTTTTAATAATACCTGTAAATAAATTCATTTGAATGAAACAATAGTTTGCACGTTCTCCCCGTGCCCGCGTGGCTTTTCTCCGGGCACTTCGCTTTCCTCCCACATCCCAAAAACATGCATGCTAGGTTGATTGGCAACTCTAAATTGCCCGTAGGTGTGAATGTGAGTGCGACTGGTTGTTTTGTTTGTATGTGCCCTGCGATTGGCTGGCAACCAGTTCAGGGTGTACCCCGCCTCCTGCCCGATGATAGCTGGGATGGGGTCCAGCACGCCCGCGACCCGCGTGAGGAGAAGCGGCTCAGAGAATGGATGGACGGAAAACAATTCAGTCACATTTTTACGTTAAAATAGATTAATTTATTTTCTAAATATTTAATAATACAGAAATGTCAAATTGTTTATTTCACTAATATATATATTTTTTTACTTTATTTACAATAAATCAATAAAGTAGATAAATGAATAAGCACAAAATGAATAAGTACTTGTAACAATAATTTTTTATCATTACAATCAACTTGTAATTAGTTGATTGATTAGCCAATTCCTAATAAAATAGAAAATTGTTAAATGTACATGTTGCTTATATTACTGACCATTTTGCATTTCATTATTTACAAAAATCATTGAAACAATTATTTAATGGATGAATGAATCATAAATGAATAAATAAATGTAAAACGTGTGCAAAATTTAAAAATAGTTCATTTTGATAATACAAATCATTCTCAATTTGTATGTTATCATTTCGAATGACTGATCACAATTTATTTGGCAATTATTTAATAAATGACTACAGAAATGTTTGCATATGGACATTTTTTTTATTTTACCATTTTATTATTTACAATAAATCAATTTACGAATATTTAATGAGCTAAATACATTATAAAACGACATAAATAAATGCATTTTAAGGGGGAACATATGGCAAAATTAATGCGACAAATATTCCAGGACTCTTGATAATATACTTTGCATATGTTTTTGTTACCATTATACATATTATGTTATAATATGTGTTGTTCGTCTAGCATAAGGCAAATTGAGACATCAATCAATCAATAATGGCCTACATGCAATAGTGACAACCCCCCCCCCCGTTCACCTGTGTGTACGTGATGGGAGCCTGGTTTAGGGTCTTCAGCCTCCTGGTGCACTCTTTGTCCTTCCTGAGGTCTGTCTTGCAGCCAATCAGGATGACCGGGACGTCCTGACAGAAGTGCTTCACCTCCGGGTGCCACTGGGTACGAGAAAGTCACAAAAAGCCTGCTCACAACTCTGCGTCTTGTTCGTTTACTTTAAACAGACCTAAACTTATTCAAATGCACTTTTTGTAAACTTATTTGCCATACACCAAATTGCAAGCATAAATGTGTTGCTTCTCCGTGTGTAATGTAGCAGTTTTTTTGAAGGTTTAGAATTGACGTAACATTTTTGCTGGTTTCCGTTAGCCTGTCTGTGGCGTTTTCGCATCACATGTTTGCATTAAGCTAGCGGACTTTTGTTATTACAGTGGACCCGTGTTTAAATATACAATGTTTAGTTTTCTTTTGTTTTACGTGTCAGTTTTACAGTAAACTTCAACTGGGAGTGACAAAAACAACACTTTACCTCTTATTTGGAGAAGCGTGCAGGTGTGATTCTTCCATTTTTTCCCCCTCCAAGTGATGCTATACGATAGTCTCCCACTTGTTGGCAGGAAGTGGCAGAACTTGCACTTCGGTTTAATACTTTAAAATGTGTGTTGTCATAAGTTGAAATGTGATTAAATTGATTACAATTTGTTTAAAGCGGGTGAGAGAGGTAAAACTATTGAAAGAAATGCTCACTTATACGGTTTCTCTATAGTGCTGATTTTCAGCTGACGCGGGTGATTGTGGATTCGCTGTACACGATCAATTGAAGTGTGTGTGCTCTGAATCCCCCTAGATGGCAGTAATGCCTTTGTTATGGACTCCCATACCTGTTGTATGGGAACAGATATGAAGCGCTACTTGACGCTGTCCTTCCTGAGGCATAGCCACGAGTTTTATTTTCTCCTAAATGGTCGGGATCCTAAAGATGATACAGGACGCTCGGGGGCCATTGTAGGGCTTAAAAGCAAAGTAAAAAGTGTTCTATTTGAGATTGCGCGACGTTCTCAGCAGCCAATCAAAGCCCGAGAGATGGAAAATCCCACAAGACTGCGTAAATGTTCATTATTTGATGCACAGATTAACTTTTTTTTACTGCATTTTACCCTGTGGGTATGTGTCAATACTGTACAGCGTTCATATTAACATAAAAAGCCATAAAAGCAATCGTTATAAACCGCAAATTTCCGTGACAAAAAGGAAGATATGGTCCGCAAAAAAAAATCTTTGATTTTGCAGTAGGTCATCAGCGACACACAGGGCTCGACTGTATTCCAAAAACATACAGTAGTTGTTCTGTTGACTGAACACTCAAAATTGGCCAAAGGTGTGAGTGCGAATGGTTGTCTGTCGATATGTGCCCTGTGACTGACTGGTCCCACGTACCCTTTGGGACACTTTAGCCTCTTCAATGAAGGGACGTGCGGTACACCCAGGACTGGTCGCCAGTCTACCACAATACTCAGAGGAATCTATTCTTTATCCTCTGTGAAGAACGACCAGTATTACTGCAGCTTACTAAGGGCTGTCTCCCAGGGGCGGAGCTACGTGGTGGCCAGGGGTAAGGGCAAAAAGACTAGCTAAAGCACGTGTCAAACTAATGGCCGGGGGGCCAAATACGGCCCGCCACGTCATTTTGTGTGGCCTGCGAAACCAAATCATGCGTGTCGACTCCATGTCTCTTGCTAAAATACCAGAATTGCATATTGTCTTCACTTTTAATAATCTTGAGATATTGCAAGCATTTCTTTGTTAGCAATCCTTCTTTTAAAATAAACTCCCCGTAGGTGTGAATGTGAGTGTGTATGGTTGTTTGTTTATGTGTGCCCTGCGATTGGCTGGCGACCAGTTCAGGGTGTACCCCGCCTCCTGCCCGATGATAGCTGGGATAGGCTCTGGCATGCCCGCGACCCTTGTGAGGATACGCGGCTCAGAAAATGGATGGATGAATAATACTTGAACAAATTTATTTGTGACACACATGATTATTTGCCAATGTATCAAACTGTAGTGTAGCGCCAACTACTGGAGAAGTGGACTTGTCGATGTGACATTTTTTTGCCTTCAGTATCAGTGGCTGGTATCGGCAGCCTTCACGAGTACCCGGTGCCTTGAAATGAGGCCAGTATTGGCCCCATATCGTATCGGTACACGCCCATCCCTAGTTCACTGTCATAACGTCTCTCCGAGGTGAACCCTAACTACGATGTGGCCCACGACAAAAAATGAGCTTGACACCCCTGATCCAAAGCAAAGCTATGTGGTTGCTTTAAATATACAACACGTAATTCTCTTAGTTGTGTTTAGTTTGACAATTAACTTCAACTGGGATGGCTTAAAACAACTTCAAGCCTCTTTTTTGACGAAATGTTCACTATTTGCCGAACTGCTCCTTGTTGTGAAATGTTGAGTTGCGTTCATTGCTACCACGTAGCACTCATATCTTGAATTTTTGCTCAAACGTATCTCTAAGCATCACTGAAGATGAATTTGCGAGTAGCAAACCACGACGAGTTGGGGTTTCACTGTAATACCTCAACATAAATCCACCAGTACCCCCATTTCTGACTGAAATATGAAAGTCGTAGTGAGGTTACACAATATTACACACACACAAAGCAGGACTGAGAGAAGGAAATGTCCTCCCGATCTGGTTTTCAGCTCAAAGTCCACACCATTTGTAACCCCCCATTAGTTAATCATAACTAAAGGAATGTGCGGCACTCCAAACCTGAAATTCCCGTTTCAAGAGTAAATACAACCACACACATACTTTTTCATTGTACCTCCGTCATTCCAATCTTTTACCTTTATGGTCACATTGTCAAAACTGGTGGGGTTGGTCACGTCAAAGCAGACCAGAATCAGATGGGCCTCCTGGTACGAAAGCGGTCGCAGCCTGTCGTAGTCCTCCTGGCCTGGAACCAAAAATGTTGACAGCTGACTGTCTAAAAGTATGCGTGGATTGTAAGCGGCACAGCTTGGAAACAGCAGGCTGTGAACGGAGATAGGAAGATGGCGTGTATGTGTTTCCACGTCAGTGTAGATGCACAAGAAAACCACATCCTGGCTTAGACTTCCTTGTTCCAGTGATGTAAGGCTCTGCGCAACAATTCACAACAGATAAGACTTATATTGTCTTCCAGTACATTGACTCCGAGGTCTACTGCCCATTCACACACGCAATAAAATAAGTTCATATAAAGACAAGTGGCTGGCATTGGGTCCCTGCGGCCCCCACCGGGTGGCCGGTTGTCGGGGCACCTCGGCGGGGCCCGCGGACCGCCCCGGGTCAGTCGGTGTGGGACATGTCCCGTCCTCCGGGCTGCTCTAGGGTGAACCCCTGGGGCCGATCCCACCCCTCGACTGATCGGGTGGGGTCCTCAGCCTCCGCGGTGCGGGCACAGCAATTACAGGACACTTCTGTCAGTCTTTGTGCATGTAAAACAGTGTCAATTCACTTGCATGTGTCCGCAGGCACGCACCCCTGGGACTCTTTCACTGGGTGTGGGGTCACGCACTTCCTGCGACTAATAACTCATGAATATGCAAATTGCCTGTGTATCCCCTCACTCATACTCTCGTCCTATAGACTTTTTCCCCAAAGTGGAAAAGGTTGACTTCCAAGTTGTTCTCATTACAAAGCTCATAGGCAATCATATAAAATTCCTTCTTCTTCAAGGCTCAAACCCGTTACTAAACTGTTTCGGCACTAGAGGTGCAACAATTAATCGAACTATCAAACTAATTTGATAAGTGATGAATCATTAGAGACCTGGTTTAACTCCAAACTTTCCAAATCTTCGGAATTTCAGCCTCTCAACAGTAAATATTCTCTGATTTCTGTAGTCCTCCATGAAATTGTATTTGTGTTGACTCAAAATAAGACATTTGCAGACATCTGCTTTTCCCCCGATTTTCTGACGTGTTACGAACCAAACCAGTAACGGAATCGTAATCAATTTATGCTTCTGCATTTTCTGCACTGTCAATTTGAAATAATGTCCTGTTTTTGAACAAAGGAATGGAAATTTTAAAAATCTTTTTTAATCCAATTCCTTCCAAAATAATAATATATATCAAATATCAAAATAATCGTTAGTTGCGGCCCTAACATGCTTTTCGCATTGTATTTTTGATCCGATCCCGTTTGTTTTGTTTTTTTTTACCCAATTTTTTGTTTTCATGGCAATATTAACGCGGGTCAATTATTTGCATATTTTTGCTATTTGTGGTCGAGCCTAGTCCGTGGATAGCGGGGGTCCACTGAAGGGTGGAAAACTTATTTTCAGTAGTTCAATTCAAAAAAGTGAAACTCATTATATAGATTCACGACAGACAGAGTGAAATATCTCACGATTTGTAGTCTTCATAATGTTGATGATTATAGCTTACAGCTAACCCTTTTGTGTTACCATTACAAAATGGGTTAATCCTTTTGTGTCGCTCACTGAGCTAAAAGCTTCACAAGACGCGCCGACATTACCATGATGACTGAACACCTTTTGAGTCCGATTTTTCAAGGCAATTTTCAACTTTGGAGGTTCTGCTGCATACTGAGAATGCCAAGCTCTTCCCTTCAAATGTCATAGATTCCTCCTATGATTCAGCAAAAAAGTTAACATCACACTTGATGTAACTGATCATATTCCGCAAATGGCCACTTCCCTCAAAGTGTGTCACGGGGAATACATTCCAGACCCACTTGCGATGAATGAAAATCTGCGACATATAACTGCGTTCTCTATGAATAAAGTTGAGTAACGAAGCTCCGCTTGCTTAATGCTAACATTTACAGGTAATGTGAAATGCCATAGACGGGCTAGCAGAAATACTTATATATTACTGTAAAAAAATAAAAATAAATCAACAAAGAGACACGTGTATTTAAAACAACCGCATAGGTTTGCCTTACAATTCTATTTTGCTAACAAACAATGAAAAAAGCCATAGATGGGCTCACGAATATTATCGGTGCCGCCATGTAACCCTTTAAAACTCATTCACTGCCATTGACAGCTGTTAAATACAAATATCCATTTGAACACGGACGACTGGCAGTAAACGAGTTTGAAGCAAAGGATATTGACCACAAACGATGGAGCAACACATATAGACAGATCATGTAAAAATACTTGCAGGCACAGTTTATTTATCCTCTGCAAACAATGACTAATATTACTGTGGCTTACTGAGGAGTGACCGTCTCCATGTACTGTATATTCGTATGTCTGTGTTACAAACCCTTTTTAGGGGAGGTGAGCTTCAATTACTTGGGGATTTTCGCTATTCACGACAGGGTTCATTGTATATAGAAATCTCTATCCAGTGATTATAGGGTGTAGGGAATGATGAACGATGCCAAATGCAGTCGCTGTGTTCGGAATCATTCACTCATTCCCTCCTCCCTAATCACTACAAAAGGACTTTCAGTGGACACTAATTAGATCTGCTATCTAAAAATTCATTTGTAGTGATTAGAAGGTAGGGAATGAGTGAATGATTCCAAACAGTCGCTACGTTTTGAATCATTCACTCCTTCTTAGTGGGCTGTATATCTCAAAAGTACCCATGTATTATAAAAAAAAAAAATGTTTTAATAAAACCAAAAATGTCTAAAATGTTCAGAAAGTGAATGTTACTAAGTAGTATTAAAAATCCACAATATATAGTATGGATGCAAAGGATGAACCACAATATAGCGGGGGAACACTGTACACAGTTGATTCTTTTTGTGCTCAAATGTCTTACCTGCTGTGTCGTACACGTTGAGCTTGACTTCTTTTCCTCTCAGGACCACAGTGGTGGTGAATTTTTCAAACACCGTCGGGGCATATTTCTGTTGAAAAAGGAGACTGATTATCATTATTATAAGGATCAGAGATTCATTCGTAATTACAAGCCTGCCTTGACGTCTGCCCATATATGACCAAATTCTGAATTTGGCAACAACCACAACAGCAACACACATGATCTTCTTACCTCTGGAAAGTAATCTTTGGCATACACCATGAGAAGAGACGTTTTCCCACAGCCTCCATCTCCCACAATGACTATCTTGAGTTCCTCTCCCTCCGTAGCGTTGCCTTTACCATCTTTATTTTGTGTCATCCTGCTTGTAAAACGGACTCAAGCACCAGGCTACTCCAATAAAGCACATGCACGGTAAAGGAAATGCTAAATCAACACATGGGGAGGTCTAGGTTGATTTACATACAAGCCTCATCTTTTCACACTTTAGTCTGCTTACCACTTCCCCTTCCTGTCTACTCGACTACGGATGACCCCCTCACATTTCTCCCCTGCGTGCCAGTGTTCAGCATCGGCGCGTCTGAACGGCCTGCACGCTGCGCCTACTTCCTTTATTGCAATGTGTCATTGCATGGGTGGGATCGCAATCTGAAGTACGGCCTCCATTTGTTTGTGTTGTATATCTCACTTTCTGCCAGATGCCTGTTTTTACATGCAGCCTGGAAGTGCCCCGAAGCTGTAAAAGGTTTGCTATGAACACAAGCTATATTATACCATTTGGCTTTATTTGAGTTGTTTGTATAAACTTTCACTAGTTTAAAAAAAAAAGCAACAAAAGTGTGATTTTGTGCAGTGGTAGGAAAGCTATGGTCTGAGAACGTTTCATCCGGCCTTATGTCCAATTCTAAAAATACTCTTATGAAAATTACAGAAAATGTTCATAATTATACAATAAAAATTACATATTTATTATTTTGAGAAATTTGATAAAGTGGCTTATAATAAATTTCAACATCTCATAGTTTATAACAGGGGTGGGCAAAGTATGGTCGGTGAGCCACTTATGGCCCAGTGTGTTCTTTCATGGAGCCCTGTAATATTTCTTGAATTATCTTTTTTTTCTTCTTAAACTGGTAAATATTTTTTGGATTATCGCAGTGAATAATTTATTGTAAATTACATATTAGTTAACTATTACATATTTTTATGACACAATTGGTCAATTAAAGAGAAGAAGAAGAATCACCTTTTATTGTCATGAACATGCATGCACACAAAATGTGTTCTCTGCATTTAACCCATCACAGTGAACACATACACATTAGTGGAACACACAATTGTGTTAAAGTTCCCATCCAGTCATTTTAAATAAAAATGTACATTTTATGATTATTTATTGTTGTGTTTAAAGTTTAATATATGATTATTTTATAAATGTTTCTATTATTATTTTACCTATTGGGTCTTGTGTTCTATTTAGTATGTACATCACTTTGTTATTGTGGTTGTTTTTTTAATGGGCTCTATAAATTAGGTATAATAAATATCCATCCATCCATTGTCTGAGCCGCTTCTCCTCACGAGGGTCGCGGGCGTGCCGGAGCCTTTCCCAGCTATCATCGGGCAGGAGGCGGGGTACACGCTGAACTGGTTCCCAGCCAATCGCAGGTATAATAAACATGTTTGAATACAATTTCTAAACTGAGCATGAATGATTTATTAAATGCAACAATTTTACATGCACATTTGTACTTTTTTAACCTCATCCATAAATGACCTGGTCCACAGTTAAAAATGAAAATTGGCACAAAGGTTTGCCCACCCCTAGTCTGTATCCTTTAATAAACAAATAAGCCATATTTGTTTGATTATTGGTTTTATAATTGTAGATTTTGTCATTTAAAACCACATGGGGCTCATAATGACAAAATGGAGGCATAATTTCAACTACTTGTATCTTATTATCAATTTCCACGAGTAATGTGTGATTTGACGTGACAAACACTCCCGATGCAATCTTTCTCAGCAGAAAACTGACTTGGAGAGTAAAGAATAGCAGTGTGTGATAATATTAAACTGTCAGTACTGTATGCCAAGCCTCTTGACAGGAGCAAGAGGGCATGAGAAGTAAGTTTAAGATAAACATGGTTACTGTTACTGTTACTACAGATAAGATAGCAAGACCAACATTGAGCAGTCTGCCTCTGGACATTGTACACTCGCACAGTCTTCGTCTGGACTTAAGAGAATTTACAAATCATTAGCCTTAAATGCCCAAGTCATTTTTAAGTGAGTGTCACAATGTCATCAAAAAATACAAATGACGTTTGCTGAAAATTGTGGTTTTGTTTTGTGGAAATTCTCAGTCATCCAGGTTAGAGTAATCCAAAAAGGTTGAAGTGAGGCAACTGGACTCTTCTTGTGTGTTGAATTTGTTGTGCTTTTTCTTAATTTCCCTAAATGTTCAAAATTGACCTATGCAATTATTCTATGAAGCTAACGAAATACAGTCCGGTGTGGCCCTTTTAGGTTTCTATTTGTGATTTATCTGGAAAGGGGTGCTGCGATGATTTTTGTCAAGCTGTGCCTTTAAGGGAAGCGACAAGACCAGTCTATTTTGACGAGTTATTCTCATGTCCTTAGCATTCCGAATGCTTAGAATGCTAAGGTTACTAAAATTAAACCAGTTTGCAAGGTTTAAATTACACATGACAGCCAACATGAATTTTGTTCACTATACATTTCAAGTATGAAGCAAATAGGTAAAAATGAAATAAAAAGAACAGCTAGTTACGACTAGTGTTCCCACCACTAGTTTATTTAAAATCTCAAATACATACACGACATATTGTAAAACAAAATAGATTAGTACATGCAAGTATTTAAGAACCATTAAAAAATGGATTACCAATCCGAGTCTTCAAAAGACAGTTGCTGATTGATTAGTCAAAGAAATACAAGGTGCCAGATACAAGCAACAAACTGTCGAAATGGCTTTAAAGAGAGAGAGAGAGAGAAAGACGGAGAGAGAGAGAAGAGGAGAGGCCATAACCAGTTGGTTGTGATGATTATTCAAATGATAATAGCGTTCTATGGAAAATTACTTATCGACAAAAAGGGTGTGGGTAGTTTGACGGTAGCCTAAAGCAACTGTTCCGTCGACATACAGACAATATCCACGGGTCTTTTTCGTCAAAAGGTGAACAAAGAGCAGCTTTTGTTGGCCACGGAGGGAGGCAACTGACCGAGTCGAGATACTAGGGCAGGGCAGCAGCCCAGTCCGCGGTGGAACATTCCAGAATGTTGAAGGCGCAGCACTAATGTAACGGGCGTTTATTTTGTTTTTTTCCAAGGCCTACGGACACTCTCTCTTTAAACGAAGCTCCTTCGTGTAATAAAACGTTCACCTTGCATACACACGCTTCTTCTTGACTGTGTGGTTCCATGGTAGGAGAAGGTTGATGTGGGGGGAGGGTTGTTCGAACCGCAGCTCGGAGGAATAACAGTCCCGTGACCTGCATAATGGCGGAATGCCCAAAATAAACATGGCGAGCCGGAAAAACAGGCCTCTTGACACACGCTCGTCAAGCCAAACACAATAGACTACCTTTGTGTCGTCTCCAATCCCCAGACACGCCAAACGAGCATGTGTATTCTGTTTTAATGGATTTTACATGGATTTTCCGGCGTCCGGTGACATTATTTTCGAGGGTATTTTTATTTCCACCTCGGACAACCAGACAACAGAGCCGCTGCAGACGTCCCATGACCTTATATGGCAACGTGTTGCCATGGCAACCCCCGCCACAGCTCTCGGATTACCGTCGCACCTTCCGCTTCGGGAGAGTCAGGGAGACCCAACCGTCGCCATCTTTTATTTCCCTCTTTCGTCGATTCTTCGTCAATTCACCTCGACCGTGTACGTCCATTCCTGTTAAAATGACATGTGGAGTTAAAAAAAAAAAAAAAAGAACTAAACAAAAAAACGCCCTGTTTTGAGTGTGGAAACGTCGTGAATTTCCCCTCCCCCACCTCCTCCTCGAAGTGCTCTTCCTCCTGAATGAGAGAACCTCACCCACCCAGTCTGAAGCACAAGCGCGTGTGTGCCGAGAAGCCATTTTGAGAGCGAGCACAGTCGACAAACTGCTCGACACTTTGAAACCTACACGCCACCTAAATGGCTATTGGACATTGGGAAAAGCAGTGAAAAGTCCCAAGATTTCTCCCCATTAAGATTCGTTTACGTTTTACAGGCGTGGATTACATATTTTGAATACCAGCTGTAAGTCTACATTATTGACAAATACTGTACAAAAGTATTATGTTACATACATTGCTATGGAAAACTGTGTTGATGACTCTCACTTGACAAGTGTTAACTGTCCACTTGTGAGAATGCCTCCATGTAGATTAAAAAACAGGCAAAAGTGAGTGAAAAGTGTAAAAATCCATTACCTTTCCAAACCACATTTCCTTGTAGTTTTAATGTGTTGACACTTAGTGAGAATGGTCGACGTGGAAGAGCTTTTTAAGGTGACTCTTATCCTGTCTTCAAGGAGAGAGAGAGAGAGAGAGATGGTTTGCATATTGCCCCAACAGATGATGGTTGAAGATGCATTATTCGCAGCCAGGGAGACAATGGCAAGAAGCACTCATGATTTCTTTTGTCTTTGGCTATTCTGAAAGAGCCTCGTATCTTTTGTGCTAACGGATCCCTTCCTTTTCAGGAGACGTTTCCCCATCCCTTATTAATGACATTGCTGGAGGAGCCGAAGATGGAGCTGAAATCGTCCCTCTTGCCCCTGCATCATGTAGGCCCGTTCACTGCATTTGAGGTAAATATCTTCAACCGTAGTCCCTTGTCCTCTGGCTCTCGACCCTTTGACTGCAGGGGCTGTCGAGTATAGATAGCCCTGTTTAGGGAAATTAAATGTGCCCTTGAAGCAAGGTCATTTGGTTGTTTTAAATGGAAAATCGAGCAGCACAAATCAATCCTGCCCAGAGCTTTCTCCCAAAATCCATCAGTTTCTGTTGTGGGAGAAAATGTTCAGAGCCATTAATCAAAGCAGTTGGGTGCTCAATTTAATAGTGAAAATGTAGCCCACATAAAAAGGCCACCAATGACCAACACTAGTATTCATATTAAGACCAACATTTTGAATAAAGATGGAAACTACAAAAACTTTACTCAGTTCTAGGAGACAACAGTTTAATGAACAATAACTTGCATGCCTTATTCACATTACAAACATTTTAGATTATCAGAAAATTGGACTTACTCATTGCTACTCATACAAGGCCTCACTCAACTATACATTCAGATTTGATGTTTTTCTTCCCCCTCCCAAAGTCATTAAGCTGTGTATTTAAAACATTTATTTTAAAAAGACAAAACTACTATTATATGGGTATGCCGTGTGGCCTGGCTTAAAACAAAGATGGATGATTCCAAGCAGAGGAAAAAAGGCTGAAAATGTTCACGGGGTAATTACATCCAGTACATTCTCTTCCTTCTTCTCAGTCCCTTTCAAAGGAAGCAATCATAGGATCTTATCATAGTCCGTGAGAGGTGAGGAAATCGAGTGTAAGATCCCTTTTTGGAACAAAGGAAACCCATGTAGGCCATTAAGTCCCTGTGTTGTTGTTGTTGTTTTTTTTTTTTTTTTTTTTTTTTTTTTTTCGTAAAATGGCTGCTGAGAGAGAGCTTTCAGGCCCCCTCTCTCTGCTGTGTGTTGAAGGACTTCTTGTGCCTCCCTCAAATAGCAGACGGCTCCTCTTTCTCTTCTTTCTGCTCCGCGCTGATTGGTTGGCCGGGCTGCCTGGTGGTAACCAGCCAATTGCTCGAGGACTGCAAACAAAAACAAAAAAAAAAGAAAACCCAGCAGGCAATGTCAAACAGAACCTCTTACTTGCCCTAAAACACAACCCAAAAAATAGATAAAATCCTGTGAAACTAAATGGAAACATGGCATCGCATAACAAGCCGGTGAGAACAACTTAGTACTCTGTTGTCTGTGGTGCATTTAAAGGCACCAGCTACATAAAGGTCTGTTGTATTAAAATACATACCACACATTGTATAGGGTTCTTGTTTAAAAGCAATTAGATAGATAGATAGATAGATATAGTGGATTATAAAAAGTCTACGCCCCCGTTCTATTGACAGGTTTTTGTGTTGTAAACTCATTAGACCAAGATAAATCATTTCAAAACTTTTTCCCACCAGCAATGTGACCTATAATCTGTACAATTCAAATGAAAAAAGAAAGAGGAAGTTAAGATCATGTGGTTGCGCAAGTGTACACACCCTCTTAAAACTGGGGATGTGACTGTGTTCAGAATTAACCAATCACATGCCAAACTCATGTTAAATGGGAATCAGCACACAGCTGCCACCATTTAAAGTGCCTCAGATTAACCCCAAATAAAGTTCAGATGTTCTAGTAGTTCTTTCCTGACATTTTTGAAGTCGTATCTTACAGTACAAGCAATGAATGATCTGCAAAGAGCTTCCACAGCATCAGAGGGATCTCGTTGTTCAAAGGTATCAATCTAGAGAAGTGTACAAAAGAATTTCCAAGGCATGAAATATACCATGGAACACAGTGAAGAGAGTCAGAATCATATGGAGAAAATAGAGCACAACAGTGACATTACCCAGAATTGGACATCCCTCCAAAATTGGTGAAAAGATGAGAAGAAAATTTGTCCGGGAGGCTGCCAAAAGGCCGACGGCAACATTGAAGGAACTGCTGGAGTTTCTGGCAAGTATCTGCTGCTCATTACTAAATGAACACCATATACCTCGAGTGAAACATGGTGGGTGCATCATCATGCCTCGGGGACATTTTTCTTCAGCTGGAGCTGGGGCCTTAGACAAGGTGGAGGGAATTATGAACAGTTCCAAATACCAGTCAGTGTTGGCGCAAAACATTCAGGCTTCTGCAAGAAAGCAAAAAAAAAAAAAAGTCAGGAAAAGCTAAGTCGAAAAGCTCAACTTTATGAATCGGATTAATCAAAGGCACTTGAAATGGTGCCAATGTGTGTGCGCTGACTCCCATTTAAGATGAGTTTGAATGCAGTTATTTTTACTTCCCCTCTTAAAAATATATATTTTTTCCAATTGAGTTGTACAGGAAATAGGTCACATTATTGTTGAAAAAAGTTTTGAAATGAATTTTCTTCATCAAATTTTGTATATCACAGAACCTGCCATTTGAACAGGGGTGTGTTGACTTTTTATCTACCGTAGGTAGATAGTATTACAATAAAATGATTTATACTCAGACCAGATTTGAAGTGATACATATACTTTTTGAATTCATCAACAAGGGAAATTCACTTTCAATTTACTTACATTCATTAATACATCAAAAGGCCGCAGCTCAAATCTGTCTTTATTAAAAACGTATTTAAATAGTTGTTGTGCTACCAGACGGTTTATTTACATTTCGCTGTTGATTGTCATGAGGTTTGGCAGGCAGTGTCAAACAAAATGCTTTTTTTTTTTTTGCCATAAAAAACTACCCAAAATAAGTAAAATCATGTTAAACGTAAACATGGCGTCAGATGACGTTCGCGATGGGAAAAGACACTACAGTATTTGTTTATGGCGATGCATCTATTAAAGGCATCAGCTACCAGCTTACATCTGTCTTGTAATTAAAATATATACTCACATTTATAGCATTTTCTTAGTTTAAAAACAAAGAAATAGCCGTTGGATGTTTTTTTTTTTAAATTCACATTTCGGTGGCGATTCTAATGAGTTTTGATCGAACGTTTGTCTGTTTGGACATTGCGAGAGGATGCAGATTCGTCACAAACGTGTTGAGACGGTAAACCCGACACCGAAACATATATAATAATAAAAATAGTTTTTAAAAAGTCAGACGCGCACTGTATATTTTAACCAGGATTTTGTGTGCGTATCACGTTACACGACGCTTTTGTCTTTATGCAACGAACGGGGTTGAAGTTGTCGTGGCGAAAGTGTGTGTATGTCGTTCAGACGTGGGGCCAAAGCGTCAGCTAAGCTAAGCTGTGTATTGTGGGAGAGACAGAAAGAAGCTACCTATACCGTAGCCGACCGAAGCTCCACACAGCAGCACAGACTCGAGCGGCAGCCACACAATATGTGCGGGTTCTCGCTCAGAAACGAGCCACTTATACTCTTCTTCCAGCTAAACCATGTAATGTGATCAGGGTTAAAAGCGACTCTCCTTTATCTCACTGATTCAACAAGAATCCCTCGATCGGGGCGAAACATGTCCAAGCCGGGGGAGAGAAACAAATTGTGCGAGGACCATGGCAGAAAGCAGAGTTCAAGTAAGATTTGTATTTGTATTTGTATTTTTTCCTCCTCTTTCTCCACGTCTCTCGCAATTGCCTTGTCGAGCAATACGGAGTCACGCATGTGTAACGTTTTTGGTGGAAGTGTCGCGGAAGAGGAAGGTGCTGGTGGTGGGTAACTGGTGGGAACGGGAACGGGATCGAGCGAGCGAGCGAGCGAGCGTCAGTGCTTTAGCCGCCGCCGCCGCCTCACGTTAGCTCGGCTTTGCCTTCCCGTGTGTGTGCTTTCAGCGCTGGCCAACGGCACGGACAGTCACCCTGGCTCGGCGGAGAAGCGCAGTCACCACTGGAGAAGTTTCAAGTTGATCATCGACCCGGCGCTCAAGAAGGGATCGCACAAGCTGTTTCGCTACGATGGACACGCTTTCAACATGCCCGTAAGTGGACCGTCGCCAGTCAGAGTAACCGAGGAGGAGACCTCCATGACGGGGGCTCGCTCCCCCGGAAGCAGCCTCCTCCATCATCTAAAAAGCAAAAGCGACTTCACACTTCTTTGTTTACTTGTCATCGGAGTGAGAGAGTAATTAGGCGGATGACAGCAATGCGCTCCTGCCTCATCCACAGAACCCCGGGATGCCACCGGTGGACAGCGTCCGAGACCCGAGGATCGGTCGCCTGTGGACCAAATACAAAGAAATGGATCTGCCGGTGCCTAAGTTTAAGGTAACCTGACAGCAAGTGTTCTTCTTGGGGTGTGTGTGTGGAGGGGGGAAACCGAGGGTTGTCATAAGTTCCAGACACACCCCCTATCTCATCTTAGGCCTTTTCTCGGACAACTGTTGTGCTGCGTGTTAATAGTGGAGGTACTTATTTCTGGGCAATGAAACAAATGTTTATTATTACAAATTAGCAGCATCTGTAGGGATTTCTTGGACAACTGTTGCGCTGCATGTTAAAAGTAGTTCCTATTTAAAGTCCTCTGAGGGCCATACTATACTTCAAGAATGAACAAATGTTTAATAACAATGTACATATGAGCAGCATTTGTGAGCTTTAAAAAAAAAAAAAAAAAAAAAAAAAAAAAAACCCCTCCAAGCTTTTGTTTTTGGAGTTGCATGGCATGCCAGATCAAATTCTCTCTCTCTCTCTAACCGCTTCCCCGACCCAAGATCGACGAGTATTACATTGGCCCCGTGCCGCCAAAGGAGGTGACGTTCGCCCGCTTGAATGACAACATCCGCGAGGGCTTCCTGACGGACATGTGCAAAAAGTTTGGTGACATCGAGGAGGTGGAGATCCTGTACAGCCCCAAGAACAAGAAGCACCTGGGCATCGCCAAAGTGGTCTTCGAGAGCGTCAAAGCCGCAAAGGTGGCCGTGCAGATGCTGCACAACACGTCCGTGATGGGAAACATCATCCACGTGGAGCTGGACCCCAAAGGTAAACAACTCCGGTCGCATGCTCTGACACTGCCATATCTGAACGCATAACGTCTGCGTTGCTTTTGGGTGACAGCTGTCACGTGATCACCTGCATTGCTTGGGAACTGAAGGCTAATTGAATTTCATTGAATGTAATACCTGCTCCCACAAGCCCCTGGCTGAGGGCGTCGTCTACTCCCCAGTGAGCCTAATTTCAGTCCTGTAACCAAACACTAAACAAGCTGACAGTGCCCCCCAAGTGCAAATCCACTCTGCAGTCACTTGTATGTTGATTAGACATTTAGTTGAAATGCGTGGTTGTATTTTTTGACCCATCCAAACCATTTCAACTTGAAACTGTTCAGATCATTCAGGATGTCTTAGAACCGTAGTGGGGCTTTGAATTGACTCGTGCCTCAAATTCAGTATGTTTGAGAAATAACCCTATATGGTGTTGTACTTCATAAAACCAGTAATCACATAATGAAATAGAATGTAAAAAAAATAAAAGTTTGTGTATCATAATTTTGACTCCTTCTGGTGTGCGTGTCTTGGCCACCAGGTGGCAGTATAATATATACACATGTATACGCGAAGATGGTCACAACTGTTCAGTAAGCTGCAGTAATTGTATTTTTTGTCGCGTATGCCTGTATTATTTTGTCTGTCTGTTGACGCACTGTTTGTGTTCAAATGTCTGTTACTTAAAGTGTTATAACACCGCGACATCGATGCTAGTTTCGTTGGCCAGTCCATGGTGTCTTGCATCATGTGTTAACATTAGGCTAGCAGACGTTTGCAAGACAAAGTTAATGTGGTTTGTGTAAATACAAAATTTGTAATTCTTTTAGTTTTACATTTATGTCGACAGTATACTACAGCTGGGAATGGTGATATACGGCTTTAAGCCTTTTTTTGAAGAATTGTTCAGTATCTGCCAAGCTGCTGCTTGATGAGAAGTTCGCTGGCAACATCTTATCGCTTGTAACTCAAATTTATATAACAACTCGAGACAAAAAAATCGTCTGAGCAGAGCTCGTTTTCGAAAAACTCTTAAGTCGGGTCACTCGTGAGTGAAGGTACCACTGGTTTCCTATTCCCCATGTTCCTGTATATCCACTGTAAAGTTCTCAAGTTAAAGAGAGAATATACATATTAACCTCCTCCTTCCACATTTCTCGACTGATTCAAACCATTCCACACATTTAACATTTCAACAATTCAATACATTGCACAGCATTTCAGTTCAGCTTCAGCTTTTTTCACAGTCACGCACAATTGCTACAGAAATCTCATTCGCTAGCTTTGTTCTTAATACGCTTTCGAATGTTCTAGCTCCTTTTCATGTTGCTTTCAACTACAGTAATCAAGTAATCAAAGATTGGGTGCAGTCCTACACAAGTGCAAAGATCCATCCATCCATTTTCCGTACCGCCTTTGAACCCACAACCTCAGAACTGTGAGGCAGATGTGCTAACCAGTCGACCACCAGTGCAAGCAAGCAAACAAACAAAACAAACAAAAAACATCCAACGGTGTCAGCGCTATTATGTTTGACAATACTGCTTGTGTTGGATTTGGTTAATTTAAGAAGGTGCACCTAATCTAACACCTGACCCAGAGCAGCGAACTCTGCATCTGTGGGGGGACCTGCGACCACGAGGGGCTCCCAAGACCAATTAACTCATTCACTGCCAGCCTTCCCAGTTAACATGGATATTTGACTTCTAAAGCCGTCAATGGCAGTGAATTTAACAAGTCCCTGGGGTAGGAGTTTTATTTTTTTCTGAGTAGTATTGAGAAAGAACAGCGTAACAGAAAAAGTAAAAATTATTTACTTTATATTTGTATTTTAAACAAATGTTGTCACCTTATTGCAGCTATCTCCCTTACGTCACATTAAGTAGTTGCTTGTAGTAGTAGAAGTAGTTGATTAGTTTTTTCACTAGTGTTTCTGCTGATTTAGATTTGATTTGGTCTTGCACTGTATTGTTTTTGCTATTTCAGTTTTTTTCGGTGGACAGGGGATCTTCACTTCAGTATCCCACTTTTAGCTTTGTAACTTGAATTGTAATGTAAATCAACCCCTGTCCGCTCTTGTAGTGTCATATATAAAACGTTTTATTGATGATGCTCATCATCTCTCAAGGGAACAATGAATCAAATTTGGCTTCGGACAGAGGCTTGGGGGCTTGTACCCCCCTCTGAACTGATCTGAAGTGAAAAACAATCTTCAATAATAAACTAGCAGTCATAAGTAGTCAATATTAGTTTATAAAATCCCTATTTGTTGTAGTTTTTTCAGCGCCTCCACATGTCGACTTTAGTGTTCAGCTGTTACTGCAGTATGAACAATGCCAGATGAAGTGTAACAAAGGCGGCTTTATGAACCAGGCCTCAGATTCCCCTATGTTTACTGCTGCTCAGGTGAGAATCGCCTTAGGTACTTCCAGCTCCTGATGAATGGAAGCTACACGCCGCTGACGGTGCCGGTCGGCGGAGAGGAAGCGAGAGAAGTTTCCCCTCGCAGCCTGGCTGAAGCCTTACTGGTAAGAAAAAAACCAACTACTGCTTCCAATAGGTCCTTTTGTCGTAACCTGTTGCAATGTGAGCCTTTGCGCTCAATTGCTGAGGTCAGCATGCACACTTCAGAGTCCATACCACTTTTTTTTCCTGTTTCAAAGGCTTTGAAACATGGCCTTTGAACTTATAGTCCAAGATCCTCCCCCTAGCAGTGTCATGATATGCCAGTCGGGGAGTTCATTTTTTTACCATTGCCAGGGAGGTTTTTCAAAATGATTCTTTTCAACATTCTAGGAATAGTAGTAGTATTTCTCTAGGGATGTTTACATTACACAGTTCACATGTTAATGCCCAATTTTTCCCTTAATGGTCAAACAAATGAAAAGCCATTTTGCTGTTAAATGTGACTCGATTTGAAGGAAATGTTTTGTTGTTTGTGCTCGGTTTAGGATCTCAGAAGTGCTACTTTTTAAACGCATGGGTGGGGAACTGTTTTTTTTTTTTTTTTTTACAGGGACGTTTTAAGCTTTATGTGGGCATTCATACTGAAGTTATACATATCGCAGTGATTGAACACATCACTATTGTACAGGTTCATCACAATGTATTAGAATATCGTGTTCCACGTAATTGATTTCAGTAGTTCAATTGAAATAGTTAAACTCGTATAAACTCACTACATACATTGAAATATTGAATTAGATTTTTTAAAATGTATTAATTATTGCTTACAGCTAGCAAAAACACAAAGTTACCATCGTAAGACGTTTGAATATTGCATAAATGTTAAATAATTTGTTTAATATTTCTGAATAATATTTTCCTGTGTTTAAAAAAACACTATGATACATGAATTTCACTTTTTGAATTGAACGACTGAAATAAGTAAACTTTTCTTCAACATTTGAATTTCATTCTGCATCACAAAAAAGCACCTAGGAGTTCATCCTTTTAGGTCCTCACTGAGCTGAAGTTTGACGAGATACACTGACACCAGCGTGATGAGCGTTTGACCTCCTTTTGGCTAGGGATGTGCCGATCATCTTTTTTGCACCCGAGTCCAAGTCAAGCCACTTGATTTTGAGTATCTGCCGATAGCTAGTCTGGATCCGATACCTCAGCGTTGCATTGTATTCATAAAGAAAAACGAGATTGTTCTACTGACAGTCTTAAAATTCTGCTATGACAACCCCTGAAAATGGTACGCTGTGTAAAATTTGTTTCGCTTTTTGAATTGAATGACCGAAATAAATGAACATTTCTACAATATCCTAGTTTATTGAGATGAGCCTTTGTGGGTTAAACGTTGTCCTCAGAGGTCTGGATAAAATGTGCTAGCAAACGTCACATCCCTCGTGTTTAAAGTGGAAGGAAAGGGGGAAAAATGGACAAGAATATGTTGTATGTACCCCCACTAATCTAAACATGATATTCTAATTAATATTGTGTTTGTGGAATAAGGATTAAACAGAGGATGTGTCCGAAATCACTCACTAACCACTATATAGTGGTTACGCCATTTTGTAGTGGCGTCCAAATGCTTAGTGATGAAATTCAGTGCCACTGCCACTGAAACTTTTCCACAAAGCACAGCAAAAAGTAGTGACAATTAATGCCTTGTTTTTTTGATGCTCACAAAAAATAGCACATTTAAACTGAGGTCTATTTGTATTTGTGTTTGAAATTGCCTCACGAGAAATGTTGGTAGACAAGAAAATGCAGTTTCCTGCTATATTCACGATGTGAATTTAAGAAAAATACTGTTGAGTCTAAAAGAGGAAACCAATCGGATGTTCATTAAGTGAATGTCTCATTTTCTCTTGTGTATTCATCATTGCGCTTTAACCAAGCAAAAAATATAGTTTATCCTTATATGTGATTATTCCGATAGAATTGTCAGTAGAATAATCGTAATAATGTAATTGCAGCACTACTGAATGCAAACTCTTATTTGGGACTTATTTAATGTCACTTCAGAAATAAAGTGAGACAGTGTAACTCATAGCATAACATTTTCATAGAATAAGTGAAACCCTACTATTAATTATGCTTTTGAAGGTGCAAAAATTTTGATCAGCCCCCTAGTTTTCTTATGAATGTTGTTTATCAAATTTGTTTAGATAAAAAAAAAATGGATTTTTAAGTATTTTAAATGTATAACTGCAGTATATAATATATAAATTAATTGAACAAAGATATATTTTAAAATAGATTTTTATTTAGTTGGTACAATGACTCGAAAGGAGTTGAAACTCAAAAGTGTAGGACTTGCGACTTGACTCGGGACTTGAGGGCAAAGACTTGAGACTTCCTTGTGACTTGTTCCCACCTCTGCTATATAGTGCAACCCTGCATGGAGAGTAGGGAGCAGTGAGTGAACAAAGAGAAATTAATCCATTTTCACCTATTCCGCGAGGCATCCATGTTGGCTAATATCGCCGTCTGTTGTCGACTGAAAACAACGTCTCAGGCGTCACAAACGTCACGTGACCAAGCGCGGGAAAAAAAAAAGGATATCGGGCTCCCTCTCTATGCTAGTCTACATGCTAACTAGAACTTTGGGTTGATTACATGACGGTTTGGACAATATTCTAGCAAGTTTGAGTTCAAACAGTGCAATTCCAGTCAAAAAGTTGAAGTCAAGTCCACCGCAACAAGATCGTTCATATTAAGCAACACGGAATTTAAAAAGAAAGAAATAGAGCACCACAGCAACACCCCCAGAAGCCTACTTTACTGCCAAGTTCCAAATAAAAGCTCCACCATTGAGCATCAATGCCTTATTAGGCTTTTGCCTGTGAATATTCTCATTCATCCAGGTCGTTTCACTCTGAGCATTGACTCGATCGCAATTGGACAACCAGAGCAGTCCATTTGTGATGGATTCATTGCCCTAAGAATTGTGTGGCTTTTACTTTTGAAGCGCCGTTGCAGCTCTTTCAGGCCTCCGGCAAGCTGTCAGTGATAGCAGTCCCGTCACCAGACCCAACAGTATCTGCTGTCCTTACCGCAGTTTATATTGCCATCATATACTGTTTCCACTCAACATAAACACAACACCATCCCGAAAGTATGTTCAATCGCTACTTTAATATGATAAATTTATTACGCTGTCAATAATTAAATGGTAGAATACGGTGCTAGTGGCTTGCAGCTAGCTACTCTAGTGCTCGGTAGGCTCGCGACAGCCCGCGGAGTATTTTCCCGAGGAAGTCGAAAATGAATCCGCACACAAATACTTAGAAGATATGGACATTTACGATATAACAGGAATTTTTGACCTCCTGACTTTACTTCTGCTTGAAATGTTGCTGTTTTTTTGCCCCCCCCCCCCCGAAGGCGTGCGAGCCCATCCGCAGGTTGTCTGAGAGCAGCTTGTCGGCCGTGGCGGAATCGGTGCCGCCCGGCAGTAGCACCTCTACCACGCCGCTGTCCCTGGAGACCGGCTACTCCAGCCTGAGGCAGGACACCCCTCAGTCCCAGGGGACGCCACGCCAAGGGGGCACCCCTTTCTCCCAAGACTCCAGCTACTCCAGTCGCCAGTCTACACCCGCGTACCAGTCCGGCCGGGCGGAGAGTTCCGGTGGTTACAAGTCGCGGAGACACGAGAGCAAGTTCCAGGATGCGTACAATCGCAGACCGGAGAGGCCTCAGTACCGCAGCAACATGTACCGGAGTACGACGTCTGAGCAAGCGCCCTTTAAGCAGCACCGCCTCACCCCGCCTGAACCCCCACCTACGCCTCCCTCTTTCACCTACACGGCACCTCCCCCCACTACGCCCAACTTCAAGTCGGGTTTCTCGCCCTACCAAGCTCCCTTGCCTCCTGCGTTCCCCCCGTCGGACGCCACGTTTCATCACCCGTCCCAAAGAGAGGGCGAGTACCAGCGACCCCCTCAGCCACCCCTGGCAGCACCCACTGACTTTTTGCCCTTGAAGGACAGACCGGAAACCCCTCCCATCCCAGAGCCCCCGCCGGAACCGGGACCCCATCCCAGCACACCACCTCCCCTGATGCCCGAGCACTGCCCGTCGCCCGGCTCGCCCGCCGCCGATACCGAGCGCAATAGCCTGGACTCGCGCATCGAGATGCTCCTTAAGGAGAAAAGGACTAAACTGCCCTTCCTGGCGGAGCGAGACTCGGACACTGAGGTGCGAATGGAGGGGAGTCCCATCTCCTCCTCGTCCTCGCAGCTTTCCCCCATACCGCCGTACATGGGTGGCGGCGCGCATAACTCCCGACCCTGTAGCACAGGCTTGGAGGACATCAGTCCCACGCCGCTGCCGGATTCGGACTCTGACGACGAGCCCCTCCACGGAACCCCCTCGCTGGTCAAGAGGATCGGCTCACCCCTCGACCACGAGAGCAACAGCGAAGTCAGAGAGGAACATCCCAGAGGACACACGGAAACGGTGAAAATGGAGATGGTAAGTACGGTCTTCATAATAGTAATAATGCTCCGTTTTGATCAGAACGGTATTCACAGAAAAAAAAATTATTATTGTGCTTGCAGAACTGTGCTATAACCTTGCACCTGATTGATTGACTTTGCTGACTTTTTTTATGGTCCCTATAGCGGGGTTTCCTGGCTCATATTGAGGCAGAGGTGCTACCATTCGGATCATCCGCACATCCAACAAACACTTTTTCTTTGAAGTATTTACATGTATTTTACTGTTCCTTACCAGGTTCAAATTCCGAAAATATTTCATCTTTCACATGTGCCATAAAGTTTTTTGTTTGAGGCTTGACGAACACGATGCATACATTCTTGAAACACTACAAATACATAAAACCACATACACACGTTTGAATTCATGTTATTTAAAAGACACCTTGCTGTGGGAATAAGCGTTTTTTTTTTTTTCTTAAATAACTTGTCGCCACCCCGCCTCGAAACAAAACTCACTTATTTTCCGATTCATCTCTGGAAAGCCAAAAAAAAAAAAAAAAAGGTGTAATGCTTGTTTAAGATGCATTTTTTTCTGCAAAATGAGATGTGCTTGATTACAAAAGATTTACCTGTCTGAAACTCCACCAAATGATCTGACATATTGACATATTGGACGGTACATGGGACAATTCGCCCTTAATGGAGCACGTTTACATGAGCGGAGGGGTTGCGACAGAGACAAAAATTTGAAGACGCGCACCGATTAATTTATGTCACTGTTGAATACAAAAGACATTTTATTGTTTAGTGTTGCTTGAAACATGTCCTGTAATTTTCAAGGAAACACAAGCAATATGACTGAGCTTCTCCTTTGTTTGTATCCTGATATAATAACGCTTGCTGGACACATGACAGCCGAGTGACTCGAAAAGGTAACAGCAGCGAAACAAGTCTCTATTGATAATGCTTTTGAGCCGGTGCATTCCGACCTGGTGTACAAATGTGCACTACATTTAATTGGAATACCCGTATGACGTGCGCACTTCGTCGTGAATGTCACGTCATTTATCAAGATGCAGGTCCGTCATGTATTCAGCACAGTAGTTGGAATTGTTTTGAATATTTGAAAAACATTGGATAAAACAATTTGCGTGTCGTTAGAAACAAGATGTCCATCGCATATGAGCTCCGTCGGGAGCCGCCTTATTTATGTCGTGCGTAAACGATGGCGTCACCACGCAGTTTCCTAGTTCTATTATCAATGACGGTATACATGGTGAAAATTTACTTCTGATCAGTTTGGCAAAAAGAATATTCCACCCCTGTGAAACCGAATGAAATTCCCTTTGGATTCGGCCTGTTTATTCCGATGAAGGTGTTTATTTTCGTTCGAGTGTAGAAGGCTCCATATAAACCAGGCTAGTCTTGCAGCTCTTTATTCATTATTTCAGACCCAGGGGATCCATATCACATAAGAAACACAATTTAATCACAAACAAGCAAGGAAATTATAATAACAACAATAATGATTTAAAATTAACTATATATATATATATATATATATATATATATATATATATATATATATATGGCGGCAGCACTGAATGAGTTTCCAAAAACGGCGTTTATACCCAGACATATGAAGGCTCGTATATAGTGCGTTCAGCTGGTTTTTGTCTTGGAAGTCCTTAACAAGACCTGGGACGCTTGAATGAAAATGAACCTTCGTTCGAAACCCTTTCCGTTACTAGAATGAGCCCGTTCTCAATAACACTCGTCGGGCAGAAATGAATTAAGTTCAGTTAACGTTTGCCCAAAATAGAAACTAGTTCATGAACTTAGGTCCATTGAACTCGTTTAGGTACAAAACTGCCCTCAGCATGATGCAGTGCAGTTCTACGCCACGGCAATCTACAATCAGGTAGAATTTGGGACATTGGCTTGCAACAATAGAGATTTCAGTTGTAGCTCCTAGCTAATGTGTCAGATGTGCTACTGATGAGAAAATATTGGCAGATCACTGACCACAGCACTGATCATAAAAGAGAAGAAAGTCTCGTGTTACCGATGTTTCCGCACAGCTGTGAATGGCAGTTACCAGGACGCAGGAAGTGAGGTCAAGTTTCAAGTGCTAAAAGAAAGCTTTCCCTTTTTGTTTCACACTTTGTTGTTTCTTTTGTAAAGGAATCTCAGGTGCCAAAGCAAAAATCAAACTGTTTAGTGTCCTAAAAGTGGCATGTGAATGAGTAAGTATAACATGGTGCTCGGCCAAACGGGGTTTCTACTCTGATGCGCGCGTGATTAAGAAACTACCGGTAGGCTTGTTCCTCTTTCTAACGCTCCCTCGTAGGAAAAGGAGGAAAACACAAGTTTGGCTGTTGGCCCCTTTCAGTGGCACACTTCCTGCTTTCACTGCGCTCCTGACAGTCAAGCTTGGCCATGCCGCCGCATGGGTTCTCACATTTCTGTTATTGCAATGCAAACACATCATTTGTGTAAGCACGACACTCCCGCGTCTGCTTTGTGTTGCTGCTTTCCCAACAATCTCAGATTGTTGTTGTTTTTAAAGTGACAGAATGTTTTTATTTGCATCACTGAATCATCCTTTTTTGGTTCATAGTTTGGTCCCGCGAGACAACAGTTTGGTAACGGGCCTGTATAAGGCTGTCACAAGCGAATATTTTTAGACTCGATTAGCCTATCGATTATTCTATCAAATAATCAAGTAATCGCACCCCCCAAACAAGTAAATATTTTTTTCCCAATGTTGTTGTTATTATTATTTTTTTTACACTAACATGCATTTTATTCTCATTTATGAGGGCTGGGCTTCTATCCTTAAACTGCATATGTTGGTACTTAGTGTGAATTCAAAAATCGCTTCCAGACGCTCCTCTGTTGTTTTTGACAATGCTTTTAACTGGCCCAACTCTGCGTCTGCAATAAACCGACGCTGTCAACAAACTCTCTCTCGGCTCCCCCGCCTCTCTGTTACCCCCCCCCCCCCCCCCCCCCCCCCACATGCACTGAGAAGCGATGCGTTCGAAGACACTCGTAAATCTCAGCAATATAAATATGATGAAAAAATCGATGATGCACTGATAATGTGTATATTTAGCGTGGGATTATTGTAAACTGTGAAAGATGAACCATTCTATAGTGGGGGTCTACAATAAGAAGTGGTTTTGGTCCACTAAAGTGCAATGTGTCGATCTGTCAAGGCACACTGATTGTGAATGATGGGTTTACTTCTTGCTTTACCCACAGAGTCATCAGTCTTCCGGAGAAGACATGGAGATCTCTGACGACGAGATGCCCGGCACGCCAATCACCGGCGGCGACTGTAGCAAAGGCATCGTGGTCAACTCTGCCGTGTCCCCCATCCAGACCCTCACCCTCCCCCTGCCGGGCTTCTCCCACCTGGCCCACCAGGCCGGGCTTCGCCATGCCCCACCACCACCTCGCCGCCGTGCCGGGGCATCCGGCTCATCTCGCCGCCCATCCGGCCGTGCACCCGCACCTGCTGCCCCACATGGCTCACTACGCGCCTGGCATGATCCCGCTGGTCCAAATGGATCTGATGAACTGTTTGCGTTGGGAACAGTGGAGCACGGTTCCCATGTCCTTCCAGATGCAGCAGCAAATGCTGAGTCGTATGGCCCAGACGGGGGGGCCCTATCCTTACCCTCATTTCGTAGACAACGCCGCGTCAGCCCCGTTTGCCACACCGTACCAACATCTATCCATGGGTGCCGCACATGCCAGCGGTTCGGGGGCGCCGGGACAACAATGGCAGCATCCCAGCATGCCCAAGTTCAACCCAAGTGTTCCTCCACCGGGATATGAGACGAAAAAGGAGGACCCCCACAAGGCCACCATTGAAGGAGTGCTGCAAGTCATTGTCAAAGAACTGAAGGCCATCATGAAGAGGGACCTCAATCGCAAAATGGTGGAGGTGGTGGCTTTCAGGGCATTTGATGACTGGTGGGAGAAGAAGGAACGCTCGGCAAAGGTAAGTCTTTCTAGTTTTTACGCTTTCAAATAGTGCTTGGCGATATATCGAGAAGCTCGATTTGAGCAATATTGTATTAATGCTCGAAATGGAAAAAGGGCATCATCGATATCTGTGTAAAATCACCTAAAGATGAAAGCACATTATCGAGTGCGATGTATGGTTTACGTTACGTTAGAGAGATCCATGACTCGTGCTGCTCCTCTAATGTAAACACAACAACGGCGCGATCGTGGTGGCAGTTGAAGCACTAATGTTTTTGTGTTCGCTCCGTGAATTGTTCGGGAAGAAAACAAAATAGTAGTTTGCCTTTCGCAGATGAGATAGAAAGTGTCCACCGGGTTTGTTTATGTTAGCGTTAGCAGCTACGAGCTAGTTCTGTTGCGTGAGTGATCGCCAATCACGCAAATAGTTTGACCGTGGGTCGGCTGTCACTGTCTCAAAAACCTTTTCCAGACAGTTTGCTTTGCACAGTATGATATTCTCAAGAATCAGTCTTGTATTTCTTTTTTTAATTCACTTTATTTACAGATCCCCACCTTGAATTCATCCCAAATGACATCACGTTTCTTCTTCGTGTGATCGTCGTCTTGATTTTCGGCACACTGGGCATGTTTACGTACATTGCTGCCACCTAATGTTTAAGTGATGAACAACAACAACAACAACAGCCAAACCCTAAGAAATGCATTCAAATAACAAATATTGAAGCCATAATATATAACGATTAAAACTGTAGAGTAATGATTATGTTGCCCAATTGAACAGTATGCAGAATTATTTTGCTGCTTTTACATAATATACTGTGCCGTGGTAATGACCTCACAGTTCATAGAGTGGGCGACCGAGGGGTTTAGTTTTCCCCTTGCTTCGTAAAATGTGCAATCTGTGCAAAACTGAAGTACCTCGGGGGTGAAGGTCATCTAAATGCTTCAACACAACAAATTTGATCACAATGTACACAAGGGGGAATATGCCACGTTCAAGCAACACAGCATGGAAACGGAAAAGCTAACAAACAAACGGATGCTAACGCAAAACAACGCTGGGCAACACCCGTCCATACAGCCGGGACAGTGAGAAAGTGAGAGTTGGCACGCGGAAGCTGATGGAGTTCATGGTGCTGGCCCACCTCTCTTTTTATGTTGTGGAGAAGCCCCGCGTTTCAAAGGTTGCTAGCACATTTTGAGCCACGCTACATCCCCCCCAGGGCACACATACTGTGGCGAGACCGGTCTAAAAGAGCCACACCGGGACGTGCACCCGCACGTAGCCAGCCTCCTGAAGGAAGTCAGTCCTTCCCTTAGCTTCACCACGGACAATTTGGTCATCAGACGTTAGCCCCAAGTGACTTCTACGTTTGACTTGCCTTCTATTTGCACTAGTGCAACTATTTGCATTACAGTATTTGTTATTGTAAAGTAATTTAAGTACAATACATTAATTTCATAACAGTAAGTTCGCACCCATTACTTCTTTTTCAAGTAATGTTGGTTTGACCTGACTGAACTTTCAATTTATGTCAGTGGCCAATCCTTGAATGCCCTCTAGAGGTCACTGATGTTTTACCTTTTGTCTAAAATGCTAGAGAATACTTTTGAAGATACTCATTATACAGTACACAAGTGTATACAGTAAATGAGCAAGTCATTTAAATAGACATATTGCTCCATTTGGTGATCGATTATTATTAGTATATATTTTTTTAACTCGATCGGTGATCAGTGATCGGCCCCAAAAATCTTGATCGTGTAAAGCCTGATAACCACATCTTAGTGATAATAAGCGTCACTTATGTCACTTTTTATTTTATAAAATAGCAAATATTGAAGCCATAATTTCGTAACGATTATGATTATAGAGTAATGACTGTGTTGTGTTCCCCCTCCCCCCTTTTTTGCATTCCAAAAGAACGATTCCATCCGTGGTGTGGGGCATGCCTCTAAGTGGGAGCATAAATAGTTGAGCCTTTCACACAAACCCTGGCCAGTGCCTCCCAACTCAGCCTTGTTGCATGAACTGATGAAGCTCGCTCGCTCGCTCGGATGAGAGGCGACACGACACGTCTTCCAAGACAAACGGAACAGTCGAGTTGCGATCGATTCAATGCCATGAGAATTTTGACAAATTGTTCTGGAAGTGAATTTCTTTAGGTTGGCAGCCCTGCATTTCTGTATTTTTAATCATAAAAAAAAAATACATTATAGAGTGCTATTTTGCCTCATTAAAAAGCACATTACAACAACATCACAGGGGCGCTGGAACAGATTAAGGAATTAAGTAATTGAACTCATCTCAAGGCACCCGTACACTGGAAAAAGTCATCAAAACAGATCACTTAATAAAACACAATTTAGCGGGGAACACTGCAAGCCAAAGAAAAAAGCAAGACACGGCCAGAGTTAATCGTGCGAAGGTTTCTGACCTCTGGTCAATTTGCTGAGCCATATTAATATGATGTCTTGCATGACTCATTTTGTGCAGCTTTCCCCCAAAGATGTTGCTCAAATTTCAAATGTTGTTGTCCCAGGCATCCTTGACTCCAATCAAAGGTGCGGAAGGGAAGGAAGAAGAGCGACCTAAACCTAAAGAGACCATCGGTTCGAGTCTGCTGGAGAACTGGAACAAGGGCGAGGGGCTGGGCTACGAGGGGATGG
This sequence comes from Phyllopteryx taeniolatus, assembly GCF_024500385.1. NCBI lineage: Eukaryota > Metazoa > Chordata > Actinopteri > Syngnathiformes > Syngnathidae > Phyllopteryx > Phyllopteryx taeniolatus. Next base: position 1,775,734 of record NC_084516.1, read on the forward strand.
GTCTAGGAATCGGCCTGCGGGGAGCCATCCGCTTGCCGTCCTTCAAGGTAGGAAGTCTTTTTTTTTTTTTTTTTTTTTCCTCCTCTCTCTCTTTTGGTGTTGAGCTTTGGAATGTCGCCTACAGGTGAAAAGAAAGGACCCACCTGAGGCCATCTCTGCGGGGGAGAACAAACGAGCACGACCCGCCACTCCAGTGGATGATGAGCTGGAGGATGAAGGTAAAGGCCAACCCACTGAGCATTTACATTATCATAGAAAGAGTCATAGAAATATAATCGAATGGTTAAATGGAGCGCTGCGATTGGCTGGCAACCAGTTCACGGTGTATCCTGCCTCTATCCTGCCTCTCGCCCGCACAGCTCCCGCAGAGTGAAAGAAGAACGTTGAGAGTTAATAGATTTGTTCTTAAGCTACTTTCAACACTTTAAATGGGTTAATAATGCATAAACATAACAGAGGACACGGGGACAGACTAATAGTATTGATATGTGCAAAAATATGGAATTGACCATATGTGGACATGCGGTTTCCGCCCGACAGCGACGATATACATTTAATCATTTTCATTTATTATTTGAAACAATTGGTGAATTAATTGTAATGAAATAATGGAATTTTAAAATGAGAATGAATTCTTGAATTATGAAAATGTATTTCACATCGTTAACATGTGACATTTTAACTACTTTAGTGTTTGACTCGGCCGATCTGACCATTTTCAAACCGAACGTGTCTCTTGAGTACAAAAGGTTTTCGCAGCCTGGTCTGAAGACTGGTCCACAGGCAGTCTTCCATCCGCTCACGTTCTCACCACTCCTCTCAATCAGACCGCGATCAAGACCCAGCGGAGCTCCCCTCGGACGACTCCAAAATGGACGGCGACGGCATTTCGACCAAGCGGAGACACTCTCGGCCGCTTGACCTGGACAGCGAGGGCGAGGAGGAGGTGGACACTTCGGGGAAAGAGGAGTCGCTGGGTGACCGAGAGGAGGAACCCGACGACACGGCGCCCATCGACAGGCGGTCGCCGAGCAAAGTAAGTACAGGTTTTTTTTTTTTTTTATTTAAAAAAACATATTTTGTGGACACACTGTGTCTTGTTTTGGCAGAGCGGTGATGAGGAAGCGGACAGAGACTCGTCCAGTGAGAGCGGATCCTCAGATTCCTCCGACGATGGTACTTCATTTGCACTTTATTTGAAGTCTGCTGTCCCGCAGTTTGTCATCTCTCTGCTTCATCTCCCACAGAATCGGAGACTTCCTCGTCGTCCAAGAGCAGCTCGGACTCGTCGTCGGCCGGCTCCGAGTCCTTGGAGTACGAGTTGAGCTCGGAAGAGGAGGTGTCCGAGGTGGAGGCGGAAGACGAGGATGCGGGCAAAGCCGCCAAGACCTCCTCGTCCTCTTCGTCGTCTTCATCTTCGTCCTCTGATGAAGAGGGAGAGGCTGATGCCAAGCCGCCCAGTCCTCCTGCTGCAGGCTCCATCGTGGACACTTCGGAGGAGCTGAGCAGCAAACCTAAACTCAGACCTCCGAGTCCTGAGGACGAGCTCACGGAGGATGTGAAGTCACCGTCGCCTAAAGTTCTCCCAGGTAGGATTGCTCAACCGACAGCTGCGTTGAGCACGGAAGCCATATTTTGTTGTTTTATCGGGCCCACCGGGAATTTACATGATCGAAAGTCCGTTTGATACTTGTTCCATTAAAAAACGCAGAATTGTGAAATTAAGACATAATTAATAATTCCAACAAAATGGCGTTACTGGATGACCACCAACCGTCGCTCATACGTCGTGAAGTAAAACCTCTTCACGTCAAACACAGTCCGATCCAATTTTTGGGAAGCAATTTTTCTCATAATCATATTTAGTAGGATAGTCATATTTTTCCCCGAGAATGAAGTTTTCGAGATGACAGTTGAAAATTTACGAGAATAAAGTCATAATATAATGACCATGAACTTGTCTAGTTCTATATTTTCCAAAGTAAAAGTTGTGTCTTTTGGAGATTCGTTATAGTTTTATAAAAATAGTCTTACATTTTCAAGAAAAAAGTCCTAGTGTTCAAAGAAAAGTTGTGGTGTATTTTCTCGATGAAATGTAATATTTTCAAGATTAAAGTCGTAATATTATGAGAATATAGTTATTTACTATGTTTCAAATGTAAATCAAGTTGTATATTTATGATGTAGTAATTTAATGAGAATAATAATTATTATTTTTTATATACGAGTAATATTGTCAAGGTAAGAAATTGTATGTTCTCCACTGAGCATTTACATTTTGGGAAGTTTTTTAATTAAAAACAAAAACAATTTGAAAATATGGTTAATTCAAATTCATGATTTTTGTATTCAAGTAATTGTTTTATTTATTCATTGTAAAATCAATAATAAAATAAAAATAATTCCAACTATTTATATATACATTTAAAAAAAATATTTTCTGAAACAATTGTATTCTTTATTTTAAATTCAAATGTATCCAAATAAACATAAAAATAGGAAGGATTTGCCAAATGTATTAAAATAAACTAGTTTGAATGTAGATTTGAGCATGTGCAAATGACCCGGCCCGTCCGTCTGTTTTCAATCAAAACTTTGCCGTTTGTGTGCCCAAATCAAGAAAACGACTCTTCTGATTTTGTAGTCAAAGAGGAAGATGAAAGTCGCACCGTGAAGGCGGAACCTCGGGAGAACCTGCGGCCGGCCACGCCGACGGGCGCCCTGCCTTCCGACAGTGACCAGGAGAGCAAAGCCAAAGGTAAAGCGGAGCCCGAGGGAGCGGCCGTGACGCCGAGCGGATTTGTCCCGTCCCCCCTCCGTTCCGAGGCCCCCTCGCCCCGATCCGCTTCCGCCTCTTTAATGCACCTCCCTCTCCCGCCTCACCCGACAGTAGAAGGTCGCTCCCTCCTCCGCCCGCCCTCGGACCTCCCTCAGCGGGCACGCCTGCCCACGGACGAGGACGTTCCTAGGACGCCCGGCCGAGACCTGATGGAGCGAGCCCGGAGTCTGGGCAAGTCCCAGAGCACGGACACGGTGCCCAACACCCCAGGTAGTGACGCCCCGCTAACGGGGAGCAGCCTGACGCTCAGCTCCCCACACATTCCCGGTAGTCCTTTCTCTTACCCTGCTCAGTCTCCTGTCCTTAGCGCCGGAGTCCCTCGCACTCCGGGGCGGGACTTAACCTTCACTCCTGTCTTCCCTGACCCCTCCGCACTTAATCGCAAGATCTCCTCCGAGAGCCTGGACGATCGTCCTGTGTTTAAGGAGCCGCCCGTCGGCGCCTTACCTAACCCAGCCTCGTCAACAGGTACGGAGCGTCCGGCCGGCCTGGCCGGCGATATCGCCGCCGGCTTCCCGGAGGAGGATTCCGACGTATCGGACGGCATGCCGTCAAAACGCAAACCCGGACGCCCCAAAGGGAAGAAGATCCCCATCGTCTCCGAATCTTCCGAGCCGTCGCCTGAATCGACTCCTTTGCGAGATGTCGCCGTGCGGAAAATTTCCACCGGGTCCCCCGATGGCCTGAGCCCCGACTTCAGGGAAGAGGAACCTCAGACGGCGCTGCCCGAAGCGGAACACCGCTTCCCGTTCTACGAAGAGGACGCCCCCGTGGCTGTAAAACCCGCGCGGCGGGCGCGGCGAGGCTGGGAGGAGCTTCTGCTGGACAGCCTGTCCCCCGTCACCTCGCCGCCTCGCTCCTACTTCTCCAGACGGAGCGACTTTGAGGAGATGACCATCTTGTACGACATCTGGAACGAGGGCATAGACGAGGAGGACATCCGGCTCCTGCAGGTCACGTACGACAAGATGCTGCAGCAGGACAACGGCAACGACTGGCTCAACGACACGCTCTGGGTTAATCACCCTCATATCCTTTGTTTGGTGACCACCGAGCATTGCCAAAGACATTTTGGTCAGATTTTGGATTTCTTTACAAGGCGTTTTTCTCATTTTCAAGCTTTGCCACCATCCCATTATTAAGGCCGGCCCCAATGTCACAAAAACTAACTACACCGTGAGATTAAAGTCAAAAGGTTCATTTTCACATTTTGAAAATAGATCACTCGGGAGTTTATATTTTTGGGGTTAAAGTTGTGACTTTAGAATTTGGAGTAAAAAGGTGGAAATTTGAAGGAGCAGTTGTATTTTTATGGGGAGAGATATGTTTTTCAGATCCATGATTCGAACCTGTTTTATAATGTTTTGTGTGCATTTATCATGACTTGTCATTTGTAAACCTTCAATTCCGCTCGTGAATGGTTGAAGGCGCGTTTGTGGATCAGCGGGTACTCGCGTTTATTTTGGAGACAAAACGTAACGCAGTTTCAAGCTGAAAAGATTCACACGCGTGGGAAGGCCCTCCCTCCGTCCGCCAGGCGCCAGCGTTGCTGCCTCCGTTGATGACTTGACTGCAAGTCCTTTTTATGGGACTCCAACAAGTCTATGGTCCCACCCTGCTGAAATCCCCAGTAAACCGATTGCGGCCGGACAACCGGCAGCCCCGTCATTAGTTGGTCAAATAAAAAGAAATTCCTTGAAGATACAAAAAAACAGCTTATTATTACAGTGTTTAAATAATAGCAGTGGCTAGCTCTCAAACATCTATATTTGTATCGATCTCTACCTATCCATTTATTTATCTATCTAGAGAGAGAGAGAGAGAGAGAGCGCGCAGTTTTTGCTTCCTTGCTGAGCTCCACAGAGTTCCTTCCTTGACCGCGCTGCACAAACCAACATCCCGCGGGTGAAGAAGAGGAGGCGAGACGACGGCATGAGGGATCACATGACCGGCTGTGCCAGAAGCGAAGGCTACTACAAGATTGACAAGAAGGACAAGATCAAGTACCTGCAGAGCACACGGCTGCAGTCGGAGGAGCCGCCCATTGACACTCAGGTGATTTCCCCCCCAAATATTTTAGTCGCATTCTGACATATGATGGGAAATGTCATAGACAGAAATTTGCTTAGCTGTACCGGTAATTGTAAACCTTCAAACACACACGAACGGCGGGTACGACGCATCCTCACAGGAATATGATTCCCTTCCTCTCAGGGGATGAGTATTCCTGCCCAAGTCCACGCCTCCACCAGGGCGGGTTCGGAGCGGCGGTCCGAGCAGCGGCGCTTGTTGTCGTCGTTTGCGTGCGACAGCGACCTGTTGAAGTTCAACCAGCTCAAGGTCAGCATCCGTCCGCGGACGCACACGCAAACACACACACACAGTCTTTTGATAACAAATTGTACGACTTTGCCGGGATACTGACAAATGTCCGCCCTTCCAGTTCCGTAAGAAAAAGATCCGATTCTGCAAGTCGCACATCCACGACTGGGGTCTGTTCGCTTTGGAGCCCATCGCTGCTGACGAGATGGTCATCGAGTACGTGGGACAAAACATCAGACAGGTGAGAAGGTTTAACAGAGACCATTATTGTTTTTATTAGTATTATTAATAATCAATGCTGAGAACATGTTTGTTATGATAATTATAGTTTGCTGTGGTGTACAAAACACGATTGCAATATATATGAGAGAAGAAGGAAAAAGGTACTGTATGTTTTTTTTTTTTTTTTTTTTTTTTTTAGATTAAAGTCATCCATTTTCAAGATTAGAGTTGTACTTGTTTCAATTTGTGTTGCTTTATTTGAAACGTGTCCTGTTGGGCTGCACGGCCGCGCAGAATGGTGGCTCTGTATGCCTTTGTGCTGGAACATTTTCATTTTTGAATTTATTGAAAATGCAGCCGGACAGGAAAGGGTATGAGGGAACAGACACGGGGACAGAACAGACAGGGGTCATTTGAATCCAAATCAAATTTGATCAAAACAAAGTTGCTTTTTTCTTTTTTTAAACAACAAAAAATTTCCAATTTCCAAATTTGTACAAGAACAGTTGTATCTTTTCATGATTCAAACGTTTACTTCTTGTATTTTTTGTCAAATTAAGTTGTGTATTTTATAAATTTAAAATTCTATATTTTTAAGATTCAAATTGTAATTTTAGTAGAATACGGTAGTCAATTATTTAAAATAGATATTTATATTTTTTAGAATAGTTTTTGAGGGAAAAAAAAGTTGCATATATTCAAGATAAAAAGTCGTGTATTTTCCAAACAAAAGTCTTTTGGATTTTGGCATAGATTTCCAAGAATGAAGTTGTATATTTTCTCAATAAAAAATTATCTTTTAAAAGACGCAAGATTAAAGTCCGAATTTTACAATAATCAAGTTATATTTTTCAAGATTTCAAGAATTTATAAGAAGAAAGTTTTATATGTTTGTGATAAAACATGTTTGTGATATTAGATAAAATTTGTAATTTTACTAGAATAAAGTATCTTTTTTAAGAGATACATTTTTATTGGTTAAAATTTGTGTATTTTAGTTTTTTACATGAAGTCAGATTTTGATGGGATTAAAGTCATCATTTTATGAGAATAAATGTGCATATTTTCGAGATGTTGAGACTTTTGGCTTGTGACACAGCGAGTCACTCGAATGAATTTGTAATAAAAAAAAAAAAAAAAAAGATTTCAATTGTGCTTTTATGAGAATAAATGTTCTTACTGTATTTTTGTGTGTATAAACCACTTGAGGGGTTGGAGTCAGTCCAAAACGGAAGCCGCACGTAACGGCAAAAACGGCGCCATCTGCTCCTCACTCCGTGGTTGTCGTCCGCAGGTGATCGCGGACATGCGTGAGAAGCGCTACGAGGAGGAGGGCATCGGTAGCAGCTACATGTTCCGCGTGGACCACGACACCATCATTGACGCCACCAAGTGCGGAAACTTTGCGCGCTTCATCAACCACAGCTGCAACGTAAGACGACAAAATTCCTTCCTTCCTTCCATCCTGCCTCCCTCTTTCATTCCTTGACCGGGTGGACACCCTAAAAGAAATATAACCATTGAATGTATATCGTTTATATAACGATTTAAATATGACATACTGTGTTGTTGCTGTTTGTCTTCTGTTGATGTTTTTTCCTGTTTTTGTTGTTGTTATTTTTTTCCCCAGCCTAACTGTTACGCCAAGGTGATCACGGTTGAGTCGCAGAAGAAGATCGTCATCTACTCCCGGCAGCCCATCAACGTCAACGAGGAGATCACGTACGACTACAAGTTCCCCATCGAGGACGAGAAGATCCCCTGCTTGTGCGGGGCCGAGAACTGCCGGGGGACGCTCAACTGAGGGAAAACCACCAACGTTGATTGTTTACGATTTATGGTGCTGTTCCATCCATGTGACTTTTCCGCTTTCGGTCTCCCGCGAGTCTTCCTCCTTGCAACTCGGCTTCTTCTTGCTTGCTCGCAAAAATCCACCAGGGGCAAAATTAATTGCGCTGCTCACAAAAAGTTCCGAATGACCTCTGCCAAGGCATACCAATGCAAGTTGGGATCAGGACACGAATTAACACTTTTGCCTTTGGGATGATAACGGATTACAAACAACCAAATTCAACCCGAGTTATGATAGTAACAAACAAATGGGGCTAATTTCAAAAGGACAGCCACATTTTGTGTCACATTAGTTTATGCAACGACAAAAGGTGACAAGACTTTTGGCATAACAATGGTTTATGTGAGAGGGTATTGTCCTCTTCAATAGTATTTGTTTGGATCTGGGGTCGGGAACCAACAGCCCACAAGAGCATTAATAATTCTAAAAAGAAGTAAAATCACAGAGAAACTGTTGTAACCCCCATTTGCTCATAACATAATCTTTTTATTTTTTACTTTCATGGATTTTTATTTAGGACTTTCAGTGATCACTGCACAAAACTAAAGAATCATGCAGAAAATAACTTAAAGGCTCCACTTTAAGCTTCTGTACATCATTTATTAATTCATTTGACTCATTTGAGGTATCGGCAAGCTTCGCATCACGTTATTCTGTCAGTGTTCAAATGGTTCCTAAAATAGCAAAAAAACAAAAATGTTGAATGCACTTCCGCTTTGCCAGGAATACGACGTCTCATTGGCTCGGTGTCACAATACCGGAGACTTGTTTTCTGTTTATGTTGTAAACTTGTACAAAAAAAATCTGCAACCTTTTTTATACGTCATCACGGGGTCTCAATTTTAAGATGTTTTCTAGGGAAAAAAAGACTGAATATTAAAAAAAAAAAAAAAGTATTATCAGGGATCTTTAAAAGGAATGACAAGCTGTTTATTTAAAAAGAAACGAAGGTCCACTGTGTACAGGAAGTCACCTTCCATCTCCCCTTTTTGGAAAGATTGTTTCTTGTGGAAACGTCTTCATTCCTCTCGTTCGTCTCAAACGTGTAGATAAGCTAACTGTGAATATTATTATATAAATATATATTTTTTTGTTCCCCGAGGATTTGCTACACCATCAGAGCTCCAAGAGCTGTGTAACATATGATGCGAGCGGTGAGCTTGTAGCACCACATTTCAGCTTGTGTCAAGCTTTGGGTTTCTTTTTATTAATTTTTTTTGGGTTGTAAATTCTATTAGAAGTTGTTTTGTGGTGTGGCGAAAGACAGGAAGAAAAAAAAGTGCTGAATCAGCGTAGGATGAGGACTGAACAATCAGCCTCCTCCTAATGTCTATTTATTACATGACAAATGTATGAACATGTTTGAAAAAAATGGAAATAAAGCAATTTTGCATACATCCATAAACAGTGCTTGTGTGTCTACAGCCAACTAAGCATTTCCTGTTATATTTGTTGCATTAAATTTAGCCATCCTGAAATTGGTTAATTTGAATATTTCAATTTTGAGAATTGTAAATGATAGAATTTTAATTATTTGAAAATTGTTTTACTATTGGAGTCCTTTTTTTTCTCTCTGAAATTGGTTTCTTAGTGTTCATTTGTAAAAAAAAAAAAAAAAACTAGGTAATGGAAAGAATAAAATGAAAACCATTAGTAAAATGTTTATTTTAAATAGGTGGTCCATTATAAATTGTTAGGCTTATAGCATAATTGCTGGTCATTTTTAACTTCCTATTACAATATCAATAAAAATCGAATGTGCTTGCTAAAAAGTGTTTTTAAATATGGACTTGGGCGACTACACTAACGAAATACGATTACAAGTGAACACATTTTTTAACTGACAATTCCTAAGTATACCACGTGTATGACGTACGGCTTTAACGGGACAAGACCTACTATTATTGCAACATTAGAATTATTTTATTTCTTACACTTTATTTTTTACGGAAGTTTGTTACAGCTGCGGTTTTTATCACAGCGCGCTATAAAGTGGAGTGCATAAAAATAAATTAAAGCGAATTTCCCCCTTGCCTCTAGATGGCGCAAAGACAAAACAGCCTCGTACGTTCAATTGCTCATGTTTGCTTCCGGTTCGTGGGAGGGTCGTCGTCCTGTTGTGGTCGCGTGCTTCATTTCCGACGATAAAATAAAACTCTTTCTTGTCCATAAGAAAGAGACAGATTTCAGCTGTAACACTTTTGCTACTCAATTATTATCAGAATGACTGAGGTAAGACGAACGTTTGATGCTTTTCGTGGCTCTATTTCGAGCGCTTCAACTCAGACAGTCGGGGTCCGACTAATACCTGGAGAGAATTAGGATCGTATAGAATGTTACTATTGTCAGTCCTCAAATTATGTGGGACACACAGAGGGCCCAAATTTGTTTTACAAAAGGCCACTGTTACAAAAACAATACAAAAGAACATGAAACATGCGTTCAAAACAGCCTCGTTGTTGTATGAAGCGGTGGGGCTGCGGTCTTCCTTCATCAGTGGATCAAATATGTTGCGATCACTCCCGTTCGTTTAAAATAAACCAGCAACTATCGCGTCCCATGGAACATACAGAAAGAATGCCTCCATCCTCCAGGCCCGTCTAGCTGCTTTCGATGCGCCATTTTTAAACACTGCTTTGTTGTCCTCAAGATCGAAATATCGTTTGTGTGTCCGCAGGACGTCCAGAAGCACTCTGTCCACACGCTGGTCTTCAGGTCGCTCAAGAGGACTCACGACATGTTTGTGTCCGACCAAGCCAAGTACATCGCATTGGACGAACAAAGGTCAAATCAGTTTAAAACGACACTAAAAATGTATCAAAAGATGTAAAAAGGAAAATTCCACTTACGTGTATCGACCTGGCAGTGCCACAAGAGGCTAATATTAAAGGGCAAAACAGTCATGTCTCAAATCGTTCAATCGAATGAAAATGCCATTAATCTGTTCCAGCGCCTGAAAAAACACCAACCCAATTTTTTTTATTTTTTATTAACAAAACAGTACTCTACAGCACGGGTGGCCAACCCGCGGCTCGCGAGCCTCATGCGGCTCTTTAACTAGTTTCATGCGGCTCTTCAGGAGCTGTAACATGACATGCGTCAAACATTCTTGGCTGGCGCTGTCATTCACTCCCCTACAGCTAGATGGCACACTGACCATGTAAGCCTGTTTGAGTGACGTCAAACGAGCGACGAGAGAATCTTTGGTGTGACATCATTTGTGTTGTAAACAATTTCCGACAAGTTACCTCTTGAAATGGCAGGGAAAAAAAGCACATCCAAACGAAAATATGAAGAAGAACACAGGACGTTTTTGCCAGAGTGGGAGAGTTTATATTTTTTTGTTAAACGTAATGGCAAGCCGATCTGCCTTATATGTCACGCAGCATTAGCGCATTTCAAAGCTTCAAATCTTCAGCTCACTCCACCCTAACATCGAACAGGAATTTCCAAAAGGGACTGAACTTCGCAAGAACAAGTTGGTCGCTTTGAAAAGCAGGTGCAGTTTTTCAAAAAAATTACAAAACACTCAGAGACCGTAACGCTTGCATCATATCAGCTGGCTTGGAAGCCAGACTGTTTGAAAGCCCCGCTCGTCACAGATGAGGCTGCGGCTGAGTTGGAGATGATCGACCTTTGTGAGGAGGATCAACTGAAAACTGTTTTAAGGGAAGGGACCGTTGAGTTCTGGAAAAGTGTGCCAATTGAAAAATACCCCAACATCAAACGAGCTGCGCTTAAGATACTGTCCATGTTTGGGTCAACGTACGTCTGCGAGTCTGTGTTTTCTACCCTGAAACATGTGAAATCAAAGCATCGATCTCTTCTGACTGACACTCATTTGAAAGAATTGCTTAGAGTGGCAACAACAGAATACAAGCCAGATTTGAAGAGGATTGTTCAAGATAAGGAATGCCAGAAGTCTCACTAAGCAGCATAGTAAGAGAAAGATGTTATTGAAAATTATTCTTTTATTGTTTGTGGACTTGCTTGAACTGAGAGTTTGTGTGTGTGAGACACAATGTTAACTGTTGAAAATTACTGATATTATCATGTTGGTGTGGTTATTTTCATTAGATCTGGCTGAGCAGAGGTCTGTGTATGCGTGCATACATGATTAAAAGATGATGTTCATGTGTACCCGTGTATGTGGCTCTTTGCAGTAACACAGGAAAAAAAGTGGCTCTTAGTCTCTGACTAGTTGGCCACCCCTGCTCTACAGTATTGTACTTTATTAAAAAAATAAAACGTTTCATCACAGAAGTTTGTGCATCATGATAATTCAATGCACATTGTGCTGCTCCTAGTGTGCACACGTTGGCCGCCAGGGGGCAGTATACAAAGCCATACTTCAAGTAGATTGGATAATGAAACGCGGAGGAAGGGTGTCACAATTAAGCTGCAATAATAGTTCGGGATGTCCCGACCCGATCATGTGATTTTCAGCTGATTGAGATCGGCGGAAAAGATCGCTTTTATTCATTTTTCTAAGGGGCTTCCCATTATGTGTTAGCATTAAGCTAGCAGACTTTTGTAAAGACAGTTATGTGGTTTGGTTAAATAAATACACAACATGTTATTGTCTTTGTGTTTGCTTTTGGTTCACACTGTTGTCGTGCGTGTGCAGTCACAAGCTGAAGATGGCGGTGAAATTGAAAGCCGACTACGATGCTGTCCTCCACATGCCCGTCTTGAAGGAAACCAAAGACCGAGTCTCTCAGCCTGCCAGCAACATGCAGCTTCAGCTAGGCTACACGCAGCCAGGTGACCAGACATAAACAAACGCTGTACATATATTTAAGAGTGTGTGTGTGTGTGTGTGTGTGTGTATATACACAACCCCAATTCCAATGAAGTTGGGACATTGTGTTAAACTTGCAAATCATGTTCAACCTATAGTTAATTGAATACACTACAAAGACAAGATATTTAATGTTCAAACTGATCAACTTGATTGTTTTGAGGAAATAATCATGAACTTAGAATTTTATGGATGCAACACGTTTCAAAAAAGCTGGGACAGGTGGCAAAAAAGAGTGATGAAGTTGAGGAATGCTCATGAAACACGTTTTTGGAACATCCCACAGGTGAACAGGCTCATTGGGAGCAGGTAGGTGCCATGATTGGCTATAAAAGGAGCGTCCCTCAATTGCTCAGTCATTCACAAGCAAAGATGGGGCGAGGTTCACCTCTTTGGGAACAAGTGCGTGGGAAAATAGTCCCAACGGTTTAAGGACAATGTTCCTCAGCGTACAATTGCAAGGAATTTAGGGATTTCATCATCCATGGTCCATAATATCATCAAAAGGTTCAGAGAATCTGGAGAAATCGCTCCATGGAAGCGGCAAGGCTGAAAACCGACATTGAATGCCCCTGACCTTCGATCCCTCGGGCGGCACTGCATCAAAAACCGACATCAGTGTGGAAAGGATATCGCCGCATGGGCTCAGGAACACTTCAGAAAACCAATGTCAGTAAATACAGTTCGGCGCTACGTCCGTAAGTGCAACTTGAAACTCTACTATGCAAAGCAAAAGCCATTTATCAACAACACCCAGAAACGCCGCCGGCTTCTCGGGGCCGAGCTCATCTAAGATGGACTGATGCAAAGTGGAAAAGTTTTCTGCGGTCCGACGAGTCCGCATTTCAAATTGTTTTTGGAAATTGTGGACGTCGTGTCCTCCGGGCCAAAGAGGAAAAGAACCATCCGGACTGTTATGGACGCAAAGTTCAAAAGCCAGCATCTGTGATGGTATGGGGTGGTGTTAGTGCCAATGGCATGGCTAACTTACACATATGTGAAGGCCCCATTAATACTAAAGGTACATACGTGTTTTGGAGAAACATGTGCTGCCATCCAAGCGATGTCTTTTTCATGGACGCCCGTGCTTATTTCAGCAAGACAATGCCAAACCACGTTCTGCACGTGTTACAGCAGCGTGGCTTCGTAGTAAAAGAGTGCGGGTACTAGACTGGCCTGCCTGCATTCCAGACCTGTCTCCCATTTGAAAATCTGTGGCGCATTATGAAGCGTAAAATACGACAACGGAGACCCCGGACTGTTGAACAGCTGAAGCTGTACATCGAGCGAGAATGGGAAAGAATTCCACCTACAAAGCTTCAACAATTAGTGTCCTCAGTTCCCAAACGTTTCTTGAATGTTGTTCAAAGAAAAGGTGAAGTCACACAGTGGTAAACAGGACCCTGTCCCAGCTTTTTGGGAACGTGTTGCAGCCGTAACAGTCTAAGTTAATGATTATTTGCTAAAAACAATCAAGTTGATCAGTTTGAACATGAAATATCTTGTCTTTGTAGTTTATTCAATTAAATATAGGTCGAACATGATTTGCAAATCATTGTATTCTGTTTCTATTTATGTTTACCGTCCCAACTTCATTGGAATTGGGGTTGTATGTACACACACACACATACACGCACTATATTGCCAAAAGTATTCACTCACCCGCCTTGACTCACATATGATTTTAAGTGATATCCCATTTTAAATCCATATGGTTTGATATGATGTTAGTCTACCTTTTGCAGCTACAGTATATTCAATACTTAATGTCAGTATACTCATATATATATATATATATATATATCTATATATCTATACACACACACACAGACACTCAATAAAATTTTGTATTCTAGTGTCTGATGACCCAGAGTACATGATCACCGGAACACATGCTTACCCCTCTGGACCAGGTAAGTTCTAAACTTTTCCAGAAAACAACAACAGTGGTACCTTCACTGACAAGGTTTTCGGGTTTTGCGCTGTTGCTTGGTCGGTATTTATTTATTTTTGCTAACGAAAAATGGTGGCGTTTCTTTGGGGGCTGCAACGGCAGAATGGCTTTTTAATTCATTTTAATGGGGAAAATTGATTTGATACGAGTAAATGAAGTTAGTAGCTCGGTCACTGAACAAATTAAACACGTAAGTGAAGGTCCTACTGTATTATTGATATTGTGTATTAACGCTCTTAATTTAAAGTCACTGAACTCAAATGATCAGGAGTGGCGCTGACGGCCGACACCAAGATCCACAGGAACCCCAGCGAGACCGGCGTCCACTCAATGGCGTTGGCGCTGCCAGCGTCACGAGCCAGGTGAGTCCCGCCTTTGGGCCTTTTCACACTGCTGTTGGCGAGGCGTCCGACCCCCTCGACTTTCCCGTTCATTGCGTATGTGCCGAGGGGACAGCGGCGCATTTTGAAGCCGCGCTTGGCGTCCTCGGATAGAAAAATGTTCTATTCTGGAGCAGCGAACAAGTTTAAACGCCGACATTTTGCCGTGAATTTGGTGTGGGATATATAGATATATATATATATATATATATATATTTTTTTTTTTTTTTTGCTGCTGTGTCACCACCACCTCGTTAAAATAAGCAAAGTTCGGGCATTCTTTTCCGACAACGACAAACAATCATTTCACCACTTAAAAGTAGCACTGCCCGCCTTTGAAGAATAGAGAGACATCGCACACGACAGTTGCATGATGGAAACGCTGGCATTTGGTTTTCCTTTGGGGTCAGAGTAGATCGGATAAGGTCCAAAGTCCATAAAACCAATAAGATCTGATTTCCATTGACGCTATCTGAGCTTGCTGATCAATTTCTCCTTTTTCTATAGACCAGTATACTTGCAATTGGTTTTTGTTTTATATGTTCAAATCTGGAAGTGCAATATGCAGTGAACACATTCAAGTGGAATGCAAATAGAAGTATTTTGCGACTTTCCAATATAAAGAAGATTTCGAGAGGAAAACAAGCAGTGGAATTATGGATGACAAAACCAGGAAGTTCAAATTTAGTAATTTTATTAGTCTGCTATATGGCAGATGTTTTTATCCTTCTTATTTTGCATTTTATTTGAGCAACGGAAGCAACAGATGCAATTGTCCTAATATGATTAATGTGCAATAAATGTCGACTTGTAGCCAAGATGCCAACCGCACCGCTGCCAGCGTTCCAGACATCCATCGGCACGCCGGGGCGGCGGAACGATCTCACCCACCTTCGACCACGTTGGTACGCCCCGGAATGGATTTGACTTCCTTTCACGTTCCCCCGCCCGCCGCCCCTTTCGATATTTTTATTCAACAAGTTTGTTTTTCTGCAGTCCGTGGTGGAAAGTGGCGGCACCAGGACCTCCGCTCTCATGAGACGAGCGCCCACTATGCCCAAGCCTCAATGGCACCCGCCGTGGAAACTGTTTCGGGTGACTGCATCTCACAGGAACTGTGCGCTTGCGAATGTTTCTATGTGAGCGTTCTGAATGTGTGTGTGTGTGTGTGTGTGTGATGCGGCAGGTCATCAGCGGTCACCTGGGCTGGGTGCGTTCCATCGCCGTGGAGCCCGGCAATCAGTGGTTTGTCACCGGCTCTGCTGATAGGACCATAAAGGTGACTTATGCGCAAATGGACATTTTCAAAAAAGGCATCTATTTGCAGTGGTGCTTTCAGATGCGAGTTTAATTTGTTCCGCGCCCCCAAAAAAAAGAATTCTGTTTGTGATTTTTAATATGGAAAAAGCACGGTTACTTGTTAAGAACGTATAACACAATCATAGATCATTTTACACTTGTAAACAATGAGTCCCAGCCCTTTAACAATGAATCACTGCAACTTATCATCACGGAATACAGATATAGTAATCGTCGTATAACACCAAATTAGTCGCACTCTTAATTATTCATAGCGCTTCGGCCTCGCACGCAGATTGATCTCGCTTTATGCGTCCCTGCACAACATATCGCACAAACAGTCAACGTGCATCACACTTGCCGAGCGCCGAGACGGTTTCGAATTTCATGCATTATTCATTGACTTTTCGGTAACTCCCTGGTGGCGGTAAGCTACTTGTGTAGCCACAGCTAGCACTCGGACGGAAGCGTGGCTGCCGTTCTGCGCCGACAGCCCCTCCTACCGTATTCCTTCATAGGCAATGCGGGTTAAGTGTCTCGCCCCGCCCGGCACACAACGGCGACATGCGCTCGGCGTACTCGTGCCCTCTGCGCCTCGCCGCCCACAAGTAATAACATCATGACATAGAATGTAAAGAGTTCAACAGTTTGCGCATCGTGATTTATCGCTGCATTCCGATTCATTGTGCCGCTCCTTCTGGTGTGCCGGCATTGGCCACCGGGAGGCAGTATATTACAGTCGTGCAGGCACAAACGGATCATTTTTATACATTTTCGTAAAGTGCTTTTTGAGGGGGATAATAAGTGCCTTGTCGTGGTCCCCCCGACAGATATGGGACCTGGCTAGCGGGAAGCTAAAGCTGTCGCTTACTGGGCACATCAGCACGGTGCGCGGCGTGGCGGTCAGCAGTCGCAGTCCCTACCTGTTTTCCTGCGGCGAGGACAAGCAAGTCAAGTGCTGGGATTTGGAGTACAACAAGGTGGGCCTGCAAGGCGATGGAGCGCTTCAGTATTTATGTGTCCCGCCGCCATATTGCCGTTGATCGTTTCGCAGATTTTCTGACGAGACGTGTCTGTGTGTTCACCGTACGTCCGACTTTTGCTGTTGACCGGAACGTATCGGTCCTCGCCCGACAGGTGATCCGCCACTACCACGGCCACCTGAGCGCCGTCTACGGCCTGGACCTGCACCCCACCATCGACGTGCTGGTGACGTGCAGCAGAGACGCCACGGCGAGGGTGAGCCCCGCCTCGGCCGCCGTGTCGCGATCACGCTTACCGCCTGAGTGTCGATCCGCCGCATTTTTCTCGTTCAGGTGTGGGACATCAGGTCCAAAGCTAACGCGCACACGCTAACCGGTCACACCAACACGGTGGCCACCGTCCGGTGTCAAGCCGCCGAGCCGCAAGTCATCACCGGTACGAGAATACTGCGGTCATAGACGGTAATGGTACAGTCCGGCCAAAGTGAATCCTGATGGATGCGATGTGACCTCCTCCAGGGAGCCACGACTCAACCATCAGGTTGTGGGATTTAATTGCCGGCAAAACCAGAGCGACGCTGACCAACCACAAGAAGTCGGTCAGGAGCGTCGTGCTGCATCCCCGACAGTAAGTCTGGCGAAACTCTCCTGGTTTCCCAGGAGACCGAGATACAAATCACCGGTGACGTTCTGAGTCGGTTTCCACTCCCAACAAAAAGATCTCAAAAATCTGCAACAAAATGCCACAATCCAAATAAATTGAAGAACAGATGACAAATAAAGAATTGACATCCATTAGTCAGTAAAGGCTTACAAAGCCATTTCTAAAGCTTTGGGACTCCAACTTGGAACGTCGTTCCATTAGTCCGCAATCAATTCCCAATCCCCAGTCTCGGGTCCGTCCCCAAATTCCTTGCCATTGAGGTCCCACTTTATTCTGTTTCTCTCCGAGCGGCTACTGATAAGGGTTTCCCGGCACCGCTCTCTGCCACACCCACGTGCACATAAAAAAGTATTCCTTGTCTGCCAGATACACGCTTGCCTCCGGTTCTGCCGACAACATCAAACAGTGGATGTTCCCGGACGGAAAATTCATTCAGAACCTCTCGGGACACAACGCCATCATCAACACCCTGGCCGTCAACTCTGACGGCGTTCTCGTCTCCGGAGGTATCGGTCCCCGCTCATCGTTTAGCGCCGATGGCCTGCGACGCGTAGTGTGATGTCACACCCGGCGTCTGCGTCTGTGTCTGTGCGTAGCCGACAACGGGACCATCCACATGTGGGACTGGAGGACCGGCTACAACTTCCAGCGGATCCACGCCGCCGTGCAGCCCGGCTCACTGGACAGCGAGTCGGGCATCTTCGCTTGCGTCTTCGACAACTCGGAGAGTCGTCTGATCACCGCCGAAGCGGACAAGACCATCAAAGTGTATAAAGAGGACGACACCGCTGTACGTTGTTTGTTTTTTAGTAGTAGATGACTTTTGACTTTTGCCGATAGTAATTGATTGATATATATATATCACTTTCACGACATTTCAACATTTGTGTCTTGCAGACGGAAGAGAGCCACCCCATTAACTGGAAACCAGAAATCCTGAAGAGGAAAAGATTTTAATAATCCCCCCTCGACCCCGCTACCAGATCAAATGTCTTTTTTTGTTTAATGCCACCGCCGCCGTATCCTACGCAATGTTTATTTTATATTGACACACACAAATTAGGAGCGTTCATTTTGCAGCAACATTAAAGAGCTTTGTACATTGGAGTAACTGATTGAGGCACAACTTGCTTTAATTTTTTTTCTTTCCACTTAATGGCTGGTGTCTTCGGACAAAAGTTCAATACAGGTAAAGTAGATTATGTATACAAATATGATCTAAGCAAACAAATGAAGCCTAAACATCAAATATTGTAGGGTTTGGTGGTGACATCTTTTGTTTAAAAAATAAAATAAAAAATGTGTCCTGAAGAGATACGTGCGGAGCCACATCTAGGAGGTGTGGCTGTAGAGTTTTTGACCAGCTTGTTCAACAGAATTCTCGCGGGTGAGGTGGCTCGGGCATCTGTCGAGGGTGCACCCCGGAAGCCTCCCGGGTGAGGTGTTCTGTGCCCATCCACGGCTGGCCTGGGAATGCCTCAGGCTCCCTCCGGAAGAGCTGTAGGAAGTGGTCGGGGAGAGGGAAGTCCGGGTTTCCCCGCTTAAGATGCTGACCCCGCCGGACAAGTGGATGCATGGATGGGAACTTCATCGTGCTTGAATTTGGTGCAAGTGATGAGAGCCTGAGTCGTCCTGCACGGTGTGTCATTTCATTTATTTGGCATTTAATTTGACGTACAGTACATCTAGTTGACAAAAAACACAAATGCCTTCTGTACAAACAAGGGCATCGCTTCATTTCCAAGCTACCAAAGAATCAAAAGACATTTCAATCAAAAACAGAAAAAGTCAAATCAGTCCAAACTCGATTGGGAAAAATAAATCGCACTGCTTGCATCCAGCGAGACCAGGATGTTGTTGGAAAGAAGAAAAAAACTATCCCAGCATGCATTCAGAAGTACGTAGCAACACAAGACATTGGGGTGGGGGGGGGGGGGGGGGGGTGTCATTTATTTCATTTTTATCCATCAAATACTCATTTGCAGCTGCAGATTAGGAATAATGCACGCGCAAAATACAAATTAATATCATTCCTGGACATTTGGTTAAGCAAATGGAATGCACATTCATTAGAAATAAAGATCGGTGACGTGCAATTTCTAGCAAAGGTGCACACTACTTGTTTACCAAGACGTCCAAGAAGAATAACCACGCAAATTAGTATTTCGTGGACACAAATTACTATTCAGTATTGTTCACCTCCACCCCCCACTTCATGTCTGGGGCCCTGTAAAAACAACAAAACACCAGGCACTGCAGTTCGACAAAGAAAGAAAACACATGCACTCCACTGAGCGACTGTCATGGCCAAAACCAAAATGGTGGGGAAAACAAGCACATCACCTGAAATGAATGATGAGGGGATGATTGTCCACCCAAAAGAAAAAAAAAAAGTGTCCATGAGGAGAAAGACTAAGCGAGTTGAGGAAAGGTAAAAAGGTGGTGGTAGAAAAAAAGGGTGTAGATCATGATTGGAGGTTGGAATAATTCATTTTCATGATGTGTTCAGATTTTGTCTACATCGACATTTCATTAGTCATTAAGTTGTTTAAATTGGAACATGAGAAACAAGTTGTAATTTCACATTAACATTGTTGTAATTGGATGGGAACAAAGGTCTTATTTACGTGAAAAAAAGTTCGGTTACATTACATTGTCATTATATGGAAATAAGTCTCAATCTTTAATTTAATTTAATTTGAGCTCCCCAAAAAGGTGTAAGATGAGGAGGAAAAACTATGCTTTTACGTGAAAATCTTGCACGTCGATTTTACATGTAAAAAAAAAAAAGGCGTAATATGGTGAGAAAAATATAATTTTACCCCCCCCCCCAAAAAAAGTTAATTTTACATGAAAGGTTTGTAATTTTACAGAAATGCAGCTGTAATTGCCTACAATGTCTTGCAGGAATAAAGTTGTATTTTATACATGAAAAAGGTCATTTAACATGCAACAATTTGTCATTTTATGAGAAAGTCAAAATACACAATTTTATCTTCCCAAGAGTTGTAACATTATGAGAACAAATCAGAATTTTACATAACAAAATGTCATTCTACCCCCCAAAAGCTGTAGTAATACAAAAAAAAGTCCTAATTTTGTGTGTAAATGCTTAGTTGTAATATTGTACGTGGGAAAAATGTAATTTTATGGGGGGGGGGGAGAATCAAAATATGATGAGAAAAATGCCATTTTACCCCACAAATTGTCATGATACTCCAAGAAAAAAAAATAATCTACCGTATATTTTAAGTGTAAATGTAAATTCAGTTGTAATTTTTACGAGAAACAAGTCATATGGGAATAAAGACAAAATACGGCTAGAAAATTTTACCCCACAAAAAAGTAATTTTAAGGGAAAATAGAAATTTTACGTGAATGCAGTTGTTAATTTTTTTACGTGAAAAAACATAATTTTACTATACCAAAATTGAGATTTACACGAAAAAAAGTACATCACCGTAATCGATGACCGGGAGATGATTGTCGACCCAAAAATGTCCATGAGGATGAGGATGGAGGGGGAGATGACGAGGGGGTGTTGAATTGTTTCACATTTCATGATGCGTTCAGGTTCCGTCTACATCAACCATTCATTAGTCGAAAAACAGAAAAGGACGAGTAAAGTAAATGTACCGTGTTGCACAATCCACACAGTGTAAGAAAGAATCGAGTCGAGACAGGAGCACGATGGCGTTAGCTCGGGGGACACGTTCACCTACCTGAGGGGCTTATATACATCCTGGGGGCATGTGGACCAATCAGATCAGTAAAAATGCAGCCTTAAATTAGTGTTCTTTATACACAACAGTCCTGTCTGCTCGTCTGTCTGTCTCAGACGGCCGTGCTGAGGGAGGACGGCGAGGCGCAGTCGGATGGCGTGGCGCCGCCCAGTGGCGCCTGGCCGTCCGCGCTGTGGGTGTCGGGTCCCACCAGGAGGGTGCTGCTGTCCACAGAGTCCTCCCTGGCTTGGGAGGCCGTTGCGAGGACCGGACCGGCTGGGGCGTCGAGGGTCTGCTGGAATCCGTCCACCGTGACGGTCATGTGGTGGCCCGGCATCACTGGCGCGCTGCCGTGTCCTGTGGGGGACAGGGAGACATTCAGGGCGTTCCCCATGGTTCCATCTTAGAGCCCCTTCTTTGTATTGTCTACCTGCTTGAACTTGGGCACTCTAGTTTTCAACACCAATTTTTGCAAGTGGCCGTATTCTGGTGAAAATGTACCGTATGAACACAACCGCCCCCAAAATGTAATCAGTAGCGCTCCGTGGAAGGTTAGCAAGCACAAAAGAGTCAATTTGCTCCATAGGCTGCTTCAAACCAAAATGGCTGACTTCCTGTTCAATTTCAGGCAAGGATCCTCGGGACTTTTTCATGTGCCGCGTTACGACAGACACGTCAACCCAATTTCGTGTTGAAACTGCTTTCGGGGGCGTATTCTTTCTTTCTTTCTTTCTATCTATCTATCAAGGAAATACATTTTGACCACAATACACATACACGCAGAAATTGGGGCACAAAGTACAAAACTAATAGTTTATTAATTTCATAATAATTTTAGAGTTTCAATGGACCGCCATTAGTCATGCTCCCCCCTCCCACAGCCATTTAAGAGTCCCTGTAAAGCTCTGAGAGTAGGAGTGTATTTGTTTCTGTGGTCTTACTGAGGTCCACGTAGAGGAGGCTGTCGGGGTTGATGGATGCCTCGTACGGAGGCGGGGGGTCGTCGGGGTGTTGGATGTCAGGGTACTTGTAGGCGGCGTAGGGCGGCGGGGGCTCCTGGAAGTGGAAGGCGCCCCCCTCGCCGTCGTCCGACAGATGCAGCGGCGTGAGGCCTGTGCCGAACGTGTCCGGCCCGTAGTCGAAGCCAGGGACGCGTCTGCCCAGGTTGAAGTGATGCACTGACACACAAACAACCAAATGTTATTAGTACACTTCATGATTACCGTAACATCTACGCTCATTTACGTCTATGGTGTTAAGCAGGATGTTTTAACATGAAGCGAGCTCATTTTGGTGAGATGAAATGAAATGGTTTGGGTGAGCATTTTAGTGTCAAGGACCTGGTGTCGCTGCTCCGTGTGTGCTAAGGTAGTAGCGCGGCAGTGTATAATCACTGTAAAAGCCATGACGGGTGATCATTTCCGTTAACCCACATATGCCACACGTTTCGCATTATATGTTAGCATTATAAGCTAGCCTACAGTTGGTGTTGCGCGTCAGTTTTTGTGGAATTTCACCATATTGTCCAGAACGTGATAAACGGGGGGGGGGGGGGTTTACAGTTTGCCATTGGCTTTGATTGGAACGCAGCTCTAGTACTGGTGGCGTGACCGCGCGTTTTGGCGCTCACAGTTTCCTCCGATGAGCGTTTCGATGCGCTCGCGTCGGCGCTGTCGTAGCCGATGCACCATGAAGAGCAGCAGAGACAAGATGAGGAAGGACGAGATGCAGCTGACGATCAGACGCATGCCGCTGGCCATCGAGTCAAACAGACTGTTTCCATCTGGGACCAGGAGTCGGCGGGAAAAGACAAAAACAAACATTCGATTCAAACTTATTTCTTTATATGCAGTATGTCTAAAGGTCAAATTTGTTTCCAAATGAAAACAAAAATGTTCATCGCAGTCTTAATTGCTTTCCTAATGTAAACATCTAGTTTTTCCGGATTGAAATAGTTTTCAAAATATATATGTATAGTTATCATGGTCTCGTTTGCCCCCGTGTTTAACAAAAATGGATATTGACAATTGTCTCATTTTTATCTGAAATGTGAACATTTTTACATCACAGTCTCACTCTTTTCCTAATTTAAAAAATGACCTAATCTGGTTTAGTTTACAGCGATACAATTTTAAAAAACACTTACGGCAAACGGGGTTTTTTTTTTTCACAAAAACAACAATTATTTTTTCCCCTGAAATGTATTTATTTATTTTTTAAATAATAGGAAAAAATAAATACCAAGGTCGCATAAAAAAAAAAAAAAAAAAAAAAAAAAGTTAACCGAGTTAAAAAAAACAACAAAACACTACCGTAAAAGAAAATGCTAAAATATCATCGTACCCCAATTTCTTCCTCTACAGTGGGCACGGAAAGTATTCAGATCCCCTTCAATTTTTCACTCTTTGCTTCAATCATGCAAGTTCATTTTTCCTCCACATTAATCCATATCGACAGGAAAAAAAAACAAGAGTTGTTGAAACGTTTGCAGATCTATTCCAAAAGAAAACCGGCCGCAAGTATCCAGAGCCTTTGCTCAGTATTTCGTAGCCGCACCCTTCTGAGCTAATCCAGCCATGAGCGTTTTCGGGAATGACGCGGCAGCTCCGGCTGGGCCATTCAAGAACAGTCACGGAGTTGCTTCACTGCCGGGACTGCATTGGACAGGCGATGAGCGGTGCCTGCTTTTCTCCGCACATGCCGCTTAGAATGAAGGCCAACCATTTCGAATCTCATTTCTCACCATCTTGGAGTCCTTCAGGTGTTTTTTGAGCCGACTCCATGCGGGCTTTTAATGCGTCTCGCATTAAAGGAAGGAGAGCCTTCCGTCGGGCCACTCTGCCATCAAGCCCCGGCTGGCGGAGGGCCGCAGTGACGCTTGACTTTCTAGAACTTTCTTCCATCTCCCGACTGCATCTCTGCAGCTCAGCCACCGTGACCTTTGGGTTCTTCTTGACCTCTCTCACCGAGGCTCTTTTCTCCCCCGATTGTTCAGTTCGGCCGGACGGCCAGCTCTAGGAAGGGTTCTGGTCGTCCCAAACGTTTTCCATTTCAGGATTATGGAGGCCACTGTGCTCTGAGGAACCTTAAGTGCAGCAGCAAGTTTTTCGTAACCATGGCCAGATCTGTGCCTTGCCACAATTCTGTCTCTGAGCTCTTCAGGCAGTTCCTTTGACCTCATGATTCTCATTTGCTCTGACCTGCACTGTGAGCTCTAAGGTCTTCTATAGACCTATAGGGGTGTGGCTTTCCTCATCGAGTCCAAACACAGCTGGACTCCAATGAAGGTGTAGAACCATCTCAAGGATGATCGGAAGAAATGGACGGCACCCGACCGAGTTCGATATAGGAGTGGCACAGCAAAGGGTCTGAAGACTTCTGACTGTGTGATATTTCACTTTGTCTTTTTCAAATAAATCAGCCAAAACGTCAACAATTCCTTTTTTTCCTGTCAATATGGGGTCTTGTGTGGACATTAATGAGGGACAAAAATGAACTTAAATGATTTGAACAAATGGCTGGAATGTAACGAAGAGTGAAAAATTGAAGGGGGTCTGAAACCTTTGCGTACTCGCTGTATGTATTTTTCACGGCGGGCGACGTGGTACCTGGATCGAGGCACGTGAACTTGCAGCACTCCTTGGGGTCCTTGCGGAAGTGCTGGCACCCCTGCGGCCTCTCGCAGAGTGCGGCCACGCACATCTCGGGCTCTCCGTCGTGGCACGTGCAGCTCAGGCACGGGTCGTCGCCTTTGGGCGTGAAGTAGTAGCCCTCGCCCACCACGTTGTCCTTGATGTCCACGCACGTTTGCTCTGTGGCAAAAAAGTTCCCAAGGTGCAATTTCTTTCCCAATATGAAAACCATTGCCATTGTGTTATTTGTTGTTTTATGTACGTACTGCGTTTGCAGAGGAAGGGGAACTCCTTGTAGCAGTTCTCCGCATGCCAGCTGTGCAGGCCGCGCTCGTTCATGCTCTTGAGCTGGAAACGCTGCAGCTGGGCGCAGAAGACATTATCCTGGTTGGCCTCGCCCAGGTTGGGGAGGACGTCGGGCGGCAGGAACACCTGCACGGGGCCTGCGACAAAAACAAAATGACCTTTTCGCTCCCCCGAGCGCGGCGGCCCCTCCGTTCTGTAATCTGGAGTCATGCGATATTTCTTGCGATGACTTAACCGTTTTCCCTCGATATCGGTTAGTTTCAATTTTTTTTCTTTATTCTACAGTTATTTATGTAATTAATCGGTTAATTAATATATAGTAAATCAAATGAATAAACTATTTTAATTATAGTAAATAATACATTTACATTAAACCTTTTATTGATTCTAGAATTGGTCAATTATTTAATTATAAAGTCACAAATATTACTAAACAATTTGACATACAGTATAAAGTCAACATTTTTGTATTTTTTGGATTAAATAAGTGGTTAATGAGAAATATTACAATTGAAAAAGGAATGCCAACTTGTTTGTTTTGAAAGTGAAAGTCAAAAGTTTGCTCATCGTGATTTCCATTACCGTTATAAACCACCTCCCAGTGGCCCTCCACAGAGTGGTTCTGGTTTGTGATCACATACTGGTAGCCCACCCAGAACCTGAAAGGCAAAAAGAGCCAACTTAGACCCTGACAACTGACAATCTTTCTTCAGGCCGGGATTCCAACCCAGAAGCACTCGTTCGCCGTGCCAGAAGCCGTTTCAGTCGTGGGCACTCGAGGCAAGGAAAACTCACTTGCACTGGTCTCTGAGCTCGCACACTTGGTCGTCAAAGTCCACCTCGATCTTCAGGATGAACTGCAGCTCCTCGTCCGTGACGAACGTGGCCAAGGAGCCGTCCACCTTCTGGCACGTGTCGGCCGCCTGCCAGTAGTTCTCGCTGCGCAGGTACACCTTGTAGCAGCTGGCCGTCTTCTCGTAGTGGTGCCACCCGTTGGGGCATTTCTCTGCTGACGCAGAAGCGCATGAGTGTGGACGTGCGTGGCACGCAGCGATGCGAAAGATGCGGGCCGCTCACTGTTGTAGCGCATGGGCTGAGCCACGCCGATGACGTCCTCCACCTGGTTGTAACCTTGGCCGAAACGAAACCGTTCTTCCTTTATGGCTGCAAAACAACAACGTTGAATACGCTTTACAAATTGCACACTAGGGTCACTCCTAAATGTCCATTCCCGACATACGGGATGTGATATTGTCGTAAACGTGAAATACGAATTCCAATGGTCCCCGCATTCCTGAGCTGCAGATTTTTCACTGTCGAGAGGCCTGAAATCAGGTCATCGGAATTTCTCAAGCTCATCTACGCTTGCTAGCTGCTAGCTTAGCAATTAGCATGGCTTCTATAATCCTTGTCCTCCCGCCATTCTTAAAAACGTAGCTTATTCACTGCCACGGAGGCAATGATTAGTGACTTACGCTGCATTGACACTGGCCGCAAAGCGAACGTTCGTCTCGGCGTCGTATTTAGCCGCGCTAGTTTTAGCTCGCAGGTAGCTGGGGCAGCGCAAAATAGCGAGCAACAAGCATTCCCTGACACGAACAGCAGAAAGCAGCCAGTTTGGGCGACTGCTCAATGTGGACCTGCCATTTATTTACATTTTTATTTTATTTTTTTTAAACAATATAGTGTCCACGACCACTGCGTTTTTAGCTTGCGTCATATCCGTTTCAGACATTTTATTTCAGTGACAAATGTCTTTCAGTCCGAACGCCAAAAAGCACCGTTGGGACCATTTTCGGCCGCAAATCCGGTGCATCACCAATATTGACAGCATATTTAATGTTCTATTAACATATCGTGCCACTTTAGGGTTTCCCACATATACATTTAGCCTCGTCCTGACGACTCAGCGCTATTTTAGTTTCCCTTACGACGGCATCAGCAAACACTTTGACAGCGCACGTACACCTCCATCTGCCGCGCTGGCTCGCGTGTCACGGGAGCTTCACACCGACATCGGGCAAAACATTTAATACGCCGGAGTACTTTAAGCCATGCATTACATTTTTTATTGAAATTTCCTTTCAGTTATTTGGTAAGTGTTTGATATTACAGTTTAAATTCATTTATTTGTATTTATACAAGTTAGTGAATGTATTTTTTTAAATTGAATTTCTTATGTCATTTAATTTATTGCATCCATTAAAAGAAAAGTACAGTATTCTATTCAAATCCAAACCTAACTTTTTTTGTGTGTGTGCGTGCAAAAAGAGAGCCCAGCCTCACTTGTTTGCTGTGTTGTCAGTTTACAAGGTGAGAAAGCGCGGGTGTAAAAAAAAAAAAAAAAAAAAAAAAAAAAAAAAAAGTACTCACGGGGACAGTCCATCTCGTCGCTCTGGTCCTCACACGCCGTCCAGCCGTCACACTGCCACGACATGGGGATGCACTGCATCTTGCCACTGCGGCAGGCGAACTGCCCGGGGCTGCAGCGCTGCTCTGAAACACAGCGACAATAAAACACACGTGAGCGCAAACGAAGGGAATACTCCACTTCGGGACCGGCGGCGCGGATAATTAGAGGATAGTAAATGCCGTGACGGACTAAAAGAGAAAAAGCAGGATGAAAAGGCAATCAAGCCTGAAGCGGTGGAAAGTCCTCAAGTTTTATGCCAGTCATCAAACTCCGACGCCATGCTCCAGCCGCACACGACGACCGAAACTTGAGCGTTTGACAATGTCCATGTGTTTCGTGCACATGGTTCAGATTTGGGAGCAAATCGGACAACATCTCAAGGAGGAGTTTGTCTTTGATGGACTGCAGGAAATGGGCAAAATGACCCCAAAATGGCTTTTTCAAAACCAAAATGGGAGACTCCCTGTGTGCCTTTTCATGTAAGGCAGCGTGAGACTTTTTTGTGGTTCTACTCCCAAGCCAATTTTTGGGTGTTGTGGTCATGACGGCAAAAGGAGCCGAAAATTGCCACATTGAGGCGAAATAGTAGACTTCCTGTGTCTTTCCAGACAGGACTGTTTTTTGTAAGTCTCCTCGTGATAGACATGCCTACCAAAGTTAATTTGGTGTCATGTGACACTGGCTTCGGGGGAGTTGAATTTTCAAAGAGCAGAGATTGATGACATATAATGGTTGCAGTTTGCCTTCGTACATTGCTGCCCTCTCAGATAAATATTTAAACTTGTATTGCACGCTTGTATTGTAAACTGTCATCCATTGCAATCAAGTTAAAAACAATTTTAAAAAACAACATTGCTGCCCTCTGCCAAGCCAAAGGCTGCCGCACCCCTAGCGACAGTTTACGTCTAAATGCACAGAAGCGTTCCCTCACGTTGAAAATGCATTTCCGGGTTTTAATTGCGCCGCCGTGCCAACTCAAGCCATATAAATAGTATAACAAGAATCAGATATTGTGTTTTACATCAATACTTAACTATATTCACAATGTACTGTAACTGTGTGTCATCTGCATAGCTATGATAGTCAACATTAAGGTTCTGAAGAATTTGATCCAAGGGAAGTATATGCAGGAGGGGTCCAAGAACTGACCCTCGAGGGACCCCATAGGTCATTGCCATTCCATAAGATTGAACACAACCAATGGTTACAAAATAACTCCTTTCCTCCAGCTAGGACCTGAACCATTTAAGGACTCTTCCATTTAGTCCTACCCGGGTTTCCCACCTGTTCAGCAGTACGTTATGATACACCGTATCAAAAGCTGCACTGAGATTCAACAAGACCAGAATTGACACCTTTCCCGAGTCACTATTCAACCTTATCATTTAAATTGGCGTCCAGAAGGCTAACTTGCCGAGCACAGATTAATCCCGTTGGATCGCACAAATATAAATCGATATAATGAATGAATCGTTACACCCGTGCATGCAATGTAGTGAAAAATCTGTGATATCAAATTTTATATCTATGATTTAAAAATCCCCGATCCGGTTTGACTGTGAATGTGAAACGCCATATGGCAAAGGACAACTGTACTTGCAAATTTGGCATATTAGCTTCAGAGAAAACATGAAGGGACGTGTTCTGTTGTGACGTCGAGAAGTACAGTACAGTACTCCATTTTACTGATAAAAGGCGAGTAAATGCTAATTACGCTTAGGAACATTCTGGTTGCTTACCTGACAATAATCTTGCCAGCGCTAGCCGGGCACCTGAAACAAACAGACAATAGAGTCAACTAACAAGCAACTACCTAACACTGACGACTGTCTCTTCTTGTGTTACTCGTCTAAGGCTACCGACCTACAGCCACAATAATAAACAAAAGTAATCAAAGTAAAACCTCTCATACAGAATGCATTGGATGTATATAATCGAGCTAATCCAGGGACACGGTAGCACCTGGTGTCCTAAATGCAGTTGTTTCACCTACCAGTAAAGCATTACCAAGAAATGATTGATTTTTTTTTTTTTTTTTTTTTTTTAAACTAAGCAACTTCAGTTACTGTAACTCCGTTATTAGTGCATTCGACTTAAATGTTCCATTTCATTCCATTCGGAGCGCAAGTCTATCGAACGTAGTCCACCTTACTTTTTCAACTAATGCTTCATTTTTAATTTGAAGGCAATGAGTTACCTTGATTTCTTATTATTTTTTTAAGTGGCTTTACAGTGTACAGTTTCGACACCTTTCCCAAAGCACATTTTGCAAGTTCTGCCAATAACGGTTTTAGAAATATGCTCTGTATGACTTACTTATTGTAATAGTCTGTCTGGGATAACATTTGATTTGCATTGCTAATGTATACTTTAGCAAAGAAGGCTTCAAACAAAAGGTGCTCGGTTCTGAGTTGTTTACCATATCTCGATGTAAATACCATGAAATAAAAGCTGGAATTCTAAACTTTTGTCTCGTATTCATCTTTTGATCTGAAACCAAAATGTCTTCAGTATACAACAAAAACAAAGGAATTGACCTTGCTATTCCAATACTTTTGGAGAGTGCTGTAAATATAGATTAAAAATCATGAACGATTTCACTCTGGGTGTATGTAGTGCATCTCTATAATGTGAATTTCAGTTTTTGAGTTGAACTACCTCACCAAATGAAGCTACTGAGAGTTCTGACTTTCTATTGTTTATGTCATCCAGTCTATCCTTTTGTTGCCATGTTCAAAGTGTTCATAATTGTTATTAATATCTCAAGTAGTAGTTTTAGTACAAGTGCAGTAGTGGGGTGGGGCAGTTTGTGAGCGCGTCAGGAAGGAGATATACTATAGTCGGGGGCCTGTGCCCCAGTAGCGCTTTCTGCCTAGCAACGCCCCTGGTCACAGATTAGTGTAGAACCCGAGTATGGTGACACCAATTGGTTGTAAAAATATTTGACAGAGGAGAAAAGAGCAAAAGATGACTCCTTTACGACCCAATTTTAAAACGTCAATGTTTTTAGACTGTTGCTATGTACACAAACACCCAAAACGTCACTTTTTATCACCTGCCTTCTAAAAATGGCATCTTAAAGATTACTGCGCAAGACACCAGAGGAATACAACCTCTGCAGTTAATGAATAATAACTTAAAATGAAATGGCAAGGGGTGAATCGGTGACAATAAACTCACACACAGGCTAGTTTATTGTTTTTTTGAGGAGGTGGTGGTGGTGTTCAGCGTACAGACGAGTGAACACAACTACATCTCTTACATAACAGACAAGTCCTCCCTTTAAAATATTCTTTACGTCCTACAAGGATGTCTCTGCCCGCTGGCACAAAACATTGTAAAACTCGATTCTCTGCACTTGGAGCAACAATTCAGCACCGATGAGATACAAAATAATGTCTGGAAGAATGTGTTGGGATGTCCCGATCCAACCTTTTCAGTTCCGATCTGATCAACGATAACGATATCGGTCCGATCCGACATCAGCAATACTTTATTTTGTAGTATGGAATGATCAAGTGATCAATAACCACCAACTGTAGCTATGAGAAAAACTGACCCATTTACTATGAACCAATGGGTTACATAAAGTAATTAAACATAAGAATGTACTACAATTGAAAACAGATCCAAATTATATTAGAAAATCCTGCAAAATAACTTCAATAAAAGCAATAACAAAATACATTTAAAATGTAAAACGTCAACATAAGTATATTCTACATTTGAATAGATTAAATAAAAATTAAGAAAATCATGAAAAACAAAAAATAAATACAAATGATACTTTAAGTGTAAATAATTAAATTTCAATTCAATTATTTTTTACTGTTACTGTTATTCCTGTTCCTGCTGTCCACGTCTTGGCCTCTGAGGGGCAGTGTGGTGCACGCAATGAGATACACACTTGAAGTAACAAACAAAGTAGAAGTATTGACATTTGCATACATATTTAATGCATGCGAGATCCCAAGAAAATTCAGTGCGTTAGCACAAAATTTTCTCAGCTGATGTGGTTTGTAAACAACGATCAATTAATCATCCATCCATCCATTTTCTGTACCGCTTATCTTCACTCGGGTCGCGGGCGTGCTGGAGCCTATCGATCAATAAAAAAAAATATATATTTTTTTTTAAATCCCCCAAAGTATAGAAATGCATCACAATAAGCCACATGCTGTCACACGCTCTTCTCTTATTATTCAAAAAAATGACAAGAAGAAAGTTTGCAGCACAAATACCACAAAATGCCCCAAACCTTGACAACTTGAATAATTACCTGGACAGTCTAGGAGGCTACAACACACCCAAAATAGCACTAACACGCTAGCATGCTAAAGCGAAGACATATCCGTAAAGTCGACGCCACACGTACTGTTGCTGCCTGACTGTAATGATTTTCCAGCCAATAGCAACTACCTTCATCCTGTTAGCGACAGATGCTATTGTTTTTGCGCTAAGTGAGCATGTCGAAGAGAAGCCTGCTCCACTAATGTTTGACAATAAAGTATTAATGATACTTAATTTTAAGCGGTAGATCATACTGTTTACAATTTGATCAGGCGTCATTGGTAAACCGTTACATCCATTTCAGGCTGATCGGACTGATTTGAAGCAAGTTTGACTTTTCCCTACTGCTTTCCGGACGGGCAGTACACGGTCTTTTAGTGTAGGATGAATTTCATGTCTTACATTTGTATTTATGTATACTAGTTTTTTCATACTGCATATTGGAACAAATGTTCAATCGGTCGGTCCAAATTGGACCTCTTTCGCTTTGTATTTTGGAACTCTGTTCTTGATGAGCCATAAGAACAACAGCGTCCAGGTTCTGGCACCACATGACCGTTAAGTTCACAAAAACGGAACGTCATTGAGCTCAGTTGTGGGCGAAGAACAACAGTCACCAGTCGGTCACAAGTCTTTGTTTTTACGATCTGTTCGTGATGGCAAACCACAATCCACCTGCCCTGCACGGGAAGCCAGCCATGGGAGACAACAATGCGCTACTTGAACCTTTATTTATCCATGAACACATGAGCAGGAATTACAGTGAAATCCGTTTATCCAGGGGGAAACCTTACAGAGCCACCGGCAATTTTTATGATTTTTTTTTTTAAACATAGTTTTACTCCTTTCCACACATTTAAATATATATTAAACTTAGGGCTGGGTGATTCATTGAATCAATAAACCATTTTTAGGAGTCTTGGCCCTGTTTTTTTTATTTTTTTTAAAGTAGCTTCCATTGTCTTCTGACGCGCACTGTTTACACTGAAGTCATGGTGGCGAATATAGAGGAGCTAGTTTGCTAAAGAGCCGCCGTTTTGTCAGTCATTTGGAATTGGTTTGAGTCTGCAGCGCCAGACAATGAGCAACAAAAAGTCCACCGCAAAGTATGTTTTAAGGATGTCGAAAGCAAAGCGTGCAGCACGGAAGGGAAAACGGCCGCTAAGAATCACACAACATGAGACAAATTATTTCACATTGGTCGCGTAAATGGTTGAACATTTATATTTTATTAAAATGTTGTGCTTAAACAGCCACTTTTGTTTCGAAAAAATGTCATTGTTTTTTTTTCAGCTTGTGCGGAAAAAAATAAATTCCATCTTGTACATGTTTTAATGTTTGAAAGTCGCCTTTTTTCCCCACCGCAATCTCCTGGAAGTATAGAATTGCCACAAATCTCTTGCTAAAATGTCACATCTTAAGATTTAGGGCTAGCCAAGGACACCTTGACCTACTTCTGTTCAGTTTTTGTTTTTAATCAGGGTACAAAACCTGGCTTTCAACTCAACCTGCATTAAACAAACAACAACAACAAAAAGGCAGCGATTGCTCAACACAGTTGAGCAAGGGTAGTATGACTCTTGAGTAGAAAATCAATGCGGGCATGACCCAGATTGAAGCTCACGTCCAACGGAGCGCAACAAATATCAGCCAAAATACACAAAAACTGAGCGCGGACTTTGTATCCAGGTCGCGGGAACTGTCAAACAAGTCGCTGCTGGTTACGGCTATGAAACATTTCACTTAAGCACTCGCAAAACATGGCCAAATAAGCAAATAGACTTGCAAGCACAATTGGGCCACTGAGAACTAGATTGGGCTAACTCCATTTTGGCCATTTTGTCTTTCAGCATGAACTGAATACTGGTCTAAATTAAGGTTAAGTTCCAATTCTGACATATAGGGAGGGGGCAGTCCATTATTGCACTGATCCATCCATGAAACATAATTTCCATGTTTTCTTCCCCTTCGTTTTTCAAATGAGGTTCCCAGTGTCATTTTCAGGGTTGACGCCCCCCCCCAAAAAAGACAACTGAACGAAACTGAAAAAGAAAATAAATTGGAAAAAAAATACGCAGATTGGTTATGAGTATGCGGGGGGTTTACTTTCTTGTCTCGTCATGACTCAGAAGGGTGCACTCGCTTGCTATTTTGGCAGCTTAAAGGGAAACTAAAACCTCTTTCTTTTTTTGCAAGAATATGTTGCATGTGCCCCCACTAGTCTAAGCACAATATTCTGATAGGTATTGCATTTGTGGAATAAGAATTACATTTCAATTTACATTAATCTCAGGGGGCCGCCATGTTTGGCAAAATCCCGGAAATGAGGTAGCGGACTCCCCATGTATGCTGCGATAACTAGCGCAACTACAGGATGGAGATATGACAGTTTGAATAAAATCTTAGCAAGTTTGGGTTCAAACCATCATGTCATCAACCCGTAATTATGCTAGTTATCGCAGCATACACGGGGAGGCCATTACCTGCTTTCCATGTTACGTCACGTGACGTTTGAAACGCAAGCGCGACAGTAGTTGTGACGTTAATTTTGGTCGACAGCAAAGGGGCGACATTGCCAACTCCCCCCAGAGATAGATGAAAATTGACAAATCATCTGTTTAATTATTATTCCACAAACGCAATTTAATTCATTAAGTAGTTTAGACTAGTGGGGGGCGTATACAACATTTTCTTCCAAAACATACATAAATCAATAAATAGAAAAATAAAAATAAATCAGAGTTCAGTTCCTCTTTCATGTTGCCATAACCATGCGTTCGCCCCCTAGCGGTTGGCTGACAACTTGTTGAGAAAGTGCTTGACTTTGTGCAGCACAACCCGCAATGTAAATGTAAATATCGCCAACAATACGGTGACGTTAATCCAAAGAAGCCACAAATCGTAATCACGATTAAAATGTGATGATTTGTGCAGCCCAGCTCTACTAGAAACCCTAACCGGGAAGCCTGAACTACTCTAGAACCCCTGACTTGAAACCTAAAGAACCGTTTTGACAGTTTTTTTTTTTTTTTTTTTAAACAGTCCTAAATTGTTCCAAAGGGTGCTTTTAAATAAATTGCACTATTGTAATTATTATTGTGAAGCCCTGCGTTGAAACCCTAATTTTGTCTTCAAAGTTCATCTCGGATGCTTTTATTGAATTTGATGCAGATGGGAATTAATGTGGTGTTTTTGTGCGTTTGTGTCGCAAATTCCGCAAATGTTGTTTGACGAATGTTGTGATTTTGAAGGAGGACATTACCAGTATTTACCAGATTAGACTGTGTTTAATAAATGACTTTATACCAGTAGCTACTTTTTTTAATGTTTTTATTTTTTAATAGCTGCATGTTAATGCTGGAGGATGAGCCCAAATGAGATGCAGGCTTTTTGATGCGGCACCATGAATCTTCCATGCTAATTAGAGTTAGCCCAAGGCTCACTCAACAAAGGCTAAAATTGCTTTAACAACATTCGATTACTTTTGAAAAAAAAAAAAAAAAATCTTGAAAAAATATCCCCACGTACCAGTAGAACAGTTATAAAACGTGCACACTAATCAAGTTGTTACGTTAGGAGAAAAGGCGCAGGCTGGCCGTTCACGGTCTGCTCCAGCCATAACCCCGCAGACGCTCCTCAGCGGGGTAGAGAAACACTCGAGCCCGCGGCTTGACTAGGCCTCTACGCCGTTTCTCCCACTTTTCCAGCCGGGCTAAATTCAACTCAAATCCGCTTACCCGGCTGCGGCGGGTCCGTCAACGTGAGGACAAAGAGCAGAGAGAAAAGGACGAAACTGCTGCTGTCAGCCTTTGGCAACATTTATCCTCCATTCATAGTCACTTCTTTATCCAGAAATGTAAACCATACACGGGGGGAAGAGGGGAGCCGCTGCGGCAGTCGTCGTTCGACCTCGTCCGGGATTTATCCGGCAAAACACTCGCCTCGGTGTTCGCCCATTTTAGTGGTTCCGCAATCAAACGGGAGCTGGCGAGGAACGTTTAAAAAACATATTCCTTTAAAGGGAGCGAAAATAGGGGCGGCTAACATTTGTGTTTTTTTAGCTCGACCGCTTCTTCGTGGTCCCGATTGAGTCGCCGTCCTCCAATTTGCTGCACATCAAGATGGCCGCCTGCGCTCATCAAAACAATCCCAAACACGCAACACCTCGAGCGGACTCGGACGAGCTTCGACTCCGAGGTCCCGTCGTCCCAAATCCATTGGGTTTAGGAGTTAGGAAAAAGACATTAATCCCTTCCAGCCGCCCTACCCCAAACAAAAATGTTTATTTATGGAAAAAAAAAACACCACTAAAGTATTTGACTACACTAATACCGTAATTAAATAGAATATAAATAATGAAACAGTTTTCGCATTATGATTTCATGCTTCAATGCCCATCGGCATTGAGCTCCTTCAGGTGAGTGCGCCTTGGCCACCAGGGGCAGTATAATACAAAAAGAAGAGTTTCACAACTAAGTGACTCGGCTGCGGTAATATTAGTCATTTTTCGTAGAGGATAAAGAATATATGCCTGTGAGTATCGTTTTATTGTGTACGTGTCATTGCACTGTTTGTGTTCAACTATCTGTTGCTTCATGGGTTATAACGCCACAACATCGATGTCGAGTCATTAGCCTGTCTATGGTGTTTTGCTATGTGTGAGCATTAAGATAGCAATACGGAAAAACATGAACCAGGAAGGATGGAACCATCAAAATATTGGCCTTATTTAAGCAAACAATTTGATATTGTTGAGTCCAAGAAAGAATGCGTTATGTGTCAAACGCTAGCTTAGCCTGCTCTGTTCTATTATCCGGCCCAGTGAGCATTTACAGTACATTATCAACAGTCCTGTAATGTTTTAATTCAGCAGTTTTTTCCCATTTTTTTTTTCCTCTTCTACAAATAAAATGGCCCATTTGTTTATTTCAAAGTCTAAGGTCCTCCCACCTTTGATCAGTTTTTTATTTTCCAAAAATAAGTTTGTTTTCTTTTAGTACAAGTGACAATACATTTTCTGGACATTCTACCCAAAAAAGGTTTATAATTGCCTTGTAGATGCAGCTAGATTGCGCCAATGCACTATTTTTTGTTTTTTACTTTGGACTGACTCATACAATAGAATCTCATCCCTTTTTACTTTCAATAGTTCCTTGACCCTACAAAAGCAATACTTTTCCAGGACTATGACATCTTAAAACATTTTCAGCCAATAACACAATAGGTTTAAAAAAAAAAAAAAAAAAAAAAAGGGAGCAAAAACACTGTCCCAACATTGACCCATTTTATATTTCAATTGTTAAAAAGAACATCTGGCAAAAGGCAACATAGAAAACAGTGTTAAACCTGATATTTCCGCCTGTGACTCAACTTTTGATGACAGTTCTTGGATATGTGTGTACTGCTGCTATTTTGGTATGCGTGAACAACACAAATAAATAAATGTAAAATGCTGAAGCTTCCGACACAAAAATGTAGCAAATGAATTCTCGACATTGCAGTTAGTCCACGATTGAAAGTCCACCGAAATGTCCTTTTAGAAAAAGTCCGAGGCTTTCCGCCTCTTGGGCAGCTGCAGCAGATTGTCGG
Organism: Phyllopteryx taeniolatus; assembly: GCF_024500385.1. Classification (NCBI taxonomy): domain Eukaryota; kingdom Metazoa; phylum Chordata; class Actinopteri; order Syngnathiformes; family Syngnathidae; genus Phyllopteryx; species Phyllopteryx taeniolatus. Next base: position 1,813,002 of record NC_084516.1, read on the forward strand.
TGAGCGACGACTCGTCCTGCGCGCCGGGCGTCTTGGCCTTGTCGGGCGTGGGCGTGGCCGAGGGCGTGGCCGGCCCGCCGAAGGGCGACTTGCAGCCGGCGGCGCGGTGCGAGGGTGACGGCGTGTAGCTGGCCCGCAGAGCTTTGTCGGTGTACTTGCTGGACGTGCGGTTGACCAGACGCTGCAGGGCCGGCGTCAGTGCTGGGCTCAGGCCTTTCGGGGTCAGGCTGCCAAACAAACACAAAAACAAGTCGCCATCGTGTCACGCTGTGGCACAAATTATTACGCATACAGTGAACTATATCGGAGTTCATTTTTTGCGTATCTCAAATTATTGTTCCGGAAACGCCATTAATCTGGGCCAGCACTCCCAAAAAGACCTGCCAAAAATTTGCTTTTTTAATACGGAAAATAGCACTCACTCTACAATATTGTACTTTACAAAGACCTACAATAATAACAATTAAACGGAATGTATAGAATTTGCCCATGAGCTTGTGGCCAAAATGTACGCGCTGGGTATGATCAAATGAACGAGACTCATTTAAAATATCCACACACTGGCTTTTATTCTCACTCACACCCAACCCGCTTCTTCCTTAACGATTAATCTATCTTTTTAGGGTTTAATAAATGTGATAAAGTACAAAATAGCGTATGTGCAGCATCAAACATCTATACAGGTTCACTGCTCAGAGCGTCTATAATCCAATCACCCAATGTGTGTGTGTGTGTGTGTGGGGGGGGAGGAGGTTGTGAGCCGGAAGTGTCATTTTTTTTTTTGCAATGGTCCTCTCCTATCGGGTTCGACAGCATTGCGCAGTGGGCGGCGGGCCTAAACTGCAATAATATTAGTTGCGTTCCGCAGCGGATAAAGAATTGCATGCCTGTGAGTGTTGTTATATTCTCTGTCTGCATGTGTCGCTACCACTTGTGTTCATATAGAAGTTGCTTCAAGGTTTAGAATTATTGTGACATCAGTGCTAGTTTTGTTCGCCCATCTATGGCGTTTTGCATTGTGTGTTAGCATCAAGTTTGCAGACTTTCTTAAGACAAAGTGAATGCGGTTTGGTTAATTACACAACGTGTAATTCTCTTTGTTTAGTTTGACAGTAAACTTCTACTGGGAGTGCCAATAAACTGCTTGAAACAAGCCTTTGGCCTCCCCCCCCCCCCTTTTTTTGTTCGTGATCTGCCAAATCCGCCTAAAAAAAATAAAAAATAAATAAATATATATATAAAATATATTTTGAAAAATTGAAAGAGTGACGGCTCATATCATGTAAAACTCGTGCGGCGAAATACCAATATAAAGTGACTTTAAGCAATTGTTTTTATGGGTTTTTACAATTTACAGTGAACTTCCATTTATCGCGGGAAACACATTCCAGACTCACCTGAGATTGGTGAAAATCCCCGATAAAGAGAACATATAAGTTTAGATTTTTTACTTTTACATCTCCCACAAGCTTGAAACACATCTTTTAAATAGCTAATTATTTTGCTATTCAAAACAAAATGTAGAAAAGTATTCTAAAATATATATAATATAGAAACTTTAGTAAATGCCATTATTTTACCTATACATTTTAACCTGTTTTTAATGGTCAAAAGATTAACACTAAGATTAGACCTTTTCCTTGTGAGATCACGGTTTTAGAAAAAAAAGTTATACTTTAACCTCATAAAATTGTTAAAAAAAAAAGACAGCGGTACTTTCCTAACCGTACCTTTTTCTAAACATTTATATTTATTATTATGTAATTACGCCATTTTTACAACTGCATTCTTGCAAGATTACAACTTTTTATCTAAAAAAAAAAGTACTATTCTTGTAATATTAAGACAAAAAAAAAAAAAAAGGATTTCATTTTCACTCTTGTCCTAAGATTATGATTTAATCTTAGAAAAAAACCCTCTCGTAACGGAATTATGCGCGCAGCCTTACATCAGCATATTGTTCAAAATTAGGAACCCAGTGTCGACTGCGTTTGAACAGGTGTTAGGCGTTTACCTGGCCAGATTCTCTGTGACTTTCCTCAACGCCTCCTGCTTTTTGGCCCGATTTTTGGCGGCCGCTTCGTTGGCCATCTTCAAACCCAGTCGCTCTCGTCTGCCCGGCTCGGGAATCTGCCCGGACGGACAACGCGCCGATAAATGTCCGCATTTCCACATTGCTTTCGTACAAACACCGCGGACGCTTTTGGTACCTTAAACGAGGGGCCGTGGTTCCTCTCGGCATACGGCGTGTCGGATCCGTCCAAGCGAAACGGCGTGCTCTCGATTTCTCCCCACGTCATTAGCGGTGACTCGGCCACACCTGAGACGAGAAAGCCAATGATGATTATGGGAATCATCCCTCCTTCGCCAAAAAAATAAAAAAAACGTTTTTGTGCGTTTGTTGAGTTGCTCACCAGGGGCGGGGGACGGCGTCCGTTCAAAGCCGTACCCGTTCACCGTGGGAGAATCATGCGGAATCAACTCTTTGCCATCTGGACCCACCTTACCCTGCTTGAACTGGAACGCATCGCACCACAGGGACAATGTGACTTCGATGGAAAATTGGACTTTCCACTTTGTTTCCCAAATATTTTGGTAGGTCTGTGATGAAGTGCTGCCTCCACAAGTGAAAATACCAATTTATAATAGTTTTTTCTTTATTGAGGCTCACATGCACTTTGCAGTTCATGCTCCCTACTTTTTGACTCGAGGCTAGAGGTGCAACAATGAATCCATTAATCAAAAAGTAAATCATTATCAAATTCCTCTAAAACTATATTTTTTGATTGATTAACCATTTAGAGACCTTGTTTGACTTAAAAAGTCTTTGGAATTTCAGCCTCTCAACAGTAAATATTCTCCAATGTCTGTAGTCCTCCATGAAAGCAGACTGATTACCTTTACATGCAATCAAAATAAGACATTTGCAAACATCAGTTTTCACTTTGGAAAACAAAAATAACAAATGTACAGACCAAAGTAGTAACTGAATCAAAAGCAGTTAATGTTTGAAATAATGTCCTGTTGTTGAATAAAGGGATGTTACTGAAAACACTTTTGTGGTCCAATCAATCGAAGCAATAATAATCAGGTTAATCAATTATTAAAATCGTGAGTTGCGGCCCTACTTGGGGGCCAACAACTTTGGTCTTCATGGTAACATATGCCATACTCAGCGTTGGCCCAGCAGTAGAGGGGGCGGGATTAGGTGTGTCTCAATTGAACCAGACAAGGCTGCCCCTTTAAAATTGCCTCATATCAGCAAGGTTTCAAAGAGTTAAGACACCCAGAAACTGTTGAAAATTGTGAGAAAAGAGCCTAATGTGTCTTGTTTCAAGCTAATATTGCGCGTGTACGTCACCTGTGCGTTGAGTGCTGCAGCCTGCTGAATCTGACTCTTGTTCAGCGTCTTGCTGAACGGGTCGCCGGTGAAGCGCGTGTTCCTGTGAACCACCTCGCGGGGCTTCTTGAAGAGCGCCTCGTCGTCTTTCACACCTAATACGTGGTCACATTGATGTGGACAAATTGTGGAAAATTGCCATTTTAATGTGAATTGAACACGACATTTTTTTTTGTGCTTCAATTCAATGGAATAACTCGGCTAAGTTGTGTTAAAAAATAGGTTGATACAAAATTTCTTCCTCAAAGCTCCGCCGAAACCATTTTTGCGCCACCGTTAAGTTTGTTTCACACGGACACTTACTGCAGACGCACGTGGTGTTGTGCCAGTGAAAATCTTGCCAAAAACGACAGTGTGTCTGAAAGTGATTTTTTTAAAGTAATGTACATATAACGTGATGTATGAGTGAGCTGAATGGTAGTTACCATCTTTTTTTAACCTAAAATGGCAAGCGCTAGCACGCAAATGCTAATCGCAATTGCTAACCGTTTAGCATTTTGTTGTCTCAAATACTGCACACCAAATTTTGACTATACACTCACTCTGCAGTTTAAGGATAGAAGTCCATCCCTCATGAATGAGAATAAAATGTACGTTAGTAGTAAAGGGGGAAAAAAACCATAAATATATTGAGGGTGGGGGGAAGACTCCTCGATGGAATAGTCGATAGGAAAATCGATTCCAAAACGATTTGATGGTGACAGCCCGAGACTGTTGACCGTTGTGCTGCTCCTATTAGTGTGTGCAACTTGGCCACCTGGGGGCAGTGTAATACAGAGCTCCTCAGTGAGCTGCAGTAATATTATAACAGTAAATAAATAATAACAATATTAGTCGTGGTGACTCTCCGATATTCTCTGATCAGTGTTAGCATTATTCCCAGGATTTACCGCCGAAGATGGTGTGGCGCTCCTTTGGTTGCCTCTCAAAGCAGGCTCTCGCTCTTTGCCTTTGATCCTGGACACCCACTTTTTGACTGCGCTTTAGGCGATTGCTGACATTTTGCAACCTTTTAAAAATGTTTCGTGGTGGTTGCCCTTCAAAAGCAAGAAATTCAATCACAGCTCTCTGCTTCTGACGGGCAACAATGACGTCATTTCCAAAATGGCTGAGAGGAAGAGGGTGGCGTTTGTCCTCAAAGATCCGTTGTTTATAGGGTTATTACACTATGACATCGATGCTATTTACTAGCCCGTCTATGCCGTTTGTTTTGTTTCTGAAGCCACCGATGTAGCTGTGAAAGTGTGAAATTTAAAAAACCACAAACACCTTTTGGTTTCCAACCATTTCTGAAAGTGTCTTCCTATAAAAGAGCATTTATCCCAAAAATGATGGTTGAAATTGCACATTATTATTAACTGTAGAGGTTCAAGTGTAGATAGTGAATTTTTTCCCCCATTCATCTCACCTTCTGGGTAATACATCAAAGCATTCTTTGCTTTATATTCCCACGTTTCCAGGCCGGCTTTTACACACTCAAGCGCGGCCTTCTCTGCTTGTGGCAAGGCGAGGTTGTTCTCATGACGCTGGGGAGAGACAGAAAACCAAAGCTTCATCCAATAATATACTGTGCTATATAAGAGGGGGTTTCCTCTGTTACCTGTTTGAACTCGGCTTCGGCTTCGTACAACCACGCATGCTTCATCTTTTCCTTGTCCTCGGCCAGCTCCATGATCTGCTCAAACGACGCATTGTCCTCGCTAGTGTTTTTTGCCAGGAAGCGATCCAGCGAGGGCAGCTCCTTCTCCTCAGCCTTGTCGCCCGCCACGCTTTCTACATTTAAAAAATATCCACGGACATCACACGAGTCTGGTGGAAGAACAACAGCTGTATGTCTGAATGACTTACCGGCATCTACGCCTCTGTTGGAGATGGAAGGCGATCCTGCGCGGCCCACCGGCGTCTCAAAGCTAGCCGGCGTCACGTCTAACCCGACAAAAAGTCATTGAAGTAATCACTAGGGCTGTCACGATTAGTTACGACAACTTTGACAATCAAGATCGTCAACAATTTATTATTATATATATATGAATGTAAGATTGATACAGTGCAGTTTGGCGGCCGACCGATGTGCCTACGTGGCGGCCATGTTAGTGGGGGCAACGTTCCTATCAAAGGTAATACATTAAAAATGAATGAGAATATGCTAATTTATCAACCGAATTTCATGAGGTTTACTATTTTGTCGACGTCAAAGCATGTGCTATTAATACCGAACATTTGACAACAATGTTGCCTATGAAAGGTTATTAACAGTTACCTTGCAGTGATTGTACATGAACATTAAACACAACTAAAACATAAACTTAACTAAACAGTTAAAATGTTGAAGGCCAGAGCATTTTAATTTGCATCTATAACCATGTCAGGAATACTGGTACAAGCTCCAAAGTTTATGTTAAGTTGAATATACTATTACCTAACCAACATTGTAAATAAGAAACTGCAATATATTTATAATTATACTATGATCCTATTAGTCGACTAATCGACTATCAAAATAATTGTTCCGTTGCAGCCCTAGTAATCAATGTGTAGGAGTTTAACACACACAAAAAAAAATAAAAAATAGAACATCCTTGACTCACAGGGTGCAGAGGATTGGGGTGTGTTTTTGGACTTCCCGTAGCGGATAGAGATTTCTCTCATGCGCTCCAGGTCTCCGCTCTCCTCTGCGTCCAGATAATCCTTCTGAGCCTGCAGTTTGGTCACGTCTGGGAAGAAGTCCCTCTGGATTATCTTCTCCAAGTTCTATCAAAGGCATTCACAGAGTAAAAAACATACATGTCAAACTTGTTTTCATCAGGGGCCACATTGTAGCCAGGGTGGCCCTTGGGCCCCCTGCTCGTTGAAACAATTTATTATTTGGCTTCCATAATTCTCTAAAGATAGAGAGAAACTGTTATTTTCTAACCAAAGTACTCACGCGTTGAGCAAAATACTTTACTCACAAGAATAAGTTCAACAATAAAGAAAGGTTTAGGTTTTTTTTTTAAAGGCGATAACAACAATTGTTTAACTACTTTAATACCAACGTTTAAGATAATGCATCCCTGGCCTTTTTTTTCCTTTATGACTATATATTATTAACTGTACATTGTTGTTTGTACACTGTTCTGTTTAGTGTAAATGACCAATTTATCAATAAAGGTTATACAAGCCTAATTAACACTCGACCTGCGCATGCGCAAGAGTGACCATCCGAATGGCACCTTCACTCTTGACGTGACTTACCTCAATGTAATCCTCCTCGTTGAGGACCTTTTTGTGCGGCTTCCCCCCGTCCGCGTCTGTGGTCTCCGGTCTGAGGGCGACGGCAGTGAGGGAGGCGGGCACCAGAGTCCCGCACAGGGCTCTCCTCACACTGGCGCTGCCGTCCATGGTGGCGCTGCCGCGGGCCCCCTTGTTGACACCCTCGCCCGGAGAGCTAAATGCGGCTAACAGTCTCGCGACAACGGCCCGACAATTTTGCACAATCTCAACAGAATCGTATAAATTAGTTGTTAAAATGTCCCCGCGTTGCGTAGTTCCCCCCCGCCGTTTTTAGCTAAAGACGTGTTTAATCAGGCATTACGACGACGAACTGCTCAGATTGGGACCGGAAAACACAAAAGCGAGAAACAGACTGAGGCGTGACGTCACCGGAAGTTGTCGTCGTCGTCTTCTTCTTTGCTTGACAACTGGACACTCGGCTGCCACCAGCAAGATTAAAAAAAAAATAAAATAAAAAAACAACTGCCACTGTCACTCGTTCGGATTTGCTCGTTTATCATAAACCACCAGTTTCTCTATTGTTAATTATTTTTCTATTTATAATGCAATCAATCAATAATAGGGGGATTTTGGAGACATTTAAAGCGGTTCTTTTTTTATTTATTTTGATTTGAAAATACATTATGAATTGTAACGATATTGATGATAAATACAGTAATTTTAACTAATCAATTTAAATACATTTGACTAATTTTAAATGTTTTTGCATATTTAAATATTTTACGTTTTTTTTCAATGTTTTATGTTGTTTAAAAGCAACATAAACTAGCACAAAACCCTCAATTTCTCAGGATGAACGTATTCATGTATTCATATACTGTATATAAAATACATTATATATTGCTGCATTTTCAATATTGGGTGTCATTTGTTTCATTTTTTAAAGAAACCTTTTGTGTGTGTGTGGTGTGCAGAATCGAGGCAGGCGGCCACCCGGCATTGTGCTCGAATGCGAAGAGCAGAGGCCAATTCATAAAACACGCATTTATGGAGGCTGCTCCAAAGTCGCATTCAAAGATTATGTTTTGATAAAACCCAGAAAAAGACAATGGCAACATGCAAGCTTTGCAACTCAAAGATAAGAGAAACAACACCAAGCCTAATGTTTCTATGCGTGTATGATTATGGTATCATTCTTTAATGTAATGCATTTTCATTTTCCAAAAAAACATACACTAATGGTTAGTTTTCTGTGTTTCCCGTGTAAAATGAGAGTCTTCGCTGGCGCCTCCACTTGGCTCTCCGGTTTTTAAACCAAACCTAAAAACAGAAAAATGGAACAAAATAACTATTAAAAATTAAAAAATAAATCACACATTTAAAAAAATATACTTTTTCACTGGGAAATAAATATTTAAATTCCCAAAATAATAAAATATTTGTTCTTTGATTTTCAGATAAAAAAAAAGAAAAGAAAATGGAGATACACACTCTGATGCAAAAAACGAACAAATGAAATCACCCACATTTTTTAATAAATTGTTTTGTTTTCAAACAAAAAATCAATCATGTATTTAATGTTTAAATCTCCCAAACCATAAAATATGTCTTCATTGCACAAAATTTAGAATGACATGCTCTGTTACACATTTTGTTTGAAAATGAAAAAAAAAAAATCAAAATGTGAAATTGACCCTAGCTAAGAAAAGTGCCCGACTTGACCCTCGCCGTCCACCGTAGCTCCTCCTTACCTCCACCCTCTCTTCTCGGAGGCGCGTGCTCTGCGCTATCTTTTCTCGGGCGTTGACGTCCGGGTAGTGGTTCTGCAGGAAGACTTCCTCCAGAGCGTCTAGCTGCTCCTCGGTGAAGATGGTTCGGTGTCGCCGGGTCCTCCTCGGCGTCTGGGCCGCCGCCGCTTCCTCGTCTTCTTCTCCGACGCCGGGCTCCGACGTCGCCGCCCATCCGGTGAGGGAGGGAAGCCCGGTAAGTGGTCGCGGTGTTGGCGCCACGCAGCGGCAGGCCTTACCTTGGGGGAGGTCACCCGTATTTCCAGTTATGAGAGGCCGCTCGGTCCATTTTTGGATTTGTGTGGAGAGGCAAAAATTGAGTCACTAAAATTTGGGCCGAAGTGAAAAAAACAACAATGGAACAATTAAGGTACTGTAATGGCCTGGCATTTGGGCAAGGAGAGCCACAGACAACGTTACCGCACCTTATTTGTTCCATGTGGTGGCGCTTCTGAAACGCAAAAAAAATGGATCAAACGACGGCTCGTGACTTGAAAACGCAGGCACGGGGAGAACATGCAAACTCCGACTTGAAAAACTCATAAGATATAATTTCATATTTTTGGAATTCATTAATTTATTCACTTTATTATTTATCTAATATTAAATATTGAATATTTTTTAAATCCCCAAACGAGGATTTTTTTTGTTTTAAATCCTTTTAAAAAACAAAACTTTTTTACTGTACATGCTCTTTGTTAGAAAATTTGTTTAGCTGAATAAGATAAAATAAAAAAAAAAATGTAATAATATTGGGTATAAAAAACAAAGTTATCAACAAAAAACATTTATCCCTGTTTTTAAATTAATTGAATTATTAAATAAATTATTTATTTAATTATAAACTTAATGTAAAAATGAAATAGATTATATTTTCAATCCCAAAACTCAAATACATTTTTTTGTCAAATAAAATAAAACACTCACACAGAATTTAGAGAAACCTGCTTTTGGAAACTTATTTTGGACATTTGAGATGATGACATTTTATTAAAAATTTGTCAATAGTAAAAATAAATTTAGATATAGAAATACTACATTAGAATTACATTTTTTTAAATAATTTTGTTGTATCTCAAAAACAACAATAACATATATTTGTTAACTAAAATGATGCAAAATCACAATATTTGTAAATAATATGTATAATTTTGCAATTAATTTGTAATTCATTGTTTATTTTATGGCAGCACGGTGGTTCAAATCCCGGCCCCGCCTGTGTGGAGTTTGCATGTCCTCCCCGTGCCCGCGTGGCTATTCTCCAGGCACTCCGGTTTCCTCCCACATCCCCAAAACATGCGTGCTAGGTTCAATGAAGACTCTAAATTGCCCGTAGGTGTGAATGTGTGTGCGAATGGTTGTTTGTTTGTATGTGCCATGCGATTGGCTGGCGACCAGTTGAGGGTGTACCCCACCTCCTGCCCTATGATAGCTGGGATGGGCTCCAGCACGCCCACGACCCACGTGAGGATAAAGCGGTCCAGAAAATGGATGGATGGATGTTTATTTTATTTTATTTTTTTTAATTTTAAATCCCAAAACAAAAAAATCCTCAACCCCTTAAAATCCTCAAGAAGAACAAAAATAGTTGCGCTTTTTTGAAGATGATATAATTTCACAATTTGAAAATATTTTGTTTGTGTGGGTTCAGAAAAAAAAAAGAAAAAAAAGAAAAAGAAAACCCACAAAATTGGGGGCCCCCTCGTGTCGGTTGCAAGTCTTACCTTGACTCGGGCGGTCCGTCATCCCGTCTCCGCAGCAGCAGCAGCAGCAGCAACAACAACACAAACACCACATCGCCGGATTATCCCGGGCAGCGCTTGGATAAATCCTCAGGATGTCTTCGACAGTGAACGGGAACTTTTGCCTGTCCATCTCCCCGACCTCGACGAAACTGTGCTCGGCTCCTTATGGAACGCCACCTGGGAGAGAGAAAAAAAAAAAAAAAAAAAAAAAAAAAAAAAAGGTAAAATCCCCTCTACCAGACATAAACCGGCTAATCTAGGGCTAGTTTTTGTGAAAAGGTTAATCTCACCTTCTTGATTCCTTTTCATCAGATTTTGGCTGCATAAAATGAGAAGTGGAAAAGAGCCAAAGATTCTCATTGTTGGCGGGTTTACAGAGAAAATCTCGGTATTAGAAAGCCGGATTTAAGGGGGGGAAAAAAAATAGCTAAAGTTTTCACTCAGCAACTCAGATTACTGTTTAAGCAATAAATGCGGGTTACGATACGATACAGATAGACGATGAAGCCATCTCGTTGCGTGTTAATTGTATTTTTATTTTTTCCTCGCAATTTATCAGCGTGGCGCAGAGTTTATTTCATAGCAGCCTGGCAAACGCGGCGGAATTAATGGATTTCCACAATGTGTCCTAAGCTCCTCTCAAGCGGCCTTTGGAGAGCTGATAACAATAAACACCATCTCATCCCTTTCACGCCGGCTTTAATAGCTCGCCAGATGCTATCTGCGCTCATTGTGCGCCTCAAACGCCTCACATTTCATTACCGGGGATTAAGAGCATAAAAAGACGCGGTTTGGGATGCTGGGAAAGTCATATTTGCTCAAGAAGCCACTTTTGTTCAGCTGCAGAAGACAGAAATATGTTAGAAAATCAAACGGATGATCACTTGATTAATAGTTCACGGTTGATTTCGAGGGGAAATGAACAATTAATTGATTAGATTTCGGCGAACGTGAGAATCCGTCTGTGATGTCATATTGACTTCTTTTAACAGCAGAAGCAATTATGCCCATCCCGACAAACCTCCCACAAAAAAAAAAACTATGCTCACTAAATGGCTTTCATTATAATTGACAATTAATAAAAAAAATTAAAATCCAGAAAAAAACCCACAAATAAACTACAAATCTGGTCCCTAAAACGCAAATAAGGGGGAATCGGTCCATCGGGAATCAGTTCCCAAAAACGTGAATAAGCGCGGGATTGGGTTCAAAAAACACAAATAATCGATTATAAAAAATTGTTAGCGATTAGTTTGATAATCAATTAATCAATGCACTTTTAGTGGTAAACTACATGAAATTAGCTAATAATAATAATACATTTTATTTCAAGCACCTTTCAAGAAACCCAAGGACACTGAACCACACAATAGAAGTTAAAATCATATCGAGAGAAAATGAATAAAATAATGTAAAATTCCATTCCAATAATCAATGTTTATGTGGAGCTCATCGACGCGCTGGTCTGTAAGCCACTTGTGCTTTGCGGTCGACACATTGCTCTTTATCTTCTTTTTGCCGCGTGAAATGATCCCAAACTTTGAACATTCTGTCTTTCACGCACTCCTTCCCGGTTTGCGCTTTTCGCTACGTGAGCCTGCAGTGACGGTCCGTGTGGAAAAGGATCGCTGTAAAATCCTCCAATATTGCAAAAAAATCTGAATAAAGAAAGAAATAGAAACGTGAATACGTATGATTTTAAAATACGGTGAGACCAGAAAAAGTGAAGACTAATACAAAACGTGAATTTCCTTTGGTGGATTACAATAAGTGTAGGATCATTTATTCAATTGAATTTTTTTTTTTTTGGGTGAAAATCTATATTAAATTTCATATTTATATTTTATAATTATATAGTGAGGATAAATCTTAGCACTGAAGGAGAGAATGTGAGTATTTTTTTGCCTCGTCTGCTAAAATGACAAACCCCCCCCCCAAGATGAACAGCATCAGCAGCAGAGATGACGTAACAAAAGCGGACTTTGTCACCACCTGGTGGCCGCCGCCGTCATTACGGCACGCGGCAGAAGCGGCAAGTGACGTGAAAGTCGGCGGAGAAGGCGGAAGGCGAAGTCTGCCGCTTCCGCGCACCACCAAACAACCAAGCACAAAGAAAAATGGACGAAAAGTTAATAGTGAGCGTGTTTAAGTACCCAGTGCTGTACGATGCGACTTTGGTCGAATACCGCTGTATGGACAGTCGGATTATCGCGTGGAAAAACGTCAGCACTTTAGTCGGGCAACCGGGTGAGTAGCGCCGAGTCGTTACGGGCTCAACTTTTACCGAGTTGGATATTTGGTTAAACGGGCACAAATGGTCCAAATGTCCTCTCGGGAGTCCGAAAATAGGCGATGCGAAACTTGTGGCCGTCCTGTGACGTTCGCTCCAGTCGGGCTGCCGCGTGGAACGACGCGACAGCGACCGGACTAGCGGTAGCCGCCGTCGCCGCGGTAGCTCGCGGTAGGCCGCGACGCTTCCGAAGTCGGCGGGGCGGCGGAGGCGCCGCCGGCCGCGTCGCCGTGCTACGCGCGCGGCAAGAGACGGCACGCCGCGTCGGTCAATCCGCGTGGAGCTCCACAAGAACCGACGGGGACGGAGACGCTCGCGCCTTGCGGTGGTGCGTTCAAATGCTACTTGGAGTCGGCTCATGTTGACCACCGTGCTCAACATGCCCGTGATAATCGGCAGCAGAAAAATAAATAAAATTAAATTTAAAAAATGCGACCAGGAGGTTTGGCTGGGCGATTACGGAGAGACGGGAGGAAAAAAGTAAAACAAATCACGATAAATAAACAAAATTATTCATTGAAAAAAAAAAAAAATATTTCGTCAACTACCAAAACTCAACTTTAAATTTAACTTAAAAGAACCACAAATAAATTAGTAAGTAAAATAATAATATATTAAGTAAATAGTAGCAAACGATAAGTTTAAAAGGAACAAAGCAAACATTAGACTGGAGGTAGTGGAAAGGGAAAATATTTGCTTTTCTTTTTTTATTTATTCATTTCTTTTTTATTTCCGGACGGGGGACCGGAGGGTGTGTTGCAACTACAGGGGAATCACACTCCTCAGCCTCCCCGGTAAGGTCTATTCAGGGGTGCTGGAGAGGAGGGTCCGTCGGAAAGTCGAATCTCAGATCCAGGAGGAGCAGTGTGGTTTTCGTCCTGGCCGTGGAACAGCGGACCACCTCTACACCCTCGGCAGGGTCCTCGAGGGTGCACGGGAGTTCGCCCAACCAGTCTACATGTGTTTTGTGGACTTGGAGAAGGCGTTCGACCATGTACCTCGGGGAGTCCTGCGGGGGGTGCTTCGGGAGTATGGGGTACCGAACCTCCCGATACGGGCTGTTCCGTCCCTGTACGACCGGAGTCAGAGTTTGGTCCGCATATCCGGCAGTAAGTCAGACTTATTTCCAGTGAGGGTTGGACTCCGCCAAGGCTGCCCTTTGGCACCGATTCTGTTCATAACTTTTATGGACAGAATTTCAAGGCGCTAGCCGAGGCGTGGAGGGGGTCCGGTTTGGTGGCCTCAGTATTGCATCTCTAGATTTTGGCAGATGATGTGGTTCTGTTGGCTTCATCAACTCTCACTGGAGCGGTTCGCAGCCAAGTGTGAAGCGGCCGGGAAGATTATCGGCACCTCCAAATCAGAGACCGTGGTCCTCAGTCGGAAAAGGGTGGCGTGCCCTCTCCGGGTTGTGGATGAGATCCTGCCCCGAGTGGAGGAGTTCGAGTATCTCGGGGTCTCGTTCACGAGTGAGGGAGGAATGGAACGGGAGATCGATAGGCGAATCGGTGCAGCGTCCACAGTGATGTGGACTTCGTATCGATCCGTTGTGGTAAATCGAGAGCTAAGCTGAAAGGCAAAGCTCTCGATTTACCGGTCGATCTACGTTCCTCCCCTCACCTATGGTCACGAGCTGTGGGTCGTGACCGAAAGAACGAGATCCCGGATACAAGCGGACGGAATGAGTTTCCTCCGCAGGGTGTCCGGGCTCTCCCTTAGAGATAGGTTGAGAAGCTTAGTCATCTGGGAGGGACTCAGAGTTGAGCCGCTGCTCCTCCACATCGAGAGGAGCCAGATGAGTTGGCTGGCGCATCTGATTCGGATGCCTCCCGGACGCCTCCGGAGGAGATCCCGGGGACGACCCAGGACACGCCAGAGAGACTACACGCCTTTCGGCTGGCCCGGGAACGACTCATGGGGAGAGGGAAGTCTGGGTGTCCCTGCAAAAGCTACGGCCCCCGCGACCCTACCTCGGATAAGCGGTAGAAAAATGGATGGATGGATGGATTAGGGCTGGGCGAAAAACAAAATAACTCTGCTAAGTCAACTTCAAAAATAGGTTGACGCAAAATTTCTGCCTCGAAGCCCCGCCGGGACCATGTTTGCCCCACCGGAAAATGTTTCACACGGAAATTTCTTGCAGACGGACGCAGAGTTGGGCCACTGATAAACTTGGTCAAAAACGACAGAGGAGCATGTGTGATTATTCAAACACTTTTTGATGCGAGCTGAATGGTCGTTAGTGTTTTTTTGACCTAAAACGGTCATCGCTAGCTCGCTAATGCTAATCGCGATTGCTAACCATTTTGCTGTCTCAAGTTTACACCATACAGTCAGTACCAACGTACAGTTTAAGGATCAAAGTCCATCCCTCATTAATGAGAATAAAATGCATGTTAGTAGTAAAAAAATGCATGTTAGTAGTAAAAAAAAAATAAAAAATACAAAATGTGATTATTATTCGATTATTCAACCAGTAATCAATAGAGGATTCGATTATAAAAAGATTCAGTAAAGTGAAGCGCTGTGAAAAAGTACTCACAGTGCTTCACTCTTAGAGAACT